>NC_040039.1:6024827-6359055 GCF_003713205.1 Coffea eugenioides
TTCAGTGCAAATTTCTTTCTCTCTTCAGTATCATTTGAAAATTTATCACTTTTTTGTTCAGTTAATTATCTGTTAATCTTGGGAATATCTTTTTGGTAATTAGAGCTACACAAAAAAAAAGTTCAGTGTGTCTATTGACACAACATTACAGTTATTGTTTTAGAAGGAATGATATAAAGAAAACTGGGATGGTAATTAAGTGCTTTTTCTCTGAATTGTTGCTGTTTGTACTGTAACTGAAACGTATGTGTTTGTGTTTTTTTTTTTTTTGGATAAATATTTTATAGCTGTTTGAAATGATTTTGGCTTTGTTACATGTTGAGCTCTCTGCAATTTTTTTTAATCAATTTTGTGTAGTCAATTGAAATAATTTTGGCTTTCTTACATGTTGAGCTCTCTGTAAATGAGCAGCTCGGAATTTAACTTCCATGCTGAAGTAATTCTAGTTGTGGTATTGTGCTAGGAATCAAGAATTTTGACTTCTCAAGATTCAGAGGTTTAAGGGCTCAAAGTGGCAGACTTGGGATTTCGGATATTATATTTATACATGGATTTCTCTCTTAACTATGGCTGTGAAGACATTGAATAATATATGGATTCAACGGTAGCAATGCCCTTGTGGAAATTGGAAGTGCTATGTTTCGAAGTACAAAGGTGATGACCAACCGATCGCATTCATGAAGAATGAAACAACAATTTCTTTGTTGAATGAAGTTGTTTTTACTCCTTATGTTAGCCAGATATTTCGAAGTGATGACAAGCTTTTGAATATTATAGCAACTTTCCTCGAAAGAATGGGTTTCAATTAGGAAAGCCTGCTCAACAGAAAGCCAAAATTTAGGGATTTTGTTTGTTACCGTTCAGGATTTAATCCTCCAAGGAAGAGAGCCATTGTGGAGCATCCACCTGATCGAAAATCTTCTGTGTGGTATAGAATCTTCAGTGTCACTTTTCCAGTGACAACTTAGTATCACTTTTATATTTATGTTAAGTATCCTGTGCATTTAATTTGTCATGTACTGTTTATTTAAATTTCTTCTACTTCCGTGTGATAAATGGGATTGACACTAAATTTGACACTGAATAATGGCAAAAAGGATCCCAACTGGTGTGGTTGTTATGCAAAAGTGTACCTAACAAAGGTGGTTGTAGATGGCCAGGCTCAATGGTATGTCTCTCAGTTCGGTATTGTTCATAACCACGAGCAATGGAAGATGATCAAGTGCAGGTACTTCCTGCTCATAGAAAAATTCAAGAGGCAGACCAAGATCGTATCCTTCTAGTCTCAAAAGCTGGATTCCCAGTGAATCGAATAGTAAAGGTGCTGGAGGTAGAAAAGGGAGTTCAACCAGGTCAATTGCTTTTTATTGAAAAGGGTTAAATACCAAAAACCCCCCTATGATTTGACTAATGTTCACTTTACCTCCCTATGGCTTGGAAACCTACAATTTAACTCCCCGTCATTTCAACTAAAGTAAAAGTCTGATGGAAAACATCTAAATTAACGTCTGAAAGGAAAATGTCAAAATTGCCCGTCTATAAGTCAAACCCTTAGAAGAATGTTTCATGCATTTGAGAATGGGTAAAATACCAAAAACCCCCCTGTAGTTTGTCAAATATACACTTTACCTCCCTATGGTTTGGAAACCTACAATTTAACTCCCTGTCGTTTCACCTAAAGTGAAAGTCTGACAGAAATACCGTTATTGTAGATGTTTTCTGTTAGACTTTCACTTTAGTTGAAATGACAGGAGTTAAATTGTAGGTTTTCAAACTATAGGGAGGTAAAGTGAACATTAGTCAAACCACAGGGGGGTTTTGGTATTTAACCCTATTGAAAAAGATGTAAAGAAATTTGTCTGGACATGTGAAAAGACAGTTCAAGAAAATGATGCTATGCTATCTGAGAAGAGGGAACTCGGGCTAGCTGAGTAGGCCATTAGGAAGTAGGGTTGTATTTGGAAAAAAATTGAAAAGTTGGTTGATCCAATCTAAATCGGATTTCAGATTTCAGTAAAACGGAATTCGGCAAGACTAAAACATGTCCAATTTTAATATTTAGTAAAATAGTTCGAAAACAGATATTAAAAATGCATTATTGAATTGTTGATTATTCGCCAAATTTTTAAAATTTTAGAATATATACACGTATATATTAGTTATATCCATACGTATTACTAAGTACTAATTAGTAAATAGTAACTAATAATTACTTAACCACTAATTGATGTCTACATATTACTACTAACAAACTTATTGACTAGTTTAACCATTGACTATTTAACTACTCTGTGTGCTAACTACTAACTATTTGGCATTTTAGTATTGGTTTATTGCATTACAGAATTGGTTGGAGTTTGGACAGGGGAAATGACAAAATACAATATTGATTTGTTATTTTTTGTTTACTTAATGTCATGATGAGTTGATGACTGATCACGTGCTGGTGTTTTTATTATTATTATTATTATTATTGAAAAGCTGAAAAAAAAAACATATGCAATATTATTTTGGTGTAATAATATTTTTTTTAGAAAATTGAAATATTTTAGCTTACTATCGACATTTCGAATTTCGGATGTTATCGAACTACCAATTCTCTGACCAAAATCTAATTTACCAAACTAAAGTTTGAACGGTAATCGATCGTGACGAATTGGTTATTAAATCCCCGAATTTTTTTTTATTGAATGAATATCCCTACTAAGGAGGGACTTAAATCCCCCTTTGGATGTAGATCGAGGGATCAAATCTCTCTACCTGTATTTTCTTATCCCTAGAAAATTTCGCTAAAGGATGCACTAAGCATCCGTATGGTCTGGTGGTTCAATCTCCTCCAAATCTCTATTAACCCCTTTGGGTTCGTCCTTTCCCTTTAGTGTAAAATAGGAGGAGTAGGAGTAAAGGTAGAACAGATTAGGGGTGGCAATTCGGGTCCAAATCAGGTTGGCGGGTCGGGTTCGGGTCAACCCGTCAGAAAATCTGTTGACCCGAACCCGACCCGCCAACCCGTGACGGGTCAGGTATGTTGACCCGAACCCGAAAATTTCAGGTTGACGGGTTGGCGGGTCGACCCGAAATGACCCGAAACTTAATTTTAATTTATTAATTTATCACTGTAATTTCTAATAAAATCAATTTCTCACAAAACTAATTACATAATCAAGTAATAAAAATTTAAATAAGTAATTCCAAACCAAATCTAAAATAAATTAAGCACCGTAAAAGTATTTTATCCCAAACAAAATATAAAATAAATTAAAACAGTATAAAAGTAAAAAATAATATAATATATTATTTGTCCAAATATAATAATTTCAACTTCACACAAATTAAATAAATTCATTTATGATTAAGTAATTAATGCCTTTGAAAAAAAGAATAACTTAGGTTAGTTAGATAAAATTATTTTTATATTTATTAAATTATTTTTAATTCGTAAACGGGTCATATCGGGTCATATCAGGTCACCACGGGTTGACCCGAATCGACCTGTTTTCTTTTCGGGTTCCTCGGGTCCAACCCGATTCTGACCCGAATTCCCAAAACCTCAACCCAAACCCATTAATTTCGTGTTAGGTTCGTGTCGTGTTTTCAGGTCGTGTCGAAAATTGCCACCCCTAGAACAGATATTATCATGTTGGGAGAAAAAAATAAGAGTAGAACAGAAATTATCGTGCTTGGGGGATAAAAAAGGTTGTCTCAGATGAGAGGAGGGAAAATGATCTCCAAGAGCATCTTGAGGGTTGTAAAGCCATGGCACATAAGGATGATGGATTTGTCTACTGAGGAGTAGAACAAAAATTATACTACTGAGGAGTAGAAAACATTGCACGGGCTTATGCCTTATGGAGACTCCGTCTCTACATTTTCAGCTTTTGGTGATGTTGTTACATTTGACACCACTTATCGTTCAATTACTTACAATCTACCGCTTGGGGTTTGGTTTGGCATAAGCAATCATGGGAGAGCAATTTTGCTCGGCTGTGCTCTCTTACGAGATGAAACATTGCAGTCGTTCTCTTGGGCCTTAGAGGTTCGTTGTGAAGCCTCGCACTTAGTGTTAATGTCGTCTCTTTCTCGTTCAGGTATTTGGTCATGCAATCAGAAGATGAATTTTTTTTTTTTTTTCAAATGCGAGGACCCATTTGGATCATTCTCTCTCGTGATGAACATTTGCAGTCGGAGCAAAGTGTACTGCATATAGCCTCAAATTCTTTTCCACAAGTTAAGCATAAAGTAGCTCTTCTCAATGTTTTCTTATCTATCACCTTGTTTGACTTCAACGCTCTGCACTTCCGTCTCTCTCATTCCTCTCTCTCTCGCTCTCTCTCTTTCTTTCATTTTTTGTAAATTCCTCTTTTGAAATACATACAAGTACAAATCAAAATCTTTTAGCAACAATTTTTCAGGTCAGGGTTCCTTTTGCTTTCTTGCCAAACTCCATCTCAGCCTTGAAAATTTTCCAAAAACCCCCGCCCCACGTCTTCTGTTTTCTTTTTGGGTAATTTCTGCTTGGATTTGGTTTGTTATTTTGGCTTTATTTTTGGTTTTCCTTAAATAATCATGAGCTTAACCACCCCCCCCAACCCCCAAAAAAAAAAACCTAAAGCATCTCAGGAAATGAAAGAGGGAAAGAAGCCACAAAGGAGAGTGGCGATGGTTTCGCTGGAGAAGGATCTCAGGAGTAGATACCAGCGAAGGCAAAAAGTAGATATAAACTTGTTACAACTTTTGGGGAGGAAAGAGAGAGGAAGTAATGAAGGGATGCAGATAATATGGTGATGATGATTAGGGAAGGAAGGAAAAGGTAATTTTGGGGGAAGTAGTAGTTAAGGCAGAGATGCTGATGATTGGGGGAAAACGGAGGGTCGGAAGCAAATTTGGGAAATTGCATATTAAAATCTATGGACAACAGAAAGAGTGGTAGAGTGTGTGCTGATGTGTGAAGTTGTGTGGAAAAGAGGGGAAGACTTAATAAAACCAAAAATTAAGGGTCATAAATGAATAGCTGGATTTCCTGCTTCTACTTTAGACTGCATATATTTAGACGCTGAACGAACGAGAGTTGACGTTTTCAGAAAACAAATGAGTTGACCTAATTACACTCTATCACCCGACTCGAAGCCCTCTAAACATGCCCAAATTGCCCATTTTGACACCCACAAGTTGTAATATGCACATGTTACGCAAGTAAAAAGACTTCCCATCAAAAATGTTGCAGACCTGCCAGGGATTTCGAAAGAATCTAACATTAGAAATAAGGGTTAGCTGCAGCAGGGGCATCAATTGCAAGAGGGACACAAACTTATCTAAATTACTTCTACATGAGGTCACAGATTCCCACCTGAGGAACCAAGCTGGCAAGGCAGTTCATAGATCAAACTGCATATGACTCAAAGCATTCTTTTCCCCCTCCAAATCAGGTAACCTAGATTCTATATAGTGTCCTACGTCAAAGGCCTCAAAAACAAGAAAATGAATGTTCAGCACCACAACATATCTCGTGCAAAAAGAAACTATCAACAGGTTTCTGCTGCTTCCCTTCACAACGTATCTAGGTGACATTCTTGTGGAAAAGGTCATTAAGCTTTAACAATGTCTTTCGACTTTGCTTGCAAGGATTCTGTCAGTCTTCAAAGAGACTGAAGAGATTAACAGGTTCTGACTTTTTAGCAGTCAAATAGACCAAAAGAAACAAAACTATGGCCAGTGGGAAAAGTCAAACACCATAGGTTGAGTTGGCTCCTGCTTCCTGAAGGCTTTCCCAATTTTCAAAAGCATACGTTACTGAATTTGTATCCCGGACCATGGATAAAATGATAAATTGCTCAAGGCACAGCAATGGATGTACAAGATGGGTACGAGTTGAAGCTCTAAACTAGAGAGAATAGGAACAGCAATACAATTAGCATATCAATGAAAAATCTTGATCAATCGAACAGCTGACCCTAACTAGCTGGTCAGAAGATTTTTATATGGATACCAAAAACAAATCCCTAATCACCAAATGACAGGGTTCATATGCACTACAGCCTTGGCGATATTGATTTTTATCGGTCTGAACTTACCAGACCACTTGCAAGGTAGATAAGCAAATCCGACTTGGTGGTGACTCCTAATAGCCTTGCCAAGTTCTTCACATGTTTTCATCCTGGCGCACACTGCTAGAAGCAGTCTTCCGCTCATTCTAGTCCAATTGATAAAAAAATAACTAATGAGAAAGTTAATTAGTTAAATACAGACCCAAAAAGGCAAAATACAATAGCAGACGACAAACTAGGAAAGTTATAAGCTCCACACTCTGTGCATCAAAAGCTGTCATGATGTAGATGATAACATGAGCAAATAAAGGGGAAACTTAACTACAATTCCGTTCACACCCTATATTAACTGAAACACATCCTGAAAATAGATCAGCAGGTGCACTAAAATCAAGAAATCAATCGAGCAATGCCTCCAAAAGAGATTGATGCATAGTTTGCCACAGGATAAATAAGAAAATAAATGAGGCTATTATGCTATCGAAATCTGTGAAACGTTTTTCAGAATTCACTTAATAAATGGGAGAAAACTACAAAGATGTCAAACAAGGCAAAATCTCTAAGTTTATTATTAAGATATCTAAGTGGTGCCAAAAAGTTCCAACACTAGTCCAGTGTAAATCAAGTACAATGCACAACAGTTCTGTAGTCCGCAATATATGGCTAGACAGCATGACTTAAAAACAATTTTAGTGTAATTGCAGATCGAAACCATATTTTCGTTTTTTGGGACATGAAAAACCTCTGCAATATGAAGCTAACCACTCCAACATTGTTAATGTAATATACTTGATTGTTTGCAGATTGGTTAGCAACAGTAACTTCAGTCTAATGTCATCTGAGAAAGGATCAGGCAAAATTTGAACGATGATTAAGAGAGTTAACAGAATTTTAAGGAGGACAGTGCCGTTTTGAAGTGGGGGCATTTGTTAGACTTGAGCCACATCAGGGGACATGTGTGAAGAAAACAGTGGACCACCTGGATTCAATTGTTACATTTCTGCTTTCAGTGTATAAAAGGCTCATGCCTTTCACGTTCTCTTTCAGCTTTTTGGATAACCTTTCTGTAATTCTGGGAGAAGACTGCTATTGCTGGCATGTACTTGAAGAAGACATTTGATACCAGGGAGTTTCTAGCAATAGGCAGGAGATAGCATGGGCATAATTCTCTACACAAATTTGCATGAGATTTGGAGGAGGAGGTCCAGATGAAATAATTGCGGAGTTTAGAAAAATTGTGCAAAACGGAATTTTTGGAGATTAAGAGCATAGGTTTGAAACTCCAAAAGCTTTAGTAATTCCTTCCCTACTCCCATGCATGAATCCTACGATGGATCTCTGTTTATGAGTGGTTTAAAAGAAGAGATTACACCAATGGTTACACTGGTTAAAAACGACCACTTTGCGAGATACCAAGAAAGCTGTTTGAAACTGAATAGATCACTGAACTCTTGGTTCCTTCCCCAAGACTTTCACACTCCTCTTAAAAATGAACCCAGTCAAAACTCACCAGTTTCTCTTCTGAACCCCAAAGAAAACCAGAGCAGAAACACAACCAAAATTCCAATAATTTCAGAAAAAATTACCCTACGAATTTCCAGGATAAAAGAGTGAAGGGACTCTCTGTCTCAAATGTGAAGAGATTTTCCTGAAAAATGACAGTCAACCAAATGGTGTCGTTGTAAGGTGGGGTGGCGTTGTTAGACTCGAGCCACATCATGGACTCGTGTGAAAAGGACGGTGGGCTACTTGGACCAGCGAGTTACGCTACTGCTTTCAGTGTTCGATAAATTGCCTCAAAAAAATTTCTTTGTAGTACCAGATTTTTCGTCTCACGAAAAGCACTCCGGTAAAGATTGTCAGCTGAATCAAGCACTAATGCACAAAACTCCTACAGTCCACCGTATACGCACCACACATCATTAGCTAAAAGCAATTAAGCAAACACAAAAGAATTGAAACCAAACCCAGTTTGTATCGATCAAATAGATGAAATGGCACCGGCATAATTTGACCGACAAACAAGCACGAGACAGGATTCCAGAAAGGAGAAAGTTCAATTACCACAAGTGAGACTAATTGGCTTGCCATCTTCTCAACACTCCCAAAGAATCCTTTCTCGATTCCTCTGCGCTTCGCTTCTTCTCTGGATACAGTTAATTTCACCAACTCATTGTTTTCTCCCATTTCGAAGACGAAGGCTCTGTTGTCCTTGAGTTCAGAGACTGGTAGCGGGATCCCTTTCAAATCTTCACTTTCAAGGGAAACAGTCCACTCCGGGTACTTTCGCACCACCTTCTGTATACGCTCCCAATGCTCGACAAACTCTGACGCACTGAAGGCGTAATGGTCCCCTGACTTAATTGTTTTTTCGTGGAAGGGCTTCCGTGCCCACAGTTTCAATTCCTCCACATACCCCCGCCTCCACTCGGTGAATTTGATATCCTTACCAGTGAGGTTGATAACAACACAGAGAGCCTTGGCCATTCGACAACCAGAAATGCGGGTCGACTTGCTGCGATTTGTGATGAAGAAAGTAGAGGAGTAGGATTTAGAGGAAATAGGACGGCGGCGGCGTTTTCTTAGATGCACTAGAATGCGTTTTCTTCGGTATTTTTGTCTTAAACCATCAGAAAACAAAAGTTATTTTTTAGTAAGTTGGAACTTGGAACTTGGAAGCGGATAAGTGCTGGCGCAAAATTATATGCAGTCGTTTTTAGTTTGTGTCCTAGTGTGGTCAAAGTCAATTTGGCGGACACTAAAAAGGTTTCCCGTTAGTTAGTAGTACCATATTAAATTAGTTGTGTTCTAAATTATTTGATCGGGAATTTTCCAATTCCTAAATCGTCGTTTTTGGTTCAGCCATTGTTTCCATAAAGCTTGATACGGTGAACAGTAGTAGTTGGAGTCCGATTGTGTGATCGATTCCTTTGTCCATTTGGAAACTATGTTTCGTTATTAGGAAGTCTAATCTTTATAACTACTATCACTTTACCTTTTAATGTCATCTTTTAATCAGTTTACTTCGAAAACTAACAATTAAAACAAATAGCATTAGATGATTTAGATGAAATGATATATGTAGTTCAAAATAATAGCTGATAACAACAATGTCCATTTGTTCTAAAGTTGCATTGAGCAGGAAAGAGACACATTACATAGAAAAATAAAAAGTTTAGACTTATGAAAAAGTTCAGATGATTTTTTTATACTTACGAAAAAGTTTAGATAGGTCTAGAAAAATTTCATAGTATAACCTTATAACTAAAGTAGTCAAGAAATTAAGAGACGAAACCAGAAATAAAGAGAAAAAGAATTAAAAAATTAAGGGATTCGTGAATGGTTTAAGGGGAAAAAAAAAAAGAGAATAAAAAAGGGTTGGATATCATTTTAATAGAAAAGGAATTAAAATAGTTAAAGCAGAGACTGAATGATGTTAAACTTATTCTTGTGTGGACGTAACTGTCCTCCCAAAACTTTATACATTATTAAATACAAAAAAGAAAAATAACAATCATAAGAAATGGCTGACATTTTCCTTCTTTATTCATATATCGTTGAGGAATGCTGACAATTTTCTTTGACAAAGAAATGAGGAAAAGGCTCAACCCCAAGTCATTCGGTTAATTAGCAGTAGTAACTATGTCGTCATTTCCCCAAACAATTCCACTCTTCGCCCAAGCCAATGGCTTTTAATTAGCACTAGTAACTCATAGGCGAAACACAAGTTATTTAAGATTAGACCCAACATATGTCGTCATTTCCTCCACACAATTCCACTCTTCGCCAAATCCAAAGCCAAAGCCACAGTCAAACAACCAATTACCTTGGGCATACAGCTATTTTGACCCACGCAGCAGTCAGCACACAGTTTTGCTTGCTGTTGCTTTCCTGTTATTTTGACGGTTGGTCTTTCTCAGAATCATCATGAACGCATAATTGATTTTTCTTAGACTGCATTGCCCTCTGGGGTGCAAATGAGCCGAGCCGAGTTTTGGTCTAATCGAGTCGAGCCTCCAGTTAATTTTATGAAACTCGATCTCGACATTTTGCTTAAAAAATAAAATAATAATAATAATAATAAATTTATTTTTAAAAAATAAAAAATAATTATTTATTTTTAAAAATAAATAAAATAATAATTTTTGAACAAATAATAAAATATTAGAGATATATGTGTAATTTTACGATTAAAATAAATAAATATATATATATATAATTGAACTCGCGAGCCAACGAACTTAATGTTTTTGAACTCGAGTTCGACTTAATTAGTTCGAGCTCGAGTCGAGCTCGTTATTGACCGAGCTCGTACTCAAACCGCTCGCGAGCCGATTCGTGAACGCCACTAATTGCCCTTGAAGCCTCGTGTACGTATTTCCTTGCCCTTTCTTAGACTGAATGTGTACTAATTTCGTTGCCGCACATCAGATGTGCGGTTTCAAAAAAAAAAATTTTAAATTGCCGCACATTAGATGTGCCATTTTGAAAAAAAAAATTCAGATTACCGCAAATTGAATCTGAGGCGATTTTCCAACTGTTGATCAAATGGATGATCAAATTTCGCCCCAAATTTAATGTGCAGCTTACAGAAATTAACTTTCTCTTTAGAGTGAAATTAATTACATTCCGTAAGGTTAAAAATGCTCATGGATAATTATCTTGACAACATGTGTAGATAGTTAAAGAAAAAGTAGTTTTTATAAGGTTTAAAATGAAAGTTCGTATAATGACAACAAATGTTTACCCCAACCCCTTCCTCTTCCTTTATATATACTAGTGCTCAATGCACACCTAATGCGTGTGCAATAAAAAAATTATATAATATTTTTAGTCATATATTTTAAATAAAATTTTTATTACTGAAACAAACTTCAATCTTATAAAAATTTTTCATAAATTAATTTTATACTAGTAGTTATAATATTCAGGTGTAGTTATGTTGAAAACATCTAGTAAAATAGTTAAAATAAAAGTAGTTTATAAGAGCAAAAAAGAAAGTTCATAAAGTGACATAAATATTAACCCCAATATTAAGGTCATTAAGTGACATAAATATTAACTCTAATATTAATCCCAATATTAACCCCAAAATCAATCAAGCTTTGTCAATCAATTCATTTGCAAATCCCTGATCAGAGGCAGCTTGGAACTTGGAAAATGAGTTGTCAGTCCCCGGTATCTGGACATTATATGGCAAAGGCAAGTTGTCGACACAACCTTCGTCTCTAACGGAGTTGAAAGGGTTTAGGAAATTAGAGATGGTGGCCGGACAAGAGTAGGAGCGACGTTAGAGATCTGGGGGTCTAGGTGATGGTGCGGGGCTTCTAGACATTTGTTTTTTAAATTTTTGTAATGATGGTTTAGGAGGAGATTTCATGGGATTTTTGGTAACATCAAGTAAAGAACTGGTAAGTTTCAATGTAAAAATGGTAAATTTTGGTAGTGAAGAAGTAATTTTTATCACAATCATAGCTCATAATTTTTAGAGATAATCTCAAAAACCTCCCTTGAGGTTTTTTCTAATCACACCTAACACTTCTCAAGTTTCTAAAAATCACACACTTAACACCCTTAGAATGACAACCTTTGTAACATGGCAACTCTTTTATGTAAAAATAATATTAAAAATATATATTTAGTAGAGGGACTATGGTATTCTTCCAATTTTGTCCTTTTGTAAGTTGATTTTTGAATTTTAGAAGATGAAAATAAAAACAAATAGAATTGCAAAATTACATAGAAATCGAGGGGGTGTAAGTATAATAATTACTGAATTGTATATTTTTTGTTGGTTCATATGACCGTTATAAGATCTATGCCAAAGTTTTGGATAGAAAGGAAATAAATTTTTTTGAATACTATTTGTTAACTAATTTTTCAAAAATTTTGTTTTTGATAATTGAACACCATTATAGGTTGCAAAATTCAAACCTTCCTGTGGTCAAAGGTTGCAAAATGCATAGAATTTACTTTCTTTAATCATAAGACTAGTAATCTAAAACAATAAATTGAAGAAATAATTGGTACCTATAGGTATAGAAATATCTCTTCATTTACTATCTAATTTACCATCTTATGTCAATTAATCTCACCAAAATAATTGCATCCCTTAGGGCCATATAACTATCTTAATGAATTAATTGCAACTTGATATAGATGCCACTTTTTAAATTTCTTTAATCACTGAATAATATGTGAAAAAGAAATACAAAATTTCTCCAAACACTAATATACTTAAAATGCTATGGCGTTATACAGCGTTATAAGAAAAATTGTCAACTAGTCAATAGGTTGACTAAAAATTCATAAGTTCAATTACCAATTTGTATGTGATGAAAAACTTTTCTCATCAAATATTTGGGATGTTGTGGCTACTCCCAAATATATAATGTAAAAGTGAAATTCTTAACATGGCATCTTGTTATTTGTCAATAGTAAAAAATTTTATGTTGACTGAATTTTATTGAATTTTCCTTTCTTTTTATAATTGCTTAATCTTATGTGATTAAAGTTCTTTACACCGTATATTTGAGATGCTGTAGCTACTCCCAAATATATGATGCAAGAAAACTTCTAATGAAAATTCATAGAAAATAAGTAGCCAACTTGTTGACTAGAAATCCTTGATTTTAATCACTAAATAATATGTGATCAACATTGTAGTACACAAATGCTTGAGATGCTATGGCTACTCTCAAACATAAAGTGTGCTAGACTTTATAAGGATATCAAAATAGTCAAAAAATATTTGTTTTGACAAAAGAATTTCTTAATTTCCCTTTTTTATATTCATTTTTAACTACCAACCTTTATGTGATTAAAATACTTCATGCATCAAATAATTGAGATGCAAGACAAACTTTATAAAGGAAATTCTTTGAAATTCAAATGTAATCAATCATACTAATGTTGACATCATAATATGAGATAAATGAACATAAGTGTAATGCAACAAAATACTACACAATTCCAAATAATAACAGGAACTTGGAGGCAAACTCATATTGAAATCATATCTTTAAATATTTATCTTATAATAAGGTAGCATAGATTCAACAAACCTGCAGATCCATTTATATAAAGTCAACCAATTATCTTGCAGAGAATAATATGATATTAATCTTTTGATTGCAGAATATAACAACTCTTTATATGTTTCTCAAATCGTTATATTGTATTGATAACAACAATCAATACATATAATCCTGCAATCATAAATATGTAGGTCCAAGAAACATTCAAATTACTTTCAGTCATCCCAGATTATTGGAGGAACTCTAGATAAATTGCATAACCAAATAAAGTATCATATGAATGATACATATACATGGAATTAGTCATTAAATCTCAATTATTGAGAAAATGAGACCATAAATCCCATGACAAATTATATTCGATTCGTTCAAACTTGATACGAATCTCTGAAACTTATACTAGATTACCAAAAGGCCATGAAGTTATAAGCTAAATAACATGGCTAAAGGTTGGCTCTAATACCACATGTTAACTAATTATGTACATATGAATGTATTACGTAGCGGAAATCTAAATATACTTATCTCTAACCATTGTTGTCAAGTACAAGTTAGTCTCTTCTTGTATCATTGCCTCCTTCTTGTCTGTTCTAACAAACAAAATATGTAGAAGAAGGAAAAGTAGAAGGAGAAATTAGAGTAAAGATCTTCTAACCTATGCCTAATTCAAAAGTGTACAATTGATAGAATACCACAGACTATTTATAGATTAGGTTAGGGATCCTTATTAACAAATACAAAAATTTCTAGTGTTTTCTTACATCAAGGAAATCTTGCCAAAATTCATAATTGAAAATAACATTTTCTGACTAATTGATTGATTTGATTGGTTAACTGATTAAATAAGATATCAATTAACAAAGATATCAATCAATGATTAACAAATATGATACTAATTAATTATTAAAAAAATATTAATCAATTAATCAGGATATCAATTACCAATCATTATTTAATGGGAGATGCTAATTAATTATTAACAAAATATCAATCAATTCATTATGATATTAATCACTTTAAAATCAATGATATGGATCATAATTGCTTCAAAAGAAGTCAAATCTTACCACAAAAAGAAAGCTAAGTTATCTACACTATATAAAAGTGGGAGTTGCTTGAATGAATAGTAAAAGAGTGTCTCAGTTGGTTATTTGTAGAGCTGTTAAACGAACCGAGCTGTTCGGTAGCTCGGTTCATTTTGACTCGTACATGTTCGTGAAAGGTTCGTTCGAAACCTTAAACGAACCGAATTTGAACGAATTTTTTTATTCGATTAATAATTGAGCGAACACGAGCATGCTCGTGAGTTTTGACAAACGTTCGCAAACATGGACATAATTGTTATTTGACAAATTTTAGGGTTATTTTTCAAATTTTAGGGTTATTTTTATGGCTGGACTTTGATATTTGGAGGGCAAATTGATTTGTTTTATTTGTTGTTTTGTGTTAATGTTAGTTATATAGTTAATGAATAATAGAATTTAGCCACTTAGTGCTTTAATTATTTTTTAAAATGATTAATGATTTGTATGACATATTTATGGTTTAAAATAATCTGGATTCGAACTTTTCGAACATGTTCGCAAACGGTTCATTTATGTTAAATGAGCTGAACACGAACAAAGATTTGTAGTTAAAAAATTAACGAACTAACATGAACCAAATTCGAATTGCTTAATGAAAGAGTTCAAATATGATATATTTGATTTGATCCGATTCGTTTACAACTCTAGCTATTTGGCCGTCGGTCGATTTATTTGTCCTATTACGGTCCGTTGCTCGCTGCCATAGATTTGGAGATATTGCCTTAGCCTTAGTTGTTGGCTACTTTCCGCTTGTGCAATTCGTTTTTGCACTTTATTGAAGACAAGACAAGATAGGATGCGGATCTGACTTCTATGGAGTCTTCAGTGAACTCCACAGAAATGGAGAATAAACTTGAGAAGGACACGTGTTGATGCTGACATCAAGATATTTATAATAGACAGAGGATTGAAATGATAACTAGACAAAGGGTATTCTAACGGACAGGATACCTTTATGGTAGGAACCCGTTGACCGTGTCTATGGTAGGAAGGCCTCCAGAGGCCGACACGTGTTGCAGGTGGATGGATTGCAAACGGAGACGTTAAGCCGTGGAATCGCGCGTGGAGATGCAACGTTAACATGTTGTCCGCGGCTGCAAGGTAAAAGTACAGGTTCGAATATTGCCTATTATATGAATACAATAGTCAATTGTTTTGAAAGACTATTGTATTCATATAATTTCAATTGTCTGCCTAGATATTGCCAACTAATTAAAGATAACTTTTATTTAACATAACAAATACATACTTACATATGAAGATGGTAATAAGAATACATAAAATAATTAATGATACCAAAAGTTATCCTTAGCGTTTGGGTTTTACATTCTTATTCAAATCTAATCAAGGTCAAATTTGGGTTAGATATATACAAATTAAGTAGTATTTTAGGGTCGAATGTTCTATATTTTTTTCTTAAACTATAACGTTACTTTTTTTAAAATTTTTGGTAGAATTGGTGTTGTTATTATCATATTTATCAAAAAAAAATTTCCACGTTAAAAGGCCAGTAGTACTTTTTTTTTTATTTAGTGATTTCATAATTTAGATTTCATGAATGGTACCATTCTTTATTTTTTAAATCCACGACATTATTTCCTTTTGTTTTCTGTATAATTTTGCTATTTTAGTTAGGATTACTAAGTTAAAAGATAAAATATTATTATTTACTTTTTTACTTTTACTAAGTTTGGTAATGTTTTCTCTTTATTTACCTTCCCACTAATAAATTTCAAACCAAATTCCTATATAAGTGGAGCCACTTCTTACTTATTTAAATTAGAAAGGCATGGAAGGCACTTCTTACTTAGAAAATTGTTATTTGCACTCCATTTTTTATTATTTGTAATTCCACCATTTGTTTTATCATATAGTCTAATTAATGAAAACTATATGATCAAAATGATTATTGAAGTGTGAATAACAAAAATATAGTGTAAATAATCTTACTTATTTAAATTAATAAGAAAGCATGAAAGGATGTCATATTTGTTATCTCTTGTTATGGTCTTATAGAAGTTTTAATTGGAGTAGAATCATAAATAACGCAAGGTAATCGAAAACGTGATAGGTTGAAGTACAAATAAGATAACATGCACATTAACCAACAATTTGAAATGAAATGATTTTAAAAAGTAACTAACAATTTCAAATGTGAAGAGTAGATGTGGAAGTTAAGAGAAATATATTTTATAAATTAAATTAAATGTGAAATGCTAGAAAAATAGAATTGGTAGTGGGAAGACGTGTGAAGGCTTGTTGCTAAAAATTCTTTCTCAAATTTATATAGATATAGATAGATATAGATGTCTTTTTTTTAGTGGTTCAATCTCATATTCATGAACTATCTGCAGAAAAAAAAAATTCTGGACTATACTAATTTTGTTATACCAACTCTGTTATTCTTATTAGTGTATTAATTGTTACGCTATTTCTCTCATTTTGTTGGGTCTACATTAATACAAGTGTAATTGTTATTATGTCTCGTGTCCCAGAAAATACATAATATCCTATTCAGGTGGATACGTGCAACAGATAATCAAATTGATGGTAAAAATTTAGAATGAATAAGTTGCTTTTGCATAACGGTTGTAAAGGTTTCTTGAGACTTTATGAATTAGGTGTCTTGCGTTTGCAAAAAGAATTTCAGAAGATTTTTTGTATTGGAAATGGAGTTAAAACTTGCTATAGGTTACTTTCCTGTATTTCAATCTTATCGTAAAGGGTAATTTGCTGTTGAACCTAATTTTTTTTCTGATTATATCCAGCTAATAAATTAACTTAAGAAAATAGATAATTTATGGAGGAAAGCTATAAGTAGCTGGTGCTTATTTTGAAAAATAGATTTATTTTTATTTTATCCAATAAATAAATTAGTTTATGAAAAATGGGTACTCTGTTCTTATAATGGAGGAAAGCCATAAAGAGCTAGTGTTTTATTCAAAAAGGATCTATTTTTATTTTATCCGATAAATAAAATTTTTGTATGCAAAAATGGGTACTCTATTCTTATAATGGAGGAAAGTCAGGAAGAGCTAGTATTTTATAAAAAAATGTGTTTATTTTTAGTTTAGCCAATAAATAAAATTTTTTATTTATAGAAAAATGGGTACGCTGTTCTTATAATGGAAAAAAGTCATAAAGAGCTAGTGTTTTATTGAAAAACGGGTTTATTTTTATTTGATCCGATAAATAAAATTTTTTATGAGAAAAACGGGCACTGTGTTCTTATAATGGAGGAAAGTCATAAAGAGGTAGTGTTTTATTGGAAAATGGGTTTATGCAGAATTTTATTTTATCCATAAATTTTTTTTATGGAAAAATGTGTACTCTATTCTTATAATGGCGGAAAGCCATAAAGAGCTAGTGTTGTATTCAAAAACAGGTTTATTTTTATTTTATCCGATAAATAAATTTTTGTATGGATGTCTAGATAAAATTGATTGATCGGATTAAAAGAAAATTTATTTTAACACTCATTTTTCCAAAAACAAATTTTCTTTTCGAAAAAAAAAGAAAATAAGCCCGTTTTCTAATAAAACAGTCGCTGTTTATGGCTTTCCTGCATTATAAGGAAAGAGTATCCATTTTCTCAAAAACAAATTTATTTATCGAAATAAAATAAACATAAAGGCGTTTTACAGTTAACCACCCACTATTTACGGCTTGCCTCCATAAATTATCCACTTCACTATTTTTCATAAGTTAATTTACTAGTTGGATAAAATTGGAATAAAATTAGGTTGAACAGCAAATTACCCTTTAGGATAAAATTGAAATATAGGAAAGTAACTTATAGCAAGTTTTAACTCCGTTTCCACTACAAAAAATCTTCTGCAATTGTTTTTGCAAACGCAAGAAGAATAATTCATAAAGTCTCAAGAAACCTTTACAACCTTTATGCAAAAGCAACTTATTCATTCTAAAATTTTAGCATCAATTTGATTACCTATTGGAAGTATCAACGTCAATAAGATAATATGTATTTTCTGATACACGAGACATAATAAGAATTAAACTTGCATTAATGTAGACCTAACAAAATGAGAAAAGTGGCGTAACAAATAATACAATAATAAGAATAACATATTTGGTATAACAAATTTAGTATAGTCTAAAATTTTATTTTTTTTCTGCAGATAGTTCACGAATATAAGGTGCAACCACTAAAAAGAATGACATGCATATGTAATGTAAAAATGAATATAAAATGAATGTAGTTACATTGTGTCATCCGGTATTCGGGTCCATAGTGGAAGCCGAACTTCAATAATGGAAAGGCAAAGTTGAAGCTTACTTCAGACGCTATGGGGAAGAAGTGGGGTCACCAAATATTTGGTACAAAGGAAAGACTTGCAATAACATAGTACGGAAGTCAGTCTGCTGTTTGCTTCCATCCGTACACGCTTCTACTTGATTCCCTATGCACGCGCTCTCCAACAATTTAACGTCTCCGTTTGGACCATTTTGCCCCCAACACGTGTCGCTCTCTGCCGGCATTCCTACCATAGGCAGGTTCCTACCATAAAGGTTTCCTTTTTCCCCCTGCACCCCGTTTTAATAAATCATCGGGAATGAACAACCGAAATGAAAAACCAAGTCGATAATTGGTCAGTTTTGGAGATACGACATGTGGCAACATGATTTCATCGCGTCAGCCAAAAGTCAAACGGGGATACCTTTATGGTGGGAACCTGCCTACGGTAGGAAGGTCGGTAGAGAGCGACACGTGTTGACGTTATATACAGTCCAAACGGAGACGTTAAATTGTTGCACAACGCGTGAAGAGAAAATATACAAGAATCGTCTGCGGATGCAACCAGAAAGCACACTGACTTCCGTACGAGTTGGGCCAGGAAGTGTTATTGCATGTTAAAATCAGAGGCATTTATGTATTTGCAAATGTACCCATTACCAATGGAAAAATGTTGCAAATGCCTTGGACAAAAAATGTACGTAAAGAAGGTACCGAAATTTTAAGAAATAATAAATGATTATCGCACACGCGTGGGGGATAATAATTTGGAAGAAGGAAAAGTGGAGGTAAATGAAAGGATTCAAGCCTTTATTATATTTATATACATATATAAATTTAGTACCCAAGTGTTCAGCTTAAGCATCCGGGAAAATGGTCCCATAACTATCGATACGATAAACAACACAATTTTAGACATGATATAATAGGTTCTAAAAATTTTAGCGACCATTTGATTACCCGTTAGACCAATCCACTTGAATAGGATTATGGGTAAAAATAAGGGAGTAAATTTGTCATTCAAAATAGTAAGTTAACGTAATAAATTAGTAACTTTTGCAGTCGAAAAGGTAAATTGTAAGTAATATGTAACATACTTTTCAAAGAGATAAATTACAATAGTATATCCCAAATATACTTTTGAGGAAGTAAGTTTATTTGAAGTAAAAATATGTTTTTATACAGAAATAGTGAGTTTTAGTTATAACATAGTAAATTTGATTAATGACAAAAACATGCTATTTTATGGCCATAATATTGTATTATGCTTAAAAAACTTATACGTAGCCCATATTTTAGAGTTATTTGAAATAACACAAAAATGTATTATTAATGACTGAGTACGTTACTTAGTCAGTACAGTTATTATACTTGTATACATACTTGATAGTATGTGTATAAATAAGCATTTTTGAGATTTATGGGGAAATTGATTTTTTCTTTTGCAGTTTAAAAAAAAGGTAAGTGAAAATCTTTTTTCTCAGAGCACAAAAATCTACAAGTCAAAGTTGTTGGTCTAAAGGGGAAAGAAACATTCTGAATATCATTGTTTATAGTACTAAATAAATTAGATGTAAAATGCTCGTTAAAAGCAGGTGCGTTGACATATAATAAAGGAAAGACATAAAGAGTAGGCCATTTACGGGAAAAGTTGTCATTCATAAAAATAGCAACGCTTTACGGTTTTCTTATCAGTCTTGCAACGTATGAGCAAAATGACAATAATTAAAATAGTATTTTATTCGAATTATACATATTTCATTAATTTTTTTCCATTTAAAAAATGAATGAGAATCTTTTAGGAGAAAGCACATAAGTCAAAGGAATGATGTAAAAGGGAAAAGAATAACATATACGTATAGTACCTATAGTTTATATTCGAAGGATTGTAGTGCTATTTTTGAAAAATATCCTGAAAAATATGTAATCAAAACGGAACCGATTCTTCACTATTTGAAATGTCATATCTGTGATTGTGTTGTAACTGTTATCCATTGGTATCATAAAGTATCATTTTTCCATCAAATTTCACCTCTTTAACACCAATTTTCCCATAAACCAATTCATTTATCGGATAAAATACATGAAAATTCGGTTTTGAATAAAATAGTAGCTGTTTATGGCTTTCCTCCATTATAAGAACAGAGTACCCATTTTTGCATAAACAAATTTATTTATCGGATGAAATAAAAATAAATCCATTGTTCAATAAAACACTAACTCTTTATGCCTTTCCTCCAATATAAAAACAGAGTACCCATTTCAGCCCCTCTAGAAAAATTCCACCTCTTTAACACCAATTTTCCCATAAACCAATTTATTTGTCGGATAAAATACATGGAAATTCGATTTTTCAATAAAACACTAGCTCTTTATGGCTTTCCGCCATTATAAGAACAGAGTACCCATTTTTGCATAAACAAATCTATTTATCGGATGAAATTAAAATAAATCCATTGTTCAATAAAACACTAACTCTTTATGGCTTTTCTCCATTATAAAAACTGAGTATCCATTTTAGCCTCTCTAGAAAAAAAATCTTGGCTTTGTCACTGACTGAAATGTTTGTAACTGAGATTTATCCTTAGTGAAAAAATGTATGATACGTAATTTTTTCACTGTATTGAATTTATATGATGGCAAATTAAATGGGTCAATTGGATTAGTGTGCAGCAGTTTTGTGAATGATTCTGAGAGTAAACTATATTATGTGAAAATTTTCAACATGCTCCTAAATTTTGGATATGTGACTTTCGCTGTTGCGAATATCTTAAATTAACAGTTAGTTATTACTATGAGTAATGTGGTAAGTGTGAGTTGTGAATGTCAGTAATAACTGTTAGTTAATACTATCAGTAAAGTCAGCAGTAAATGTGAGATGTTAATTGGAATTTGCAGATATTAATTTGACATGGTTGGTTATTATCTGTTAGTTAAAATTCGGGAGTTTTAATTTTATTGGTTAGTGGGGAAAATGTGAGGGAAATGTGAGAAAAACATGAGCATGATTATAGGATTTGTACGAGCAATTAAAGGATTAGTTGTGAGATAAACATTTCTTAATTTTAGAAATGTAAAATTGTAATAAAATAGTATTCGAACTTTTGACAATTTGGAAAGCTCCTTATCTAAAATTCTCTCTGCAATACATATAGACAGATATAGATGTCTTTTTTTTTTGGTGATTGAATGTCATATTCGCGAACTATTTGCAGAAAAAAATAAATTTGTAGACTAAACTAATTTTGTTATACCAACTCTGTTATTCTTATTATTGTATTAATTGTTATGCTATTTCTCTCATTTTGTTAGGTCTACATTAATGCAAGTTTAATTCCTATTATGTCTTGTGTCCCAGAAAATACATATTATCCTATTCAGGTGGATACGTCCAACTGATAATCAAATTGATGCTAAAAATTTAGAATGAATAAGTTGCTTTTGCATAATGGTTGGAAAGGTTTCTTGAGACTTTATGAATGAGGTGTCTTGCGGTTGCCAAAAGAATTTGTAGCATATTTTTGTATTGGAAATGGAATTAAAACTTGCTATGGGTTACTTTTCTGTATTTCAATTTCATCGTAAAGGGTAATTTATTGTTCAACCTAATTTCATTCTAATTTTATCTAACTAATAAATTAACGTATGAAAATAGATAATTTATGGAGGAAAGCCATAAGTAGCTGGTGCTTTATTGAAAAATGGATTTATTTTTATTTTATCCAATAAATAAATTTATTTATGAAAAATGGGTACTCTATTCTCATAATGGAGGAAAGCCATAAAGCTAGTGTTTTATTGGAAAACAGATTTTATTTTATTTTATCTGATAAATAAAATTTTTATATGCAAAAATGGGTACTATGTTCTTATAACGGAGGAACGTGATAAAGAGGTAGTATTTTATTGAAAAATGGGTTTATTTTTAGTTTAGCCGATAAATAAATTTTTTAATGACAAAATGGGTACTTTGTTCTTATAATGGAGAAAAGTCATAAAGAACTAGTGTTTTATTGGAAAACGGATTTCATTTTAGTTTAGTCGATAAATAAATTTTGTTTATGCAAAAATCGGTACTGTGTTATAATAATGGAGGAAAGTGCTAAAGAGTTAGTATTTTATTAAAAAATGGGTTTATTTTAAGTTTAGGCGATAAATAAATTTTTGTGAGAAAATGGGTACTTTATTCTTATAATGGAGAAATGTCATAAAGAGCTGGTGTTTTATGGGAAAACGGGTTTATTTTTATTTTATCCGATAAATAAAATTTTTGATGAGGAAAATGGGTACTGTGCTCTTATAATGGAGAAAAGTCATAAAAAGCTAGTGTTTTAACCTAAAATCGGTTTATTTTATTTTATTTTATCCATTAATTTTTTTAGGGAAAAATGAGTACTCTGTTCTTATAATGGAGGAAAGGCATAAAGAGCTAGTGTTTTATTGCATACAAGGTTTATTTTTTTTCATCCAATAAATAAATTTTTTAAGGGAAAACGGGTGTTAAAGAGGTGGTATTGGATGAAAAAATGATACTTTAGAATACCAATGGATAACAGTTAAAACACAATCACAGATTTGGTATTTTAAATAATGAAGAATCGGTTCCGTTTGCATTCCATATTTTTCGGGGTATTGTCAAAAACAGCATTGTAGTCCTTCGAACGTGAAATACAAGTACTGTACATATCTGCTATTCCTTTCCCTTTTAGACCAATCCTTTTGACTTATGTGCTTTCTGATAAAAAATTTCAATTATTTTTTTTAATTTGCAAAAAGTAAATTAATTCTGTATAAATCGAAAAGATTACTATTTCAATTATTGGCACTTTGCTCATGCTTTGGAGGACTGGTAAGAAAGCCGTGAAGAGTTGGAATTTTTATTAATGAAACCTTTTTTCCATAAATGGCCTGATTTTTATGACTTTCCTTTATTATATGTCAAAGTACCAGTTTTTAACCAGCATTTTACATCTATTTATTTGGTACTTTAAACAATGCTATTCAGCTGTATCTTTCCCTTTCAGACCAACTATTTTGACTTGTGGATTTTGGTGCTCTGCGCAAAAAAAAATTTCGCTTACTTTTTTTTTAAACTGCAACAGAAAAAATTTAATTATGTATAAATTTTAAAAATACTAATTTTTTCACATACAATCAAGTATTTATACAAGTATATTAACATTACTTACTAAGTAAGGTACTCAGTTTTAATCATTAATAAAACATTTTAGTGTTATTTTAAATAACAATAAAATATGGGCTTGGCATAAGTTTTTAAGCATAATAGAGAATTTTTGCCATAAATTAGCATGTTTTTGTCATTAATCAAATTTACTATGTTATAACTAAAAATGATTATTTATGTATAAAAACATACTATTACTTCAAATAAACTTACTCTCTCAAAAGTATATTGAGGATAAAAATTGTAATTTATCTCTTTAAAAAGTATGTTTCGTAATACTTTCAATTCACGTTTTGGGCTACAAAAATTACTAGTTTATTACGTTAACTTACAATTTTAGATGACAAACTTACTTCCTTATTTTTACGCATAATCCTATTCAAGTGGATAAGTCCAACAGGTAATCAAATGGTTGCTAAATTTATTATAACCTATTCTAATAAGTTTTTTTACCATAACGATAGTCATGGGACCATTTTCCCGGATGCTTAAGCTGAACACTTGGTCACTAAATTTATATATGTATATAAATATAATGAAGGCTTGAATCCTTTCGTTTACCTCCACTTTTCCTTCTTCCAAATTATTATCCCCCACGCGTGTGCGATAATCATTTATTATTTCTTAAAATTTCGGTAACTTCTTTATGCACATTTTTTGTCCAAGGCATTTGCAACATTTTTCCAGTCGTAATGGGTACATTTACAAATACATAAATGCCTCTGGTTTTAACATGCAAAAACACTTCCTGCCCGTACGGAAGTCAATGTGCTTTTTGGTTGCATCCGCAGACGGTTCTCGTATATATCCTCTCCACGCGCTGTACAACAATTTAACGTCTCCGTCTTCCTACAATAGGCAGGTTCCCACCATAAAGGTATCCCTATTCTAACGGCACAACTGACAACCTCGTTCGTATGCACAACTAGAAGGATTGAAATTTTATCCAAGCATGTTGAGTATGAATTGAATCTAGATAAGATTTGATTCATTAAAATGCCTACTTGTATTTAAATTTAAAATTTTATTCTAACAAGCCTATTATTATATCATTGATTATTCATTTTTCATACCAAATATAATTGTATTTCTACAACATGTAATGTGAGGCAAACCAAATGAAACTTCACTCTACGTACTTTTACTAGAATTGTTTCTTTAACTACCCATGATATTAATCTTTTAACTATTATAAAAAACAAAAAAAAATAGGTTATAGTGGTTTTGCACTTGGTAACATAAAATTTTTTTAAAAAAATGATGGGCATTTTAGGTGTAATTAAAGGTGTAAATAAGTCGAACTCAATAGAATTACTCGCAAGCTTAAGTTCCCGCTGACTGAGTTCAAATAGATCAAATAACTCGAAGAGCTCAAGTTTAAACCTAATATGTGAGTCTCGAAAATTTATCGAGTATAAACAAGCTTAATTACACTTCAATATATATATAATTTTATATTTATTAGTATAAAATATCTATCATGTCCTTTGTTTAAAAATGTATAAAACATTAGTTTATATTACTTAAACTTGATTGGGCTCGACTAAGCTCAATTGAACTGAATTGAGTTTAATGAAACTTTATTGGGTTGACTAAGCTCAATTAATTGAGCTTGATTGTGCTCGATCTAATTGAACTCAAGTAAGGTAAAATAAATTCGATTCAAATTCAAATTCAAACTTAACTTTCAACAACTTAACAACAAGCTAGGGTTCAACTTCAAGTTTTTTAGTAGTGTACTACTTGAACCTGATTTGATATAATTGCATATTTAAATGTAATAACATACAGTAATATGTTTCTACATGTTGATGCATTATTTTTCGCAATAAGTAACAATTAAGCATGAGTACAAATTTCCATAAATGTTAGTTACAATTCTATTATCATAATTTTCTTCACTTGTTTATTAATTTATAACAAGCGTTCCATAATTAAATATATAATTTGGAACATTTTTTCTACTTGCAATATTTAGTTATCCTACTTTTTCAAAAGCGATATAAATAATCGACCACTAAATATCATACTTACTTGATGTTTAACAATTTTAATAACGAATACTTAAATTTTTGTATCTGTATATATAGTTGATAGCAGAAAAGGTTTATGCATGCTTGAGTGGGGCAAAATTAGTAAAAAAGTCATGAAGAGGCATCCTTATATTTTTATTAAAAAAAAATTGCATAGATAAAGTCTAATATTCATAAGGAACATTTCAAGAGGATATAAAACAATTCTAAAAATCCTGGTGGCAAGGTTTCATTTTACGAGGACATAAGCAACTAATTTTTAATATTTTGAGGAACTATGAAAAATTTTCTGAAATCTTGGATTTATTTATGCTCCCTGGTGCGCGTCGTTATGCGGAGTATTGTGGACCACAAAACCACAAGTTTTGAGTTTTGACAGCACCGCAGGCCGTCCAGCCGGATACCTTTATGGTGGGAACCTGCCTATAGTAGGAAGACGGAGACGTTAAATTATTGTACAGCACGTGGAGAGGAAACATACCAGAACCGTCTGCGAATGCCAAAAAGCACACTGACTTCCGTACAAGTTGAAACAGTAAGTGTTTTTGCATGTTAAAACCAGAGGCATTTATGTATTTGTAAATGTACCCATTACGATTGGAAATATGTTCCAAATACCTTGGACAAAAAATGTGCATAAAGAAGGTACCGAAATTTTAAGAAATAATAAATGATTATCGCACACGCGTGGGGGATAATAATTTGGAAGAAGAAAAAGTGGAGGTAAACCAAAGGATTCAAACCTTTATTATATTTATATACATATATAAATTTAGTGATATTTATATACATATATAAATTTAGTGACCAAGTGTTCAGCTTAAGCATCCGGGAAAATGGTCCCATGACTATCGTTATGGTAAAAAAACTTATTATAATAGATTATAATAAATTTAGCAACCATTTGATTACCTGTTGGACTTATCCACTTGAATAGGATTATGCGTAAAAATAAGGACGTAAGTTTGTCATCTAAAATAGTAAGTTAACGTAATAAACTAGTAATTTTTGCAGCCCAAAACGTGAATTGAAAGTATTACGAAACATACTTTTTAAAGAGATAAATTACAATTTTTATCCTCAATATACTTTTGAGGGAGTAAGTTTATTTGAAGTAATAGTATGTTTTTATACATAAATAATCATTTTTACTTATACTATAGTAAATTTGATTAATGACAAAAACATGCTAATTTATGGCAAAAATTCTCTATTATGCTTAAAAAACTTATGCCAAGCCCATATTTTATTATTATTTAAAATAACACTAAAATGTTTTATTAATGATTAAAACTGAGTACCTTACTTAGTAAGTAATGTTAATATACTTGTATAAATACTTGATCGTATGTGAAAAAATTAGTATTTTTGAAATTTATACATAATTAAATTTTTTCTGTTGCAGTTTTAAAAAAAAAGTAAGCGAAATTTTTTTTTTCGCAGAGCACCAAAATTCACAAGTGAAAATAGTTTGTCTGAAAAGGAAAGATACAGCTGAATAACATTGTTTAAAGTACCAAATAAATAGATGTAAAATGCAGGTTAAAAATTGGTAGTTTGACATATAATAAAGGAAAGTCATAAAAATCAGGCCATTTATGGAAAAAGTTTTCATTAATAAAAATTCCAGCTCTTCACGGCTTTCTTACCAGTCCTCCAAAGCATGAGCAAAGTGCCAATAATTGAAATAGTAATCTTTTCGATTTATACATAATTAATTTATTTTTTGCAAATTAAAAAAATAATTGAAAATTTTTATCAGAAAGCACATAAGTCAAAAGGATTGGTCTAAAAGGGAAAGGAATAGCAGATATGTACAGTACTTGTATTTCACGTTCGAAGGACTACAGTGATGTTTTTGACAATACCCCGAAAAATATGCAATGCAAACGGAACCGATTCTTCATTATTTAAAATACCAAATCTGTGATTGTGTTTTAACTGTTATCTATTAGTATTCTAAAGTATCATTTTTTCATCCAATACCACCTCTTTAACACCCGTTTTCCCTTAAAAAAATTATTTATTGGATGAAAAAAATAAACCTTTTATGTAATAAAATACTAGCTCTTTATGCCTTTCCTCCATTATAAGAACAGAGTACTCATTTTTCCCTAGAAAAATTAATGGATAAAATAAAATAAAATAAAACCGATTTTAGGTTAAAACACTAGTTCTTTATGACTTTTCTCCATTATAAGAGCACAGTACCCATTTTCCTCATCAAAAATTGTATTTATCGGATAAAATAAAAATAAACCTGTTTTCTCATAAAACACTAGTTCTTTATGACACTTCTCCATTATAAGAATAAAGTACCCATTTTCTCACAAAAATTTATTTATCGCCTAAACTTAAAATAAACCCATTTTTTAATAAAATACTAACTGTTTAGCACTTTCCTCCATTATAAGAATACAGTACCGATTTTTACATAAATAAAATTTATTTATCGACTAAACTAAAATGAAATCCGTTTTCCAATAAAACACTAATTTTTTATAATTTTTATCCATTATAAGAACAAAGTACCCATTTTGTCATTAAAAAATTTATTTATCGGCTAAACTAAAAATAAACCCATTTTTCAATAAAATACTACCTCTTTATCACGTTCCTCCGTTATAAAAACACAGTACCCATTTTTGCATATAAAAATTTTATTTATCGGATAAAATAAAATTAAATCTTTTTTCCAATAAAACACTAGCTTTATGGCTTTCCTCCATTATGAGAATAGAGTACCCATTTTTCATAAACAAATTTATTTATTGGATAAAATAAAAATAAATCAATATTTCAATAAAGCACCAGCTACTTATGGCTTTCCTCCATAAATTATCTATTTTCATACGTTAATTTATTAGTTAGATAAAATCAGAATGAAATTAGGTTGAACAATAAATTACCCTTTACGATGAAATTAAAATACAGAAAAGTAACCCATAGCAAGTTTTTACTCCATTTCCAATACAAAAATATGCTACAAATTCTTTTGGCAACCGCAAGACACCTCATTCATAAAGTCTCAAGAAAACTTTCCAACCATTATGCAAAAGCAACTTATTCATTCTAAATTTTTAGCATCAATTTGATTATTAGTTGGACGTATCCACCTAAATAGGATAATATGTATTTTCTGGGACATAAGACATAATAGGAATTAAACTTGCATTAATGTAGACCTAACAAAATGAGAGAAATAGCATAACAATTAATACAATAATAAGAATAACAGAGTTGGTATAACAAAATTAGTTTAGTCTACAAATTTATTTTTTTCTGCAGATAGTTCGCGAATATGACATTCAACCACCAAAAAAAAAAGACATCTATATCTGTCTATATGTATTGCAGAGAGAATTTTAGATAAAGAGCTTTTCAAATTGTGAAAAGTTCGAATACTATTTTATTACAATTTTACATTTCTAAAATTAAGAAATGTTTATCTCACAACTAATCCTTTAATTGCTCGTACAAATCCTATAATCATGCTCATGTTTTTCCCATATTTCCCTCACATTTTCCCCACTAACTAATAAAATTAAAACTCCCGAATTTTAACTAACAGATAATAACCAACCATGTCAAATTAATATATGCAAATTCCAATTAACATCTCACATTTACGGCTGACTTTACTGATAGTATTAACTAACAGTTATTACTGACATTCACAACTCACACTTACCACATTACTCATAGTAATAACTAACTGTTAATTTAAGATATTCGCAACAGCGAAAGTCACATATCCAAAATTTAGGAGCATGTAGAAATAATAATTTTCACAATTCAATGTATTTTATTGCCATAATATAGTTTACTCTCAGAATCATTCACAAAACTGCTGCACACTAATCCAATTGACCCATTTAATTGGCCATCATATAAATTCAATACAGTGAAAAAATTACGTATCATACATTTTTTCACTAAGGATAAATCTCAGTTACAAACATTTCAGTCAGTGACAAAGTCAAGATTTTTTTTCTAAAGAGGCTAAAATGGATACTCAGTTTTTATAATGGAGAAAAGCCATAAAGAGTTAGTGTTTTATTGAACAATGGATTTATTTTAATTTCATCCGATAAATAGATTTGTTTATGCAAAAATGGGTACTCTGTTCTTATAATGGCGGAAAGCCATAAAGAGCTAGTGTTTTATTGAAAAATTGAATTTTCATGTATTTTATCCGACAAATAAATTGATTTATGGGAAAATTGGTGTTAAAGAGGTGGAATTTTTGTAGAGGGGCTGAAATGGGTGCTCTGTTTTTATATTAGAGGAAAGGCATAAAGAATTAGTGTTTTATTGAACAATGAATTTATTTTTATTTCATCCGATAAATAAATTTGTTTATGCAAAAATGGGTACTCTGTTCATATAATAGAGGAAAGCCATAAACAGCTACTGTTTTATTCAAAACTGAATTTTCATGTATTTTATCCGATAAATGAATTGGTTTATGAGAAAATTGGTGTTAAAGAGGTGAAATTTGACGGGAAAATGATACTTTACGATACCAATGGATAACAGTTACAACACAATCACAGATTTGATATTTTAAATAGTGAAGAATCGGTTCCATTTCGATTACATATTTTTTGGGATATTTTTCAAAATAGCACTACAGTTCTTCGAACATAAACTATAGGTACTGTACGTATATGCTATTCTTTTCCCTTTTACACCATTCCTTTGACTTATGTGCTTTCTCATAAAAGATTCTCATTCATTTTTTAAATGGAAAAAATTAATGAAATATGTATAATTCGAATTAAATACTATTTTAATTATTGCCATTTTGCTCATACGTTGCAAGACTGATAAAAAAATCGTAAAGCGTTGCTATTTTTATGAATGACAACTTTTTCTGTAAATGGCCCGCTCTTTATGTCTTTTTTTTATTATATGTCAACGCACCTACTTTTAACGAGCATTTTACATCTAATTTATTTAGTACTATAAACAATGATATTCAGAATGTTTCTTTCCCCTTTAGACCAACAATTTTGACTTGTGAATTTTTGTGCTCTAAGAAAAAAGATTTTCTCTTACCTTTTTTTTAAACTGCAAAAGAAAAAATCAATTTTTCCCCATAAATCTCAAAAATGCTTATTTATACACATACCATCAAGTATGTATACAAGTATAATAACTGTACTGACTAAGTAACGTACTCAGTTTTAATCATTAATAATACATTTTTATGTTATTTTAAATAACTCTAAAATATGGGCTACGTATAAGTTTTTTAAGCATAATACAATATTATGGCCATAAATTAGCATGTTTTTGTCATTAATCAAATTTACTATGTTATAACTAAAACTCACTATTTCTGTATAAAAACATATTTTTACTTCAAATAAACTTACTCCCTCAAAAGTATATTTGGGATATACTATTATAATTTATCTCTTTAAAAAATATGTTTCATATTAATTACAATTTACCTTTTCGACTGCAAAAGTTACTAATTTATTACGTTAATTTACTATTTTGAATGACAAATTTACTCCCTTATTTTTACCCGTAATCCTATTCAAGTGGATAGGTCTAACGGATAATCAAATGGTCACTAAAATTTTTAGAACCTATTATATCATGTCTAAAACTGTGTTGTTTACCATATCGATAGTTATGGGACCATTTTCTCGGATGCTTAAGCTGAACACTTGGGTACTAAATTTATATATGTATATAAATATAATGAAGGCTTGAATCCTTTCGCTTACCTCCACTTTTCCTTCTTCCAAATTATTATCCTGCACGTGTGTCCGATAATCATTTATTATTTCTTAAAATTTCGGTACCTTCTTTACGCACATTTTTTGTCCAAGGCATTTGCAACATTTTTCCATTGGTAATGGGTATATTTGCAAATACATAAATGCCTCTGATTTTAACATGCAATAACACTTTCTGGCCCAACTCGTACGGAAGCCAGTGCTTTATGGTTGCATCCGCAGACGATTCTCGTATATTTCCTCTTCACGCGTTGTGCAACAATTAAACGTCTCTGTTTGGACTGTATATAACGTCAACACGTGTCACTCTCTGCCAGCCTTCCTACCATAGGCATGTTCCCACCATAAAGGTTTCCCCGTCGAGCCAGCCCTTTTCAGACCGACATAGCCGGTTGCCAATCATAGGATCAACTACAAAAGACGCCTTAATATAAGGAGTTGACTAGATTCTCCACTGTAGAATTGACGGATAAGCCCACGTTGTAGTTCTTTGGTTGCTTTGTAATTTATTTGTTTCTTGTCGCTCTTTTGTTTGACCGATTGCTGTCTTTTCTGGGCCACATAGATAGGTGAGTTAATTATTTGAAGCTATTACTTTAGCCTTAGTTGTTTTTCTATTTTCCGCTTATGCCATTCGTTTTGCCTTGATTGAAGATATATGTTACAAGCTGTTTGGCTACTTTGTAATTCATTCTACTTTGGCCCTATTTTGATTGAACCCATTGTTCTCTTCTGTGGACGACAGAGATAGGACTGATAGGTCAGTTTTTGTTTTTATGCTTCTTTGAATTGAAAGATAAAGACGGCTTCTTCTGTTGGAACTTGGAAGCTTCCGTTTGACTCTGAGTAACTTTAATTTTCATATTTGCAATGCTATATATATCAATCGTACCTTTTTCTTTTTTGCCTTATATTGTATTTATGTTATTGCCTATTTTTATGGTACATTTTTGCCCCTTTATTTTCCCTTTTACTAATTGTTTCTGCTTCCCCAGGTCAATTGGTAATTTTGTTACCCGCTGTTGTGCTACGTTTTCGTGTCACGGGGAGTAGGTAAATTTTTTGCCTTTTTGTTTGTTACTAAGACCAAGGTAAGTTTGATAAAATTGAATTTAAAATTTAAAATCTGAATCTATTAAATTATTGAATTGTTAAGTATTAAATATAATATATATGAGTGCATATCACATTTAGTGATAAGTAAATAGTTTATCACTTAATTTTGGGAGCAAATTTTGTATAGAAAATTCAGTGTCACTTAATTAATTCAGATATTCAATTTTTGGTTATCAAACTGTTTGAATATGTTAATATTTGAATTAATTAATTTTAAGTGTTGAACTGAATTATCCAACGGGATCTAAGAGTGTTGCTTTTACCCCTGCATTAAATGCTTGTGATACTTCCAAAATACGTACACATCTCTCTAAACCCCCCCCCCCCCCGCTTCTTGACACTTTCAATTTGTTTTTGTTATTTGCAAACTTATCAGAAAGATATACATTTATAGATTTTTCTTCTTGTTAATGATGATATTTGTTGATTTTTTTTTATCAATTTTACCTTTTTATATATTTACTCTTTTAACAAATAACAAATTGCTGTCTCTTTGCTGTTTTAGGTCCCTTGGTGTTTTCTTTTTTTATATTGCTCTTCATAGTACTTTGTTTCTTGCTTTTACCGTTTTCTTTTGTTTCCAAAAATTTCTTCCTCAGGTGAGTTGCTTTCTTTTGCTTATTCTCAAGAATTCTACATCGTATATTATGCTTATTTTATTTGTTAATATTTCCCTTCTTTTGTTCACTTGTTTGTTCCGGAAAGACCTGGCTCCAATGAGCCATTCTTTTGGTCCTTTATATGCATGCTCATAATTTTTTTTTTATATTTTCCATAATTTACTGGTTTCTTTTATATTCTTAGAATTCGTCTTTCTCATTTTCAATATTTTAATGGTTTTTTTCAATTAATTTCGTAATTCCAGTGGTTCTTCGAATGTTTTGTTTATGAACCACATGCACGTATATAAAAGTATATAAAAGGGTGAATGATTTGCATGGATAGGCAAATAACTACTTAAGTTTTTTTGCTGTATCATTGGCAAATTTATTTGAATTTGTACTAACCAATGATGGTTACAAAATATACCATGCAATGTAAATTCTACCCGGAACAATCAGCTTCAACTTATATAGACATATATATATATATATATATATATATATATATATCTATATGTATGTATCCATTAAGAAAACAAAAAAATATCCATAAAAAAATCCGAAGAAGTTGTGATGTAATCATTGTTACTTTAGCTAGCTAAAGCAAAGAAAATATTATTTCTACCAAATTTAGATTATTTTCATAGCCCTCTTGTTAGCATTTGTTCTTGGTGTTCCTTGAGCTTTTCACTTTATCTTTTATTACACAATTATAATCATGAGTATTTTTTTATTATATTGTAAAGTGGCTCTGTTTGGATTTGACTATTTTTCAAAAACAAGTTTTTCAACTACAATTGCTCCTTTTGGATTGGTCATTTTTTCAAAAATAAGTTTTTCAAATACACTATTACAGTGATATACAATAATTTAAAAAACATCTCATCTATATAATATATCAAATATTTCAAAATTTTTTTATATGCAAAGCTAAAGTAAAATTTTTCAAAAACACCCCTAAAAGTAGCTAATCAAATATCTTTTTGCTTCTGTTATACAACCATATCCATCAATTCATCTTCAAGGTACAATTACTATTTAAAACAAATAAAAAGCTAATACATCCATCTTACTTTACAACTAACTATTATTTTATTCGTTCATTACAGTTTCTCCAATCAATGCATTCTTGATGCAGTATGATGGACCAAACAATGATACATTGGTATTCATTTTATAAAATGTCCCTAATTTACATCAATTTTTCTCCAAAACACATTTAACACATATTTAGATCTTAATTGCAGGTAATACCATCAAAATTTATGCATCACTTGGAACCACACATAAGAAGAAGAGCAATTTTCAAAGTTGAAAACAAATTATGATTTCTAAAACTAAATGAATATCCTCAAAACTCTGGATGGAAAAAATTCATTATTGATCACAATCTGCAGCCAAATTCACTACTACATTTTTTCCACATTGGAGTGATGACATTTAGAGTTCAAATTTTCAACCCAAATCACTACACTAGCTTCTACAAATGGAATATCACCCCTATTGAAGCACATATGCAAAAGTAGCATGGTAACATGATTACTAATAAAATAAATCCATAGAATTTAACAATACAATATCCTATTTATTTATTTAACAATTGCAGGCATTTTTTCTGCAAGAGAAAGTTTCCTCACAAAGTTCACATTTTATGTAGTCGTCAAGCACACAGACACGGAAATTTTAGTAAGCCAAATTTTTTAAAACATATTAACCCATAGACATACAAAAAAATTGCACATAAATTTACTTTAACCATTTACATTATTCTGCAGGAAATTCATCCAGAAGATACTGCACAAATATAATCATCTTCTATTACCAAACAAAAACAATATAACCATCTTCTATTACCAACACAAATGTTGGGACATCAAAGTTAAAGATAATCTTTTAGCCTATGAATGGAAAAAAAAAATGCTATGATACCATATTATTAGACTAGGCTATACTTTCATAATTATCCACTTAGGCATGAACGAATGCATATATTCAAGGGCAAATTATTCAATTGGCCCTTTAACTCTTTGTCTAGGTAAAATTAAGCCCTTCATCTATTTTTTGCTGACTTTAAGCCCTCGAACTTGTAAAATGGGGAACCCGTGACCCTTTCAGCCAGTTTCTCCGGTTTTGCAACTGGAGGACCAATTCACACGAACGCCAGTGTACTTCTTTCAAGGGCATTTTTGTCCTCATATTCTAAGCAAAAAGGGCACACATAGTCCACCTTTCTATTTGATTTCCCTTACCTGCCTTACTCTTCCTTGCGCAACCCCCACGCAATCCCATGGCCGTCTTTGTCGCCACCGCAGCAGCCGCGGCCGTCGCGGCCTCCCAGAAGCTCTCTCCGCTCACAACCCCTCCTCATGACAAGCCCTTCTGCTCTTCCTTCTCAAAAATCCTCTTAAAACCCTGCCACCCCGTCACCCACACCCGCAAAGTCCACTGGACCGGTGTCTCGGCCGCTTCCAAGAATCATATCTCCGACGTCGTCTCCGATGTCTCCGACGATTATGACGACAAACCCAGAGAGGAGTGAGGCAAGCATAATTCAATTAACAAGCGCTTTGATTTGTTAAGTTTTTAAGCTGAAATCCCAAGTTGTTCATTGGAAAAAAAAAAAAAAACCTCATCCTCTTTTGTCAAACAAACTTCGTTGCCTGTTTTCGCGATCAAATTAGTGACTTGGCATGACATGAAAATAAAGAAAAGAAAAGAAAAGAAAAAAGAAAAAGGGTGCAGTTGAAGCAAATGATCGGCTCCACAAATCCTTAAAAGGAACAGAAAAGAAAGATAGGGAAAAAGCCAGCCATGGTTTTTTTACCTGCTGTAGCAAAATCAGCAGGCCAGCAATGGCTGAAGCAAAAATCGAAGCCCATTTCATCTTCTCAACAACTGCTTTTTCACCTCAAGAAATTCAATATATATCCACACGAAGAATGGAATCGCCAGAGTGTTCGAACCCTGATTTTGCAGTCTACTTCTGATTCCGTCAAGCTTCACAAACTCGATGACTTCGATTCCGGTAACTCCATTTTCCTTGCACGCTTTTAGCCATCAGTATGGTAAAAATACGATCTTTGTCTCTGAGTTCATCTTTTTTCAAAGCCCTTTTGCCCATTGGATGTAATGTTCAGTTTCTTTAATTTAATTGTTTTAATCCGTATTGTTTCTTCTTTTTTTTTTTGAATTATTTGTTTACTTTATTGTCATGGGTCATATGCCTGCTACAGGCTCCATGAGTAAGGGAGGGATTAGCAGCATTTTGTTTTTTTTTTTTGTCCTTTTTTGTTAGAACGTCTACTATGTGTGCCCTTTTTGCTTAGAATATGAGGACAAAATTGCCCTTGAAAGAAGCACACTGGCGTTCGTGTGAATTGGTCCTCCGGTTGCAAAACCGGAGAAACTGGCTAAAAGGGCCACGAATTTCCCATTTTACAAGTTCAAGGGCTTAAAGTCAGCAAAAAATAGACGAGGGGCTTAATTTTACCTAGACAAAGAGTTAAAGGGCCAATTGGATAATTTGCCCTATATTCAACGATGAACTTATAAAAGTTGCTCCAATATAAAATAACTATAAAGTTACGCCTTTCAACATTCAATATTTTTCCCATATTCTCCAATTTCATAACTATGCAATACATATGAACTATCTATTTACTTCATCATTAAATTACATTCTATATGATAACCTACCAACAATTCTTTTCAATTACCCTCATTCAATCAAAACTAACTACCTCACTATTGTAAAATATTTTTCTGCATCTTCATACACCACGTTACACAAAAAAAAAAATTAAAAACATTAGCACACAAATGCACTATTAACACGGGTCACGTATGTCCACCCTGCGCATACCGCAGGGCCCTTGGACTAGTTACTAATAAAAGGCAAGATCAATGAATGAAACAGCAGAGAGTTATGGAATTGAAAGCAAGCAGAACAAGAAGACGGAAAGGGAACAATGAAAATGCAGCACACTTAAAGCGAGGTACTTCAGAGGAGAACAAATTTGGAAGATGAAACAAAGAAGAGGGGATTCGTGGCGTTGGCAAAGCATTCTAGGGGCCAGGAAACTGCTAGAAGAAGGTATCAGGAAGAGAGTTGGTGATGGTAGGAGTATAAACATTTGGGATGATAAGTGGATTCCTGAGTCAGCAAACGCAATGGTCAAAACAAAAGGGGGGTTGTAATTTCAGAGTCACAAAAGTTAGTGAGTTGATAAAAGGAGGAGACTGGGATGAGGAAATGCTGGAGGCAAACTTTGAAAAGAAAGATAGAGAGAAGATAAAGAAGATACCAATCGGTCTTTATCCTATAAAAGATCAACTGTATTGGGCATATTCCACTTCTGGATAATATACAGTCAGGTCTGGGTACAGGCTCGTCAAAGACATGCAGAGGCAAAAACAGAGTAAAAGATGGTCAGGGGCTTCAAGCAGTAGAAATGTAAGCAGATCACAGTGTTGGAGGACCTTATGGAAATTGAATACGAAGCAAAAATTAGAACATTTTATATGGAAAAGTTTGCAAAGGATATTGCCTGTGAATGCATCTGTAAGCAAAGGTGTGGAAATGGTGAGCATATGTGTAAGGGGTGTGGTGAAACTCCAGAAACGTTGGAACATGTATTTTTCCATTGCAAAAATGCCCAATTGATATGGAAGCATGCCCCTGTGAGGTGGGATGGGTTGCAACAGTTCTGTAAAAATTTCTGGCTCTGGTGGAATGAGCTAACGGGAGCTGTAGAAGGAGAGCAGGGGGAGGAGCGTATCATTTTAACAGTAAACCTGCTTTGGCAAATCTAGAAAGCCAGAAATGCAGTAGTATATGAAAATAGGACACCAAATCACTTTCATGTTTTGGAAATCACAGGACTTGAGATGTGTTCCATCAAGGAAGGAGAGAATAAAAGTAAATACTGATGCAGCTTTGGACTAGAAGAAAGGAAAGGCAGGATGGGGAGCTGTAGCCTGGAACAGCGAAGGTAAAATTATAGCAGCTTGGGCAATGCCTAGAGGTATCTTTTGTGAGGCAAAACTGGAGGAAGCATTAGCCTTAAGACATTGCTATGGTCAAAGCTGAAAAGGAAGGTTGGAAACAGGAAGAATTTGAATCCGATTGCAAAACCAATATAGACAGGTTAAATGCTAGTGAAGAGGATGATGCAGAGACTACATTCATTCTGTCTGATATCAGAAAGCTAAAACAAAAATTCGATAAATGTTGTTTCTCTTTCACTGGAAGAGAAAACAACTATGTTAGCCATGTCTTAGCAAAATTTGCTGTTAATTGTTTAATTGAGATTGAGTGGAAGAATAACTTCCCAAGCTGGCTGCTTGAAGCAGTAAAAGCTGACGTTAAAGGGCAGTTGCCCAGAGATGTAAATGATTGATTAGTAACGAAAGTCGATTAACGAAAGTCGGTTGCCGGTTGGGAAAAAAAATGAAAGGAAAGAACAAACAGTATGAATATACTTCTTCCTTCCAGAACGACTTTTCATCTCCAAGGCTCTCCATCATCAATCAAACAGCATAGCAGTCAGAAAGAAGAAGAGCGAGTCCTCAGAGCCTGGGCATAGACTTGACAGTATTTCCAGAGATTTACCTTATAAGAGAGCGATAAGAATATTAGGGGCCTAAAAATGTACACGTCACAGGGTAATTATCTTTGCCAGACGTTTTGTCTTTTTTCCAAGCCACGAAGGACTCTTGATATTTTACTACGCTTAATCCAGGAAATCACAAAAGCCAGACGTTTTGTCAGTGTAGAATTTAAGGATGTTTGAACGGCAAAACAATTATTCCATTCCTTTGTCCAGTGACGTGGAGGCTTGCAGCGGAAAAATTAATTAGAGAAAATTGTTTAGAACGTTTGCTAAATGATATATTTCGTTATTTATTTTTAAAATATTAACTTTATATCCTTTGTATGTTCAAGTTCATAAAATTTGATTCTATCCTAAGTTTCCGGCTACTAATTAGTATAAAATTACCACATGACTCGTCATTTTTTATGCACAAAAATATCAAATCTCATCTTTTTAGTAGTAAAAAATAATATGAATTGAGTCAAATTTCACTTTTTAAGAGAAAATCTAAATATGAATTGGGTTAGATCTTATTTTTCTATGAGAAAAAATGAATATAAATTGGCTTATTTATTTAATTACGAATAAGATATGATCTTTTTGCACATAAAAAAATGATCGTGTAGAGGTTACGTTATGAATTCAGAATAATAAGTTATCGAAAATCTGAATTGCTACTAAATTTTATAACTTGATTTTTAAGGGACGTAAAGTTATTATTTTAAAAGTGAATGATGAAAAAAATCATTTGACAAAATATGATGATCATTTTAAATGATTTTTCCAATTAATTAAGGGGAGAGAGAAGAAATAGAAAAAGAAGAGAACAAAGGAAAGAAACACGTGTAGCTAGACGACCACATCGGACGTCACGTGCACCCCGAGCAGCCCATGAATGATGAGAACTCCGAAAGCCCCCAAGCGGCTTTTTATCTATTTTTAGGAACGAACATGCACCTACTATGGGTTTAAATAATTAGTTAATTATGGGTGGAACGAAAATGGGTTAGATTCATTTTGGTATCACCCAAATACCTATTAAATCCCATTTTATTTTTTAAACTGTTTTTTTTCCTTATTAATCAAATGCCTCAGCATTGCTTTGTCTTTTTTATATCATCTTAGTTTGTTTGTTTGACCTTGTAAAACTTCTATACTTCTTTTCATATATTGTGTGGTAATTTTTGAAACTAAACAAAATTTACCAGATATGAAATTCATAAAAGATCAAATTCATGCAAACAAAAAGCATAGATAAGAACTAGTTCAGTGTTTTGCACCAATAAATGATCAATAAACGACCAATTCGCTAGCTTTTAACATAAGGAAACATCAGAAAACAATTAAAGAACATGGAAAGAAGCATACACAAATTCTTCTAAATTTTAAAGCTAAAGCCAATGGTTAAGCATATAATATGTTTGTGGAAGAGCAGGTTAGCACTCAAATCGCTATCAAGAAAGGACAATGCAAATGGTATAAAAATTTTTGACTGCAAGTATATATACAAGTCAAATTAGTAGTTTTAGAGCAAATATCGGATCGATCCCACGGAGAGCTACTTTGCAAGTACTAAGTTCTTACTTACTCTATTATTTAAACTTAATAATCAATTTGAGCAGAAGAAGTTATAATTATTACTGCCTAACTAGTCTTAATTAAATAATTGCAAAGTAATAATGGAGAAAATTCAACACTTGAGTCTAGGGATATAGATTCCACTTATGACATAAACGATACAAATGAATAGATTTACCTCTTGTTAACTAAAGATTCATTTTCAATATTACCAAATCTCATTCTCATGATGAAATGACCTAAAATAGACTAGTTTTCTCTATTCTCATAGTGAATAACTAGGTTTACTCTTACTTACTTTATGAAATGCAAATTTGATGCACCAAATTCATGCAAATAAAGAGCATAGATAAGAACTAGCTCAGTGTTTTGCACCAATAAATGATCAATAAACGACCAATTCGCTAGCTTTTAACACAAGGAAGCATATACAATTCTTCTAAATTTTAAAGCCAAAGCCAATAGTTAAGCATATAATATGTTTGTGGAGAAGCAAGTTAGCACTCAAATCGCTATCAAGAAAGGACGATACAAATGGTAAAAAAGTTTTGATTTTCTTATACTAGTAATTTGGAAAAGGTTTCAGATTTCATGTACTCAATCTAGTGAGGTTTCTTTCCTAAATACTATCATAACAACTTCAACACCCATTGCTAATGAACTTGTAGTGTAGCAAAACTTTGCTTGGTAATTGACTCACAATTTGTATCTGCACATTCTGTTCCCCAAATAGAGAAAAGGGAGACCCAGAAATCCTCAAATTGCATAAAAATTTGAAGTTTCAAAGTTAGATATCCTTCAAGTAGTGCTAGGAAACAGGAAAACGTGCAACAGATCTTTTCATATAATTTGATAACCTTTCAAGAACAAACAACTTTTTCATGATTTATCAGCCAATTGTCTATTGCGCAGCATAACTACATCGGAATTGATCATCATAAAAGTCTGTGTAAAAGACAAAAAGAAATCTTTGTTATCTGTTTAGCTTTCTTATCTGTTGTTGGTGAGAGAGAATAAGATATCTTTGATTCTTGACGGATTCCTTCAAAAAAAAAAAAAAGATTCTTGACGGATGGAAATTGCTGGCCTGCCTAGGAAAGACAAATGCTGGTGTAATATTACGAAACTCTTCAAATAGGTGAGATCTTAATGTACCATTGAAATCTTAATTTTATATATATGTGTGTAAGATTCAATAGAAAAGGTGAAATCTTAATATACCATTGTTTCCTGAAAAATGTTTTTGGGGAACGTTAGAGAGTGGCGTCGTCCAGGGAAAAATGTATGCATCTTAACAAGATCAGCTCAAAGTTTAAGTTTCCAATTTATAAGATATTGGATATTTTAATAAAAAAAACGTTGAATCATTCAGAAGTGTAATTTATGTCTTTTAAAATGAGATTTATGTCTTGAATTTTGTAACCTATGTAATGATTAGGTTTATGAATTCATTTAGTGGATTTTTACTGTTATATAATAAACTTAGACCTTTTCAATTTGTAGTTGAAAATATGGTATTTATTCCTATATTTTAATACTCCTAATTTCTCATCCTATAAATAGAGGCTTTTATCAACCAAGTCTTACACATACTTTGCTATCTTTAGACAGCCTTTTATTTTTCTTTCTCTCACTACTATTGGAGTTGAGAGGGTAAAGAATAGGGTTTGGGTTCAAGTTGTAGTCTTGTACAAAGTTTTTCTTTTATAATAAAGAATAAGTTTTTCTCATTGGACGTAACTTTAGTGATGAAATCGAACCACGTTAAATCTTACGTGTCACTTATCTTTCATGGTTATGGTTTGATTGTCATTAAATTATTATGTACTTGAAATCTCAATAGTTATATATTCTGCGTTTGAATCCCAACAATTACTTCCCGTGGTAGCAAAACGATATCTAGCTTTAGGGAGTGATGCACATAACAAGCTTTTTAGATGCGGTTCAATCCCTCGGGAATAGACGTAGTATATATAGAAGCTTAACTTCATATTTGGCACCTGATTCATAGATTTTGTCCGCCAAGGATGCTCGAGAAGCATATTCCAATAGCATTTTATACACTATGGTATCATCTCTTGGCAAGTAACACCTAGAGGTGGCAAAATGGCCGAGATGAACAGGATTTGCTTAAGTTTGATAGGACCAAATAATATGGATTTAGTACCAACCTTGTCTATATGTGATTTGGAACTAATTTGGACAATCACTTTGGAATGACTTTAGATTGATCTCACCCAATACCTACGGATGGCAGCAGGGCGGGATTGGGACGGGAGGTAGGCGATTGCCCACTACCTCCCCTGCCCCGCCCCGCTTCCTCTGCGGGTGCTCCCCGTGGTGCACTAGAGAGAGAAATTAATGCTTTAATGATCCAAGAAAAGGAGAAAAAGGTGTGGGGATGGATGGATGGATATAAAGTTCTTAGCAGATTTTATTTGTTAAGCTCCTTCTGAATAGGAGAAGAGAAGCTCTCATTTTAGATAGATGTATCGCACCCGTGGAGGAGTAGCAAAGTTTTGAAACATAAAGCAATTAGAAGATATGAAAACTAGATAAAGTAACCAAAGGAGGGTTGCTCAGAGGATTTATGCTAATGATTGTCATCATCATCTTCAGATAATTTCCGTCTTCCACGCATCCCTGTAATGCACAATTCACCTTATTATATTTCAGTGGAAAGTTCTTTCTCTCTTCAGTATCATTTGAAAATTTATCACTTTTCTGTTCAGTTAATTATCTGTTAATCTTGGGAATATCTTTTTGGTAATTAGAGGTACACAAAAAAAGGTTCAGTGTGTCTATTGACACCACATTACAGTTATCGTTTTAGAAGGAATGATATAAAGAAAACTGGGGTGGTAATTAAGTGCTTTTTCTTTGAATTATTGCTGTTTGTACTGTAGCTGAAATGTATGTGTTTGTGATTTTTTTTTTTTTTTTGATAAATATTTTGTAGCTGTTTGACATCTCTGCAATTTTGTGTAGTCAATTGAAATAATTTGGGCTTTCTTTCTTACATGTTGAGCTCTCTGTAAATGAGCAGCTGGCAGTTTAACTTCCATGCTGAAGTAATTCTAGTTGTGGTATTGTGCTAAGAATCAAGAAATTTGGCTTCTCAAGATTCAGAGGTTTAAGGGCTCAAGGTGGCAGACTTGGGATTTCTGATATTATATTTATGTATAGATTTCCCTCTTAACTATGGCTGTGAAGACATTGAATAATATATGGATTAGACGGCGCAATGCCCTTGTGGAGATTGGAAGTGCCATATTATTAAGTACAAAGGAGATGACCAACCAACTGTTGGATCACATTCATGAAGAATGAAACAACAATTTCTTCGTTGAATGAAGTTGTTTTTACTCCTTATGTTGGCTAGATATTTCGAAGTGATGATGAAGCTTTTGAATGTTATAGCAACTTTGCTCGAAAGAATGGGTTCTCAATCAGGAAAGCCTGTCCAACAGAAAGCCAAAATTCAGGGATTTTGTTTGTTACCGTTCAGGATTTAATCAGTCAAGGAAGAAAGCCAATGTGGAGCATCCACTGGATCGAAAATCAGTACTGTGTGGTTGTTATGCAAAAGTGTACCTAACGAAGGAGGTTGTAGATGGCCAAGCTCAATGGTATGTCTCTCAGTTCAGTAATGTTCATAACCACGAGCTAATGGAAGGTGTCTCTCAGTCTCTCAGTGCAGCTACTTCCTACCCACAGAAAAATTCAAGAGGCAGACCAAGAGCGCATCCTTCTACTCTCTAAAGCTGGATTTCCCGTGAATGGAGTTAGAAAATGGTGTTCAACCAAATCAATTGCCTTTTATTGAAAAAGATGTAAGGAATTGTGTCAGGACATGTGAAAAGACAGTTCAAGAAAATGATGCTATGCTGTCTGAGAAGAGGGAACTCAGGTTAGCTGAGTTGGCCACCAGGGAGTAGGGGTGTATTTGGAAAAGACTGAAAAATCGGTTGATCCAATCTAAATTGGATTTCAGATTTCAGTAAAACGGAATTAGGCAAAACTGAAACATATCGAATTTTAATATTTAGTAAAACGGTCAAGAAACGGATATTAAAAATATATTATTGAATGACCGATTACTGGCTGAATTTTTAAAATTTTTACAATATATGCACATATAAATATTAGTTATATCCATACATATTACTAAGTACTAATTAGTAAATAGTAACTAATTATAACTTAACCAGTAGTTGATGACTACATATTACTACTGACAAACTCATTGATTAGTTTAACTATTGACTATTTAACTGCTCTGTGTACTAACCACTAACTATTTGACATTTAGTATTGGTTTACTGCATTACGGAATTGGTTTAGTATTAGTTTACTGCATTACGGATTGATTGGAGTTTGTATTGGGGAAATGACAAGATGCAATGTTGACTTGTTACTTTTTGTTTACTTAATGTAATGATGAGTTGATGACTGATCATGTGCTGGTGTTTTTTTTTTAGTGAAAAGCTGAAAAAACATATGCAATATTATTTTGGTGTAATGATATTTTTGTAGAAAATTGAAATATTTTAGCTTACTATCAACATTTAGAATTTCGGATGTTACCAAACTACCAATTCTCCGACCAAAATCCAGGTGCCGTTTGGCAAAAAGAGATCGGAATCAGGAATTGAAATGATTCCAATTCTTTCTATTTGGATTACATGTATTGGATTTAGAATCTTAGAGTGAATCATTAAAATTTGAGAATTCTCAATCCCTAACAAACTGTGGGGTTTTGGTGGACTCCCAAATTTGACACAATTTGACTTGAAGACTTCAAAAAAGAAAAAAAAACATATCATTTTCATCACTCTATTATGTTGACCCAACATTCATGGTAGCACCTTACCATCAGATTTCCTCTTTCATCTTCTCTCTCATCCCGTATCCATTTCATTATCATCATTTTCTCTCTTCCTTCTCTCTTCACTCTCTCCTCCAACCCTCCATGGCAACAGCCCCAACCTATTTAGTTCTTTCTCTCCTTTCTTGTTAATCTCTCTCTCACTTTCCCTTTTCTTCTCTTTTCACTCTCTTCCTCTCTTCTCCAATACTCCATGGCAGCCGCTCCTCTCCATCTAGTTCTCTCTCCTCTCTATTTTTTTTCTTTTTGTGTAAGCCTTTCTCTCACCTCTTGTCAGTCGCTCTCCCAAGTTCTATAGATTGCAAGGTTGATTGGTGATGGTTAGGTTGAGGTTCAAGAGAATTTGGTGAAGCATGAGTACGTCAAAGTTGGGAAGAAGGAAATCGGAAAAGGGAAAGAAGAAAAAAATAAATAAAAGAAAATAAAAATATAAGTTGATTCCAAAATCTTATAAATATATACCAAACACTAGTCATTGTAATGATACTCTTGATCAAATTTCATACTGAATTTTTGGATGTGATTCTAATTACTCCGATTCCTAAGCTTGAACCAAGGCCCTCTCCCCTCCAATTTATCAAACTAAAGTTTGGATAGTAATCAGATATTTATCTTGACAAACTGATTATTAAATCCCTAAAAAATTTTTTTTTTGAATTCTCGATTACCAGCTGATGAACACCTCTACTAAGGAGGGACTTAAATTCCCCCTTGGGTGTAGGTCGAGAGATCAAATCTCTCGACTTACATTTTCTTAACTAGGCTTCCCTAGAAATTTTCACTAATGGGTGCACGAGGCATCCGTCTAGTTCGGTGGCGGTTCAATCCCCTCTAGGTCTCTATTGACTCCTTTGGCTTCATCCTTTCCCTTTTATGTAAAGTAAGAGTAGGAGTAAGAGTAGAATGGAAATTATCATGTTGAGGGGGAAAAAAAATAAGAGTAGAACGGAAATTATCGTGTTGAGGGAAAAAGAAAGGCTGTCTAAGATGAGACGAGGGAGAATGATCTCCAAGAGCATCTTGAGGCTTGTAATGCCATGGCACAGAAGGATGATGGATTTGTCTATAACTATACTATTGAGGAGTAGAAAATATTGCACGGGCTTATGGAGACTCCATTTGATGGAATATCCAAGGCTGTCCAAGTCGATCTGAAAACTCAAGTTGGGTCAATGATCGTTCCGGTGGGTCCAATGATGTGAGCTCAAGCCAAGCACCTCAATAAGTCACTTCAAGCCCTGGTTTGCATTGTCCAACAATCAATTGGAGCACCAAATATGGAATCCAATCTCGTTACCTTGCTCCAAGCCACAGATGAAGATGATTCTTGAAAGGTCGAATGTTAATTGTTAGTTAGTTGTTATTTTGGACATACTTAATAGCTAAATAAAACAATCCAATCATAAGCTTGGATCCGTTTTTAGTTTCTAGGATTTTGGGCCACATGTTAAGATCCACTTAGTTGTTAAGCCTAGGTTGTTAGGCCCAAGTCTGTTAAACTCATGTTTGGGTACGTTTGTGTCAAGACATTAAAACATCATTTTTCCTCTTTCAATGGCAGAATACAATAATTTGACAACATCGTTCTTGAGGGATTTCTTTCTTTGGCTCTATGAGCTTCCATTGAACATCTAGAATCGTCTAGTGTTCATATTTGGCTAATCAATCAAAAATTACATTCTTGATTGTTGCGTCTTCTAACAAATTCCTAGGATTCGCTAATTTATTTGATTATAGGTCAAGAAGATTTGCAATCAAGGGGATTAGAGGAGTCTGAAATAAAAAATTCCACTTAATTCAAACCTGTGAATATCACCATCGGTCCAAGGTTCGTTGTCGCGATCCTCATCATCAACGGGATTCGTATCACCGTCCGTGCATTTTCAGTTTTTGGCGATGTTGTTACATTTGACACTACTTATCGTTCAATTACTTACAATCAGCAACTTGGGGTTTGGTTTGGCATAAGCAATCATGGGAGCAATTTTGCTCGGCTGTGCTCTCTTACGAGATGAAACATCACAGTCGTTCTCTTGGGCCCTTACAGGTTCACAGTGAAGCCTTGATCTTTCATGTTCTACTTCTTACCTCGCACTTACGGTTACTGTCGTCTCTTTCTCGTACAGGTATTTGGTCATGCAACCTATTTTTGACCAAGTCTCCAACCAGAAAATGCATGGCATATTTTTCTCAAAAATGTCCCAGCTCCCATTTCCCGTCCTCTCAAAAGTGGGGGTGGGATAGCCTTTTTTCGAAGGAAGCATTACTCCGATTCCTTCATCAGAAATAGACTTCGAAACTGAATTGGTGGATTTTTTACATACGAGGGACTATTTTTGCATCGTTTTGTATGTCAGACACTAAAAATGGATTATTTTTTTTCAATGTGAGGACCCATGTTGATCATTCTCCCTCGTAATAAACTTCAGCAATCAAAGCAAAATGTACTGCATATAGCCTCAAATTCTGTTCCACAAGTTGAGCATAAATGTACGAAAACCCAAAATTGTACCTTGTCCCAATTGATAGAAAATGCAACAAAAAATAAAATAAAATAAAATAAAGTACCTTAACTGGATATTAAAATATATGGACAACAGAAAGATGGCAGTGTGTGTGCTAATGTGTGAAATTGTGGAAAAGAAGTAAAACTAAAAATTAAGTGTCATAAATGAATAGCTGGATTTCCTGCTTCTACGTTAGACCGCATATATTTAGACACTGAATGAATGGGTTGACGTCTTAAAACAAATGAGTTCACCTAATTACACTATCACCCAACTACAAGCCCTCCAAACATGCCCAAAACATGTCCAAATTCCCCATTTTGACACCCACAAGTTGTAACATACACATGTTACGCAAGTAAAAAGACTTCCCATCTTCCATGATACAAATGTTGCAGACTTGCCAGGAATTTTGAAAGAACCTAACATTAGAAATAAGGGTAAAAAATGGTGTTAGCTGCAGCAGGGGCATCAATCGCAAGAGGGACACCAACTTATCTAAATTACTTATACATGAGGCCACAGATTCCCACCTGAGTAAACATGGTGACAAGGCAGTTCAGAGATCAAACTGCATATCATTCAAAGCATTCTTTTCCCGCTCCAATATCAGGTAACCTAGATTCTATATAGTGTCCTAAGTTAAAGGCCTCAAAAACAAGAAAATGAATGTTCAGCAATACAACATATTTTGTGCAAAAAGAAGCTATCAACAGGTTTCTGCTGCGTCCCCTCACAACGCATCTAGGTGCCATTCTTGTGGAAAAGGTCATTAAGCTTTAACAGTGTCTTTCGACTTAGCTTGCAAGGATTCTGTCAGTCTTCAAAGAGACTGAAGAGATTAACAGGTTCTGATTTTTTGGCAGTCAAATAGGCCGAAAGAAACAAAACTATGGACAGTGGGAAAAGTGAGACACCATAGGTTGAGTTGGCTCCTACTTCCTGAGGGCTTTCCCAATTTTCAAAAGCTTACCTTACTGAATTTGCAGCCCAGACTATGGATAAAATGACAAATTGCTTAAGGCACTGGAATGCATGTACAAGACGGGTATGAGTTGAAGCTCTAAACTAGAGAGAATAGGAACAACAATACAATTAGCATATCAACGAAAAAACTTGATCAATCGAACATCTGGCCCTAACCAGCTGGGCAGAAGATTCTTATATGGTACCAAAAACAAATCCCTAATCACCAAACGACAGGGTTCATATGCACTATAGCCTTGGTGATATTGATTTTTATCAGTCTGAACTTACCAGACCACTTGCAAGGTAGATAAGCAAATCCAACTTGGTGCTGACTCCTAATAGCCTTGCCAAGTTCTTCACATGTTATTCCGCTCGTTCTAGTCCAATTGATAAGAAAATAACCAATGAGAAAGTTAATTAGTAAAATAAAGACCCAAAAAGGCAAAATACAATGGCAGACGACAAACTAGAAAAGTCATAAGTTCCACATTCTGTGCATCAAAAGCTGTCATGATGTCGACAGTAAGATGAGCAAATAAAGGGGAAACTTAATCACAATTCTGTTCACACCCTATATTAACCAAAACATATCCTGAAATTACATCAGCAGGTGCACTAAAATCAAGAAATTAATCGAGTAATGCCTCCAAAAAAGATTGATGCATAGTTTGTCACACAATAAATAAGAAACTAAATGAGGCTATTATGCTATTGAAATCTGTCAAACGGTTTTCAGAATTCACTTAATAATGGGAGAAAACTACAAAGATGTCATACAAGGCAAAAACTCTAAGCTTATTAATAAGATATCTAAGTGGTGCCAAAAAGTTCCAACCATAGAGTCCAGCATAAATCAAGTACAATGCAAAACAATTCTACTGTAATTGCAGATTGAAACCAGATTTTTTTTCTTGGGACATGAAAAACCTCTGCAATATGAAGCTAAAACACCAACATTGTTATCGTAATATACTTCATCGTTTGCAGATAGGTTAGCAACAGTAACATCAGTCTAATGTCATCTGAGAAAGGTTCAGGCAAAATTTGAAAGGTGATTAAGAGAGTTAACAGAATTTTAAGCAGGACAGTGCTGTTTTGAAGTGCAGGCATTTGTTAGACTTGAGCCACATCAGGGGACGTGTGAAGAAGACAGTGGACCACCTGGATTCATTTGCTACATTTCTGCTTTCAGTGTATAAAAGGCTCATGCCTTTCATGTTCTCTTTCAGCTTTTTGGATAACCTTTCTGACCAGGGAGTTTCTAGCAATAGGCAGGAGATAATGTGGGCATAATTCTTTACACAAATTTGCATAAGATTTGGAGGAGGAAGTCCAGATGAAATAATTGTGGAGTTTAGAAAAATTATGCAAAACGGAACTTTTGGAGATTAAGAGGATAAGTTTGAAACTCCAAAAGCTTTAGTAAGAGGAGATTAAGAGGATAGGTTTGAAACTCCATTCCTTCCTACTCCCATGCGTGAATCCTAGTATGGATCTCTCCAAAACGGAACTTTTGGAGATTAAGAGGATAAGTTTGAAACTCCAAAAGCTTTAGTAAGAGGAGATTAAGAGGATAGGTTTGAAACTCCATTCCTTCCTACTCCCATGCGTGAATCCTAGTATGGATCTCTGTTTATGAGTGGTTTAAAACAAGAGATTACACCAATGGTTAAACTGGTTAAAATCTACCACTTTGCGAGATACCAAGAAAGCTGTTTGAAACTGAATAGATCACTGAACTCTTGGTTCCTTCCCTAAGACTTTCACACTCCTCTTAAAAATGAACATCAACTAATTCTCATAAACGTCAACTAAAAAAGCCTAAACCCGGTCAAAACTCACCAGTTTCTCTTCTGAGCCCCAAAGAAAACCAGAGCAGAAACACAACCAAACTTCCAATAATTTCAGAAAAAAAATTACCCTACGAATTTCCAGGATAAAAGAGAGAAGGGACTCTCTGTCTCAAATGTGATGAACCCTACACTTTCAGGTATGTCTGTAAGAATGCCAACCTGAAATTCATATTGTCAGGAGGGGAGGATTTTGTGATTGCAGAAGAAGGAGAAGAGGGAAGTGATGGATACTGTGACTGTGGAGGGGAGTGATCAGGATACTCTGATGGAACATTCAGTTCATCCTCTAGCTGGGGTTGCTAAGCATAAGACGATTAGAGTTAACGGGAACATTCAAGTGAAGCCGTTGTCCATCTTAATAGACAATGAGAATAGTCATAGCTTAGTGGATGATGGTATAGTCAGGGAGATCAAATGGGAGGTAAGGAGTACCAGCCCACTGCCTGTTACAAATGCAAATGGAGGGAAACTACTCTCTACTAGAGTATGCAGCTTTTTAAATTTTTAAAAATGTGTGATTATGAGTTTCAGCATGTGGTCATAACCTTGAAGTTAAGAGGAAGTGATATGGTGTTTGGAGTGGACTGATTGGCTAAGTACAGCTCCAATGCAGATAGGCTTCTAGCAGTTAAGAATGAAATTGGAGGAGGGTATGTTGACCAAAAATGAAGAGATTTTCCTGAAAAATGACAGCCAACCAAATGGTGTCGTTGTAGGGTGGGGTGGCGTTGTTAGACTCGAGCCACATCATGGACTCGTGTGAAAAGGACGGTGGACTACTTGGACCAGCGAGTTACACTACTGCTTTCAGTGTTTGATAAATTGCCTCAAAAAAATTTCTTTCTAGTACCAGATTTTTCGTCTCACGAAAAGCACTCCGGTGAAGATTGTCAGCTGAATCAAGCACTAATGCACAAAACTCCTACAGTCCACCGTATACGCACCACACATCATTAGCTAAAAGCAATTAAGCAAACACAAAAGAATTGAAACCAAACCCAGTTTGTATCGATCAAGTAGATGAAATGGCACCGGCATAATTTGACCGACACACAAGCACGAGACAGGATTCCAGAAAGGAGAAAGTTCAATTACCACAAGTGAGATTAATTGGCTTGCCATCTTCTCAACACTCCCAAAGAATCCTTTCTTGATTCCTCTGCGCTTCGCTTCTTCTCTGGATACAGTTAATTTCACCAACTCATTGTTTTCTCCCATTTCGAAGACGAAGGCTCTGTTGTCCTTGAGTTCAGAGACTGGTAGCGGGATCCCTTTCACATCTTCACTTTCAAGGGAAACCATCCACTCCGGGTACTTTCGCACCACCTTCTGTATATGCTCCCAATGCTTGACAAATTCTGACGCACTGAAGGCGTAATGGTCCCCTGACTCAATTGTTTTTTCGTCGACAGCCTTCCGTACCCATTGCTTCAATTTCTCCTCATACCCCAGCCTCCACTCTGTGAATTTGACATCCTTACCAGAACGGTTGATAACAAGACAAAGAGCCTTGCCCATTCGACAACCAAAAATGCAGGTCGACTTGTAGCGATTTGTGACGAAGAAAGTAGAGGAATAGGATTTAGAGGAAGTCAGTTAGCCGGAGGGCGGCGGCGTTTCCTTAGATGCACTAGACTGATATGATGAGGAAAGTAGAGGAGCAGGATTTGACAGGAAGTTGGCTAGGGTATTTTCGTCTTAAACCATCAGAAAAGTTACTTTTTAATAAGTTGGAAACGGGTGAAGTGCTAGCGCGAAATTATATGCGGCCGTTTTTAATTTGTGTCCTCGTGTGACCAAAGTCAATTTGGCAGACACTTCAAAGGTTTCCCGTCAGTAACCTCATCTTGAAAACTATTCCCAGACTAATGCACTTTCAAAATATATTCCCTTATTAATCTACTTGTTGCCATATGGACTTTCAGTATGAAAAGTATTCACATTTCCATCTTATATTAAGAGGTACAATCCACATCAATATATTTTTAATACCTTTTCAATAGTTCAAATTTTGCTACTTATGTACAATCTTAAAGATAAATAAAAATATTTCTCTATCTATTATTGAGTTAATTAGTATTTCTCACATTAGATTGGCTCATGTAGCGTGTTAATTTTGAGACTAACACTGATCTAGTTATATTTTCTCTCTCCTATTTTTTTGGAATGTATTCTCTTTTGATAAGTCAAAAAATGCAAGAGAATTTTTTTCGAATTTTCTTTCCCCTTATAGTGGAATTTTTATAGTTCATGTAAACTATGATTATTATGTATCTTGAAATGTTTACTCGTACTTCAAACAATTTGAGTTTTTGCAAACTTCTTAAAATTTACAAAGTTAGGAGGCTGCGATATATAAAATTGCAAGTAACAAGAAAAAAAGAAAGGAACTTGTGATATAATAATCAAGAATAAAGCTAGGAAGGAATAATGGCAGCAAAAAAAAAAGGTTCTTCAGCAAAATCATTGCAATTTGAAGGGTGATCAACAATTTTAAAATACTAATTATGGATCCACTTTCCTTTTTTAATTTATTTACAGAATGTCCTTAAAGCACTAGATAAAGAAAAACTACGTAATATATAAACAAAAGATTTACAAGTTATTTTTTTCCTTTCGTGGGGAGTCTACATGGCAATAACTAGATTAATAAGGGAATAAAAATTGAAAGAGCATTACTTTGGGATTATTTTTTGAAAAGTAGATTATTTTAGCCAAAAACTCGTAAGTATAGTACTCCCTCCGTCCCACTTTGATAGTTCTGTTTCTTTTTTCACACAGTTTAAGAAAAAGTAGTTAACCTTGTTGGAAAAGTAAATTTAGATTGCTATTTTTCTAAAATACCCTCACATTAAATATGGTACAACTTTATGGGAACTTGAATTGATGGTAAAAAAAGAATCAACTCTCATTAAATGGGGTAGGTTTATAGTAACAACTACTTACATTGAATAAGGGTATTTTAGAAAAATTAAAATACAACTACATTCTTTAATTGGAAAGTGGAATACAATTTGGAACAGATGAAAAAGGAATACAGGACTATCAAAGTGGGACAGAGGGAGTATTAAATTAGTTGTTTCTAAATTATTTGATCCGGGAATATTCCAATTCCTAAATCGTTTTTTGGTTCAGCCTTGTTTCCATAAAGCCTGATGCGGTGAACAGTTGTAGCTGGAATCCGATTGTGTGATTGATTCCTTTGTCCATTTGGAAACTAGTTATTAGGAAGTTTAGCCTTCTATAAAGGGTTATTATCACTTTACTCCCTTAACCTTTATAGCTACTATTAGTTTACTTCTAACGTTATTTTTTAGTTAGTTTACTTGCAAAACTAACGATCAAAACAAACAGCGTTATATGATTTAGATGAAATGACATATGTACTCCAAAATAATAGTTGATGACAACAATACTCATTTGTTCTAAAGTTGTACTGAGCGGGAAAAAGAAACATTACATAAGAAAATAAAAAGTTTAGACTTACCAAAAAGTTCAGATAATTTTTTTATACTTACGAAAAAGTTTAGATAAGTCTAGAAAAATTTCATATTATAACCTTGTAACTAAAGTAGTCAAGAAATTAAAAGAAGAAACAAGAAATAAAGAGAAAAAGAATTAAAAAATTAAGGGATTCGTGAATGGTTTAGGAAAAAAAGAGAATAAAAAAAAGGCTAGATATCATTTTAATAGAAAAGGAATTAAAATAAATCAAGACACTTGCAAATGTTATGGGCAAAAAAGAGAAGAAAAAAGGGTTAAGGATATTTTTGTCCTAAAATTTAGTAACAATACAGAAAAAGTCACATGACCAACTTTTCACTCAACTTACTGAGCTGGCTAATGGAAATGGATAAATTGACTAAAAAATAATATTAGATGGTAAACTAAAAATAGCTTTAAAAGTTGGAGGGGCAAAGTGATAATAAGTCGGCTATAAATACTAACAGTATAACAAGTTGTTGCTTGAAAAAAGAGTTGAGTTGTGTTGAGTTTTGAGAGTGAGTTTGAGAAAAACCTTCATAGTTGAGATTTGTGAGTTATCAGGGGCGAAAGGTTACCACTTGATATTGTTATTATTGAGATTTAAGTTAATAAATTGTTCAATATTTGTTTGTATGTTAATTCTCCTCTTTTTTCCATATATTTTCATATATATATATATATTAAGATTGTGCATGTATTTTTGTACCAACAGTAAATATTAAGCACCTGTAGCATATGCTTGAATTAACAGCCATGATAGTTGTAAAAGGGACATGAAAGGTCAAGGTCAAATATCATAGTGATAAAAAGGTAAATAAAGGAGGTAAAATGAACACAAGAAGCACACCAATGAAAGCTTACTAATCATTAAAAGATGTATAAGATACAAGAGATAACACATAAATACCTTGTACAAGATCTATAGCCTTAATAAGGAGTAATCAGACAATTTGACAGAGATGGTGGATCAGTACGGACTACAGAGTAACAGCTCTAATAGCAAAATTTATACAGTGATATATTACAAGATTAAACCATGGTGGAACAATCAGTCCATAAAAACCAGATTACATCCATTCAACCGTTATTTTCTTTCAGATGGTCCTTCCTAGGGGTGCAAACGAACTAAACGACTCACGAGCTGATCATAAGTTAATCAGTGAAAGGATCTACTCAACTCAGCGTTGATAGAGTTCGAGTCGATCTCGGGCAGCTCATTTAGCCAAACAACTCGAGTATTGATCATTTTTAATTAAGGTTGATAGCTCGTTGAATCTTATCGATATAGGTATTAAGTTCTTGTAAATTTCCAAAATACCTCATTTTCTAATCGAGTTCAATACATCGAACTCAAGTTTTAACTCGATTGGATTTGAGTTCGCTCGAGCCCAAATGAATCAAACTCGAGCATCTCAAAAACGTTAGTGAATCGAGCTTGATTCATAGAATTTCAAACTTGATCGAGTCGAGTTGAATCTCGAGCAGTGTAATATCAAGTCGAGGTCGAGTTTAAGTATAGCACTGTTAGGAATCAATTCGACTCATTTCCACCTCTAGCACTTTCTTGCAAGCAGAAGCATATGGGAAAACAAAAATACAAGCAAACACTCTTTTAAGCTAATTCTATAATAGCTATATACTTTGAAAGTAAAGGCAAGAATCGTGAAAGTATGCACTCATATGCTATACAACTATAGAAAGATTGCTCAACGCTAAATGTCAAACAAATTATAAGAAAGAAGAGCGAAAGAATATGGAGCTATACTGTGGAATTCCCCTCTGAAAGCTCAAATCATGAGGGTAAATAATAATTTACTGAATGCAGAAGGCATACAGAAGGCATAATAACGATAATAACTTACTGAATGTGGAGTAAGAGAAGATGAAAAACAATGCATATGATAATAACAAATGAGGGAGCAGAACCAGAAAACCATATTCAATGAAGCTAAAGAAAGAAAAGGGAAAGCATGCCAGGAACTAAAAATGCAGGGAAAAGTCACTACCAATAGCAAGGAAGTCGTTGATTAACTTACGAAAAGAAAGCTATCTACCCTATAAAAGTGGGAGTTACCTGAATGAACAGTAAATGGGTGTCTCAATTAGTTATTTGGCCATCGGTTGATTTGTTTGTCCCATTATGGTCCATTTGCTCGGTGCCATAGATTTGGAGATACTGCTTTAGCCTTAGTTGTTGGCTACTTTCCGCTTGTGCAATTCGTTTTTGCCCTTTATTGAAGACAAGACAGATAGGATGCGGATCTGACTTTTGTGGAGTCTTCAGTCAACTCCACATAAATGGAGAATAAACTTGAGAGGGACACATGTTGATGCTGACATCAAGATATTTATAATAGACAGAGGATTGAAATGATAGCTACACAAAGAGTATTCTAACGGCACAACTAGAAGGATTGAAATGACAACCTTGTTGGTATGCACAACTAGAAGGATTGAAATTTTAACCAAGTATGTTGGATCTGAATTGGATTTAGATAAGATTTGATTCATTAAAATGCCTACTTGAATTTAAATTTAAAATTTTATTCTAACAAGCCTATTATTATATCATTGATTATTCATTTTTCATACCAAATATAATTGTATTTCTACAACATGTAATGTGAGGCAAACCAAATGAAATTTCACACTACGTATTTTTACTAGAATTGTTTCTTTAACTACCCATGATATTAATCTTTTAACTATTATAAAAGCAAAAAAAATAGGTTATAGTGGTTTTGCACTTGGTAACATAAAATTTTGAAAAAAAAATATATGATGGGCATTTTAGGTGTAATTAAAGGTGTAAATAAGTCGAACTCAATAGAATTACTCGCAAGCTTAAGTTCCCGCTGACTGAGTTCAAATAGATCACATAACTTGAAGAGCTCAAGTTTAAACCTAATATGTGAGTCTCGAAAATTTATCGAGTATAAACTAGCTCAATTACACTTCAATATTTATATATAATTTTATATTTATTAGTATAAAATATCTATCATGTCCTTTGTTTAAAAATGTATAAAACATTAGTTTGTATTACTTAAACTTGATTGGGCTCGACTAAACTCAATTGAACTGAATTGAGTTTAATGAAACTTTATTGGGTTGACTAAGCTCAATTAATTGAGCTTGATTGTGCTCGATCTAATTGAACTCAAGTAAGGTAAAATAAATTCGGTTCAAATTCAAACTCAACTTTCAACAACTTAACAAGCAAGGGTTCAACTTCAAGTTTTTTAGTAGTGTATTGCTTGAACTTGATTTGATATAATTGCACATTTAAATGTAATAACATACAGTAATATGTTTCTATATGTTGATGCATTATTTTTGGCAATAAGTAACAATTAAGCATGAGTACAAATTTCCATAAATATTAATTACAATTCTATTATCACAATTTTCTTCACTTGTTTATTAATTTTATAACAAGTGTTCCACAATTAAATATATAACTCGAAACATTTTTTCTACTTGCAATATTTAGTTATCCTACTTTTCAAAAGCGATATAAATAATCGACCACTAAATATCAAACTTACTTGATGTTTAACAATTTTAATAACGAATACTTAAATTTTTGTATCTGTATATATAATTGACAATAGAAAAGATTTATATATGCTTGAGGAGGTAAAATTAGTAAAAAAGTCATGAAGAGGCATCCTTACATTTTTATAAAAAAAAAAATTGCACAGATAAAGTCTAATATTCATAAGGAACATTTCAAGAGGATATAAAACCATTCTAAAAATCCTGGTGGCAAGGTTTCATTTTACGAGGACATAAGCAACTAATTTTTAATATTTTGAGGAACTATGAAAATTTTTCTGAAATCTTGGATTTATTTATGCTCCCTGGTGCTACCATTTCGCCCCACTGGCGCGTAGTTATGCGGAGTATTGTGGACCACAAAAACGCCAAGATTTGACGGCACCGCAGGCCGTCCAGCCATCCCTTTTCAGACTGACATAGCCGGTTGCCAATCATATGATCAACTACAAAAGACGCCTTAATATAAGGCGTTGACTTGATCGTCCACCCTGGAATTGCGGGATAAGATGCACGTTATAGTTCTTTGGTTGCTTTGTAATTTATTTGTTTTTGTCCCTATTGTTTGGCCCATTGCTGCCTTTTTGTGGGCCACGGGGATAGGTGAGTTAATTCTCTGAAGGTATTGCTTTAGCCTTACTTGTTTTCCTATTTTCCGCTTATACCATTCATTTTTGCCTTGATTCAAGATCAATGTTACAAGTTGTTTGGCTGCTTTGTAATTCACTTCTTCTTTGGCCCTATTTTTGATTGACCCATTGTTCTCCTCTGTCGACGACAGGGGTAGGTCAGTTTTTCGTTTTTATGCTTCTTTGAATTGAAAGATGAAAGACGGCTCCTTTCGTTTGAACTTGGAAGCTTCGCCGTTTGACTCTGACTTTCTTTTGTTTTTTATACTTGCAATGCTATATATATCATCCGTACCTTTTTCCTTTTTGCCTTATATTGTATTTTTGTTATTGCCATATTTTTTATGGTACATTTTTGCCCCTTTCTTTTTCCTTTTATAATTTAAAACCCATTTGTCATATCAATAAAATTAATAAATAAAACTACATAATTTTGTATTAAATAAAAAAATTGAATAGATATATTAAACGAGAATCCCATCAACCTTGCATCGCTTCTGCCCACTCTGGGCAGAAAAGTGGACTTTCCTTTTTTTTTTTGTCAGTAACGATACATTTGTATAATTTACTTTATCCTAATCTATTAAACGGAGAATCCCATCTACCTTGCATCGCATCGCTTCTGCTCAGTCTGGGCAGAAAAGTGGACTTTCCTTTTTTTTTTTTGTCAGCAACGATACATTTGTATAACCTACTTTATCCTAATCTAAGGGGGAGGGGGAGCCTAAGGAAACTGTGGTAGAGGACTAATGGATATATAAATTCAACTAAATTAAGGGAGTGTTATGGTACAACTCTTAAATTTTTTTCGTTACAGGTGAGGTTTGAATCCTAGCCTACCGTCCAAGAGGGACTTAGCCCCTCACTGATGGACTTTCCTGCATAGATGTAACCATGTACTTGCTAACGGGAAACCCTTGAAGTGTCTGCCGAATTGACTTTGGTCACTCGAGGACGCAAACTGAAAACGGCCGCATATAATTTCGCGCTAGCACTTCACCCGCTTCCAACTTATTAAAAAGTAACTTTTCTGATGGTTTAAGACGAAAATACCCTAGCCAATTTCTTCTCAAATCCTGCTCCTCTACTTTCTTCATCATATCAGTCTAGTGCATCTAAGGAAACACCGCCGGCCTCCGGCTAACTGACTTCCTCTAAATCCTATTCCTCTACTTTCTTCATCACAAATCGCTACAAGTCGACCTGCATTTCTGGTTGTCGAATGGGCAAGGCTCTTTGTCTTGTTATCAACTGTTCTGGTAAGGATATCAAATTCACAGAGTGGAGGCTGGGGTATGTGGAGGAATTGAAACAGTGGGCACGGAAGCCCTTCGACGAAAAAACAATTAAGTCAGGGGACCATTACGCCTTCAGCGCGTCAGAATTTGCCAAGCATTGGGAGCGTATACAGGAGGTGGTGCGAATGTACCCGGAGTGGACGGTTTCACTTGAAAGTGAAGATGTGAAAGGGATCCCGCTACCAGTCTCTGAACTCAAGGACAACAGAGCCTTCGTCTTCAAAATGGGAGAAAACAATGAGTTGGTGAAATTAACTGTATCCAGAGAAGAAGCGAAGAGCAGAGGAATCAAGAAAGGATTCTTTGGGAGTCTTGAGAAGATGGAAAGGCAATTAATCTCACTTGTGGTAATTGAACTTTCTCCTTTCTAGATTCCTGTCTCGTGCTTGTGTGTCCGTCAAATTATGCCGGTGCCATTTCATCTATTTGATTGATACAAACTGGTTTGGTTTCAATTCTTTTGTGTTTGCTTAATTGCTTTTACCTATTGATGTGTGGTGCGTAAACGGTGGACTGTAGGAGTTTTGTGCATTAGTGCTTGATTCAGCGGACAATCTTTACCGGAGTGCTTTTCGTGAGACGAAAAATCTGGTACTAGAAAGAATTTTTTTTGAGGCAATTCATCGAACACTGAAAGCAGAAGTTTAACTAACTGGTCCGAGTAGTCCACCGTCCTTTTCACACGAGCCCATGATGTGGCTTGAGTCTAACAACGCCACCCCACCCTACAACGACACTATTTGGTTGGCTGTCATTTTTCAGGAAAATCTCTTCATTTTCGTCAACATACCCTCCTCCAATTTCATTATTAGCTTATCTGCATTGGAACTGTACTTAGGCAATCAGTCCACTCCAAACACCATATCACTTCCCCTTAACTTCGAGGTTATGACCACATGCTGAAACTCATAATCACACATTTTCGAAAATTTAAAAGGCTGCATACTCTAGTAGAGAGTAGTTTCCCTGCATTTGCATTTGTAACAGGTAGTGGGCTGGTACTCCTCACTTTCCATTTGATCTCCCTGACTACACCATCATCTACTAAGCTATGACTATTCTCATTGTCTATTAAGATGGATAACGGCTTCACTTGAATGTTCCCGTTAACTCTAATCGTCTTATGCTTAGCAACCCCAGCTGGAGGATGAACTGAAAGTTCCATCAGAGTATCCTGATCAATCCCCTCCACAGTAACAGTATCCATCACTTCCCTCTTCTCCTTCTTCTGCAATCACAAAATCCTCCCCTCCTCCTGACAATGTGAATTTCAGGTTGGCGTTCTTACACACATACCTAAAAGTGTAGGGTTCATCACATTTGAGACAGAGACTCCCTTCACTCTTTTATCCTGGAAATTCGTAGGGCGATTTTTTTCTGAAATTATTGGAAGTTTGGTTGTGTTTCTGCTCTGGTTTTCTTTGGGGTTCAGGAGAGAAACTGGTGCGTTTTGACTGGGTAATGCAACTGGGTTCAGGCTTTTTTAGTTGATGTATTATGAGAATTAGTTGATGTCCATTTTTAAGAGGAGTGTGAAAGTCTCAGGGAAGGAACCAAGTGTTCAGTGATCTATTCAGTTTCAAACAGCTTTCTTGGTATCTTGCAAAGTGGTAGCTTTTAACCAGTTTAACCAATGGTGTAATCTCTTCTTTTATACCACTCATAAACAGAGATCCACAGTAGGATTCATGCATGGGAGTAGCAAGGAATTACTAAAGCTTTTGGAGTTTGAAACCTATCCTCTTAATCTCCAAAAGTTCCGTTTCGCACAAATTTTCTAAACTCCGCAGTCATTCCATCTGGACTTCCTCCTCCAAATCTCATGCAAATTTGTGTAGAGAATTATGCCCATGTTATCTCCTGCCTATTGCCAGAAACTCTCTGGTATCAAATGTCTCCTTCAAGTACATATCAGCAATAGCAGTCTTCTCCCAAAATTACAGAAAGGTTATCCAAAAAGCTGAAAGAGAACGTGAAAGGCATGAGCCTTTTATACACTGAAAGCATAAATGTAACAAATGAATCCAGGGAGTCCACTTTTTTCTTCACACATGTCCCCTGATGTGGCTCAAGTCTAACAAATGCCCCCACTTCAAGACAGGACTGTCCTGCTTAAAATTTTGTTAACTCTCTTAATCACCGTTCAAATTTTGCCTGATCCTTTCTCAGATGACATCAGACTGATGTTACTGTTGCTAACCAATCCGGAAACAACGAAGTATATTACATTAACAATGTTGGAGTAATTAGCTTCATATTGCAGAGGTTTTACATGTCCCAAAAAAAGAAAATATGGTTTCGATCTGCAATTACACTAAAATTTTTTTTAAGTCATGCTGTCTAGCCGTATATTGCGGGCTACAGAACTGTTGTGCATTGTACTTGACTTACACTGGGCTAGTGTGGAACTTTTTGGCACCACTTAGATATCTTATTAATAAGCTTAGAGATTTTGCCTTGTATGACATCTTTGTAGTTTTCTCCCATTTATTAAGTGAATTCTGAAAAACGTTTGACAGATTTCAATAGCATAATAGCCTCATTTAGTTTCTTATTTATCTTGTGGCAAACTATGCATCAATCTCTTTTGGAGGCATTGCTCGATTGATTTCTTGATTTTAGTCGGTTAATATAGGGTGTGAACGGAATTGTAGTTAAGTTTCCCCTTTATTTGCTCATGTTACCATCTACATCATGACAGCTTTTGATGCACAGAGTGTGGAGCTTATAACATTCCTAGTTTGTCGTCTGCTATTGTATTTTGCCTTTTTGGGTCTGTATTTAACTAATTAACTTTCTCATTAGTTATTTTCTTATCAATTGAACTAGAATGAGAAGAAGACTGCTTCTAGCAGTGTGCGCCAGGATGAAAACAAGTGAAGAACTTGGCTTCACATTCTATATCTTCTTATCCATCACCTGGTTTGACTTCAACGCTCTGCACTTCCGTCTCTCTCATTACTCTCTCTCTCTCTCTCTCTCTCTCTCTCAGTTTTTGTAAATTCCTCTTTTGAATACATACAAGTACAAATCTTTTAGTAACAATTTTTCAGGTCAGGTTTCCTTTTGCTTTCTTGCCAAACTCCATCTCAGCCTTGTAAAATTTCCAAAAACCCCCGCCCCAAGTCTTCTGTTTTCTTTTTCGGTAATTTCTGCTTGGATTGGTTTGTTATTTTGGCTTTATATTTGGTTTTCCGTAAATATTTATGAGCTTAACCCCTCCCCCCTCCCCCCCCCCCCCCTTTCAAAAAAAAAAAAGAAAAAAACACTAAAGCATCTCAGGAAATGAAAGAGGCAAAAAACCCCAAAAAAAGAGAGTGGCGATGGTTTCGGTGGAGAAAGATCTCAGGCGTAGGTACGGATGAAGGCAAAAAACTTTTGGGGAGGAAAGAGAGAGGAAGTAATGAAGGGATGCAGATAACATGGTGATGCTGAATAGGGTAGGAAGGAAGCGCTGATTTTGGGGGAAGTAGTAGTTAAGGAAGAAGAGATGCTGATGATTGGGTTATCACGGAGGGTGGGAAGCAAATTTGGGATGAGGGGGGCTCGGTTTACATGTGAGACCGTAGACCAAGTCTATGCAAGTTTTTGCCATGTTGAAAAAGTGCAAAAACGAAATTCCAAAATTGTACCTTGCCCCAATTGATAGAAAATGCAACCAAAAATAAAATAAAATAATACGAAATAAAGTACCATAACTGCATATTAAAATCTATGGACACCAGAAAAGAGTGGCAGTGTGTGCGCTAATGTGTGAAATTCTGTGGAAAATAGGGAAAAACTAAAAATTAAGGGTCATAAATGAATAGCTGGATTTCCTGCATCTACTGTGGGCTGCATGCATTTAGACACTGAATGAATGGGTTGACGTCTTCAGAAAACAAACGAGTTAACTCAATTACACTATCACCCAACTCCAAGCCCTCTGAACATGCCCAAGTTGCCCATTTTGACACCCACAAGTTGTAACATACACATGTTACGCAAGTAAAAAGACTTCCCATCTTCCATGATACAAATGTTGCAGACTTGCCAGGAATTTCGAAAGAACTTAACATTAGAAATAAGGGTAAAAAATGGTGTTAGCTACAGCAGGGGCACCAATCGCAAGAGGTACACCAACTTATCTAAATAACTTGTACATGAGGCCACAGATTCCCACCTGAGGAACCATGGTGGCAAGGCAGTTCAGAGATCAAACTGCATATCACTCAAAGCATTCTTTTCCCCCTCCAATATCAGGTAACCTAGATTATATATAATGTCCTGAGTTAAAGGCCTCAAAAACAAGAAAATGAATGATTAACTTGTGGAAAAGAATTTGAGGCTATATGCAGTACACTTTGCTCCGAGTGGTAAAAGTTTATTACGAGGGAGAATGATTAAAATGGGTCCTCGCATTGAAAAAAAAAAATCCATTTTCTGATTGCATGCCCAAATACCTGTACGAGAAAGAAACGACGGTTACAGTATGTGCGAGGTAAGATAAGAAATAGGATATGAAAGATTATGGCTTCACTACGAACCTGTGAGGCCCAAGAGGACGACTGCGCTGTTTCATCTCGTAAGAGAGCACAGCCCAGCAAAATTGCCCTCCCATGATTGCTTATGCCAGACCAAGTCCCAAGTGGTAGATTGTAAGTAATTGAACTTTAAGTGGTGGTGTCAAATGTAACAACATCACCAAAAGCGGAAAATGCACGGACGGAGTCTCCATGAGCCCGTGCAACGTTTTCTACTCCTCAGTAGTGTAGTTGTAGACTAATCCATCATCCTTGTGTGCCATGGCTTTACAACCCTCAAGATGCTCTTGGAGATCATTCTCCCTCTTCTCATATGAGACAACCATTTTTTTTCCTCCCAAACACGATAATTTCTATTCTACTCTTATTTTTTTCTTCCCAACGTGATAATTTCTGTTCCACCCTTACTCTTACTCCGATTATACACTAAAGGGAAAGGGCAAACCCAAAGGGGTTAATAAAGAATTTGAGGGGATTGAACCGCCACCAGATCAGACGGGTGCTTAGTGCACCCTCTAGCAAAAAAGATTTGATCCCTCGACCTACACCTAAAGGGGGATCTAAGTCCCTTCTTAGTAGGGATGTTCATCGGCTGTTAATCGGGAATTCAATAAAAAAAATTTTGGGGATTTAATAACCGATTTGTCAAGATAAATATCTGATTACCGTTCAAACTTTAGTTTGGTAAATTAGATTTTGGTCGGAGAATTGGTAGTTCGGTAACATCCGAAATTCGAAATGTCGATGATAAGCTAAAATATTTCAATTTTCTATAAAAAAAAAAAATATTATTACACCAAAATAATATTGTATATTTTTTTCAGCTTTTAAATAATAATAATAATAATAATAATAAAAACACCAGCACATGATCAGTCATCAACTCATCATGACATTAAGTAAACAAAAAATAACAAATCAATATTGCATCTTGTCATTTCCCCTGTCCAAACTCCAACCAATTCTGTAATGCAGTAAACCAATACTAAAATGTCAAATAGTTAGTACACAGAGTAGTTAAATAGTCAACTAGTTAAATAGTCAACGGTTAAACTAGTCAATAAGTTTGTTAGTAGTAATATGTAGTTAGTACTTGGTAATATGTATGGATATAACTAATATATATGTGTATATATTCTAAAATTTTAAAAATTCGGCTAGTAATCAACAATTCAATATTGCATTTTTAAAATCTGTTTTTGAACTATTTTACTAACTATTAAAATTGGACATGTTTCAGTTTTGCCGAATTCCATTTTACTGAAATCTGAAATCCAATTTAGATTGGATCAACCGATTTTTCAGTTTTTTCCAAATACACCCCTACTTCCTGATGGCCTACTCAGCTAGCCCGAGTTCCCTCTTCTCAGACAGCATAGCATCATTTTCTTGAACTGTGTCCTGACAAATTTCTTTACATCTTTTTCAATAAAAAGGGATATGGGATAGAAACAGTCATCAGATGGACTGTTTAGGAGCGGTCCTCTCACATGCTCCAACAAGAGGCTCAGCAAGAGCCACGTCGCAAGGGAATAAGTAGGAGACAAAATGATCTCGTTTCAATTAGTAAAGCTAAAAAAAAATAAAAAAAGGATGTCTTAATTTAATAGATTCCGTCACAAAGCTTTAGGACTCCGTTTCGTAGAATCCTGCCCAACTGAACAAGAAGCAATCGTTGAAACAAAAAAGTCCCTTGCATTCCCTCCAAAATAATTACCAATATTCATTCAGCCACAACTCTAGAAAATAGGGCAACATAGCATATGGCAAAATAACATCATAGAATAGGAAAGTGGCAAACCAAGGGCAAAGAAGAAAAATGATGGAAATGCACTGTCACCTAACAAAAATTACAATGAGGAGAAGGAAGAAATAGTGCCAAAAAGGGATAGTCTTGGAAGTGTGAAATCTAAAAAAGCTTAGGGAAGATGAACCCGAATTGTAAAATGGGATATAGGGGTTTCGGGGCAACGACTAAGCAGAGACATACCCTGGTAATAATACTACAAGCTTATTACATAATTGCATATTTTGACAATGGTGTGGAACATTTTTACTTGTTCTTGTTTTAAGCACACAACTTGATCGAAACAGTATAAAAAATAAAATAGAAAGTTTGTTTAGAAAACTGTATGAATACTAGGAGTTAAATATGTTGATGGACCATATGAAGGAGAAAAGTGGAAGAAAATTTGCACAACAAGTGTTTGTAAAAAAGTAAAGGATAACTGTACAACCAATTATTGGTAGGAATTGCTAGTAGAGGATAAACACGAGCCATGAGTTTCCACAATAATAAGAATGGTGTATTCATTATACAACTATATGAGAAACTTTCCACAATAAGTGAGGAGGTTTTGGGTAAATAAAAGAATAGGGAAATTTAAAAGGTTGTATTTTTTTGGGTAAGCAAGCAAACCTTGCTGTGGATATACAATTACTAGGTGTTTATGGGTGATCACTTTGAAATAAACTGAGACACATAGGAAGAGAAAAGGTAAGCAAAATGGCTCATCAAAAGTAGATATATATAGGTGAAGATGTTTAGATGAATCCTAATATCATATTGGATAGCAAAGAGTTTTTTAGATGAACTAATGATAGTGGAGAAATAGTAGGATGCAATGTAAATTAGTAATTGGAACTAATTACTTTACAATTGATTCACATTACTATTGGTTGGGATTTGTATGTGTTATGCTAAATTTACACAATGTTCAATGTGCCTCACATACTGTTAAAAATTGGTTGCAAGATTATTACGCGTGCTTATACATTTTGTTGGTTACGTATTATTTCATGTGACTAATTAGTGACATTGGAGCAATGCTTTGATGCAATTGAAAATCAATAATCCATTAACATAACAATATTAAAACAAGGTATGGAAGATAGACAACATGAGGAAAATTTAAAAAGAAAGGGGGAAGGAGATAGGGAAGTACACACAATATACTAGCATTAACTATTGTTACCTCATGTTTGTGAGTTGATACCTAATTGTACGGCAGCAATCTAGTTGAAATGGATTGTTTTAGAATTGATTGCAATGAGTGTAGATTCTAGGTTATGTGTATTAGTCTGAATGTACGCATGCATTGTTCAGCATACCTGACATAGTGAAAAAGAATGATTACAATGTATTTTAGTAGCATGCCTTTATATCATGTTGAATACCTATTGTTTTATGTGAACAAAGAGTGATAGTGTAGCAATACTCTCATACAATTGTAAATTAGTAATCCATTAGCATAATTATATTTAAGCAAAATCAAGGAGATTAACAATATAAAAGAAAAAATAAAAGCAAGGAGAGGGAAGGGAAGTGCAACACTATGAATGATTAATATTTGTCACTTGATACCTATTTGTATAGTAGCAACCCAGTATTTGAATTTCATGAAGTTAAATTTAATTGGTATGAGTGTGGGTTATAGTATGTATGTGTTAGATTGAATATTCTTGACGTTGAGTGTGTTGAATATGCTATATCATACTTAGCAGTGCATTTAGAATGTATTTGACTATAACAGCATAAACAGTAGCATCCCATAGCAACTGAGGGAGATGTGGCTGGAGTATACATTATATTTATATAAAATATTAGTCTAATTAATATTAATATATTATATAATTATATATTTATATTTATATTATAACATTTGTATAATTATATTTAATTTAATTAGTTACAAACTTATAATAATGATATTATTATACTATATAAATCTATATTATAATTATTTAGTTAAATATAATTATATTTATATAATATATTATAAATTTATTAATATTATATATAATATTAATAAATTTATAATATATATGTATATTTATAAATGTATATTATATGTGCATATAATTATAATATATACATGTATATAATATTAATAAATTATATAATTATAATTATAATTATTATTTTATATATAATAATATATAATAATAACTATATTTAATATGTAATATACATTATATTTATATATATTATATAATTATAACTATATATTTATATTATAACATTTGTATAATTATATTTAATTATATATATAACATTTAATCTAATTAGTTACAAACTTATAATAATGATATTATTAGTTATATGTATTATATAATGTATATTAATCTATGTAATATAATTGATATTATCAATTATACTAATAATTATACATGTTTACTAATAGAAATTATTAATTAGTTATACTAAATTTACTAATACATTTATACTAATATATTTAATTAGTGAAAATTTCTTATATCCTATTTACAAAGAGTCAACTAACCAAACATCAACTATAGTAATGATATACATTCTTGGCACTGAACCAAATAAATGTATTGTAATAATTGATTCCATTCCAAATCCAGGATGAATGATTCCGAATCCGAATCCGATTCCAACATGCGAACCAAACGCCACCTCAATATTTTGTCTGTTTTGCTTACCAATGTGATAAATAGAACTTTGCACTTGAGTTGGTCATGGCGACAAAGTTTCGAAGGGAAATTGACTTCAGTAGTTTCACCTTCAATGTTGTTGATATTTCTCACTTATCACCCAATAACGTGTAATTTTCTAGCTACTTTAATATTCATGATGAAGTACCAAGATTACTGGAGCAAAATGTTGGCTGCGCATCATTTAGATTTATTGAAATTGCTCATATCCCATAACTTGCAAAGCTAGTTGTTTATTGAATATCTTTTTGTGGAAAAATGAATGGCTGGAGTTAAAAAAAAATTATAGAAAAACGATACCAAGTATTGGTTGCTATACACAGCTTAGCTATGTACTTCAGAGCACAATGCTAACTTCAAGGAAATCATAATGACTTTGTAGATTCCAAATAGAACGAGGCTAACTCTTACCAATGCTTGAAGTCGGATGTACACTAAAATCACCACTTGCAAGTTAATAAACAAATGACTATATTTAGATAGTTTTTGCTTATGTTAAGGTCAGTAGATGGAAAAAGTTCATCCATGTTAGAAAAATAATAGCTTTTTTTATAAATTTGTGAATGCAATGAAAATGAATAGTATTGTAGTTGTGTACCTCTTTGTGGCAATTATTGGAGTTATTATCCAGCACATATGTTTGACTACTTATTGGATTTCAATTGATTCCATTAAACAAAATAAAAGTTCTTCTAATACACTAAATTAATTGGTGATATTTTGACCACTGTGTAGTACTTTTACATGAAAACAAATTGATCATGCACACGTGTAGGGAGATCATGTCAAATTTATAGTGCTTGTGTGTTTACATAACAGGAAATAAAGTGTTCCTGATCAGCGTAATGCCATTTACACAAGTTGTACATCCTTATTAATCACTTGTAAACCTCATAACATAAGCGTCATAAATTTAGGACTACTTGAATTTTAGCAATTTAGGATTCCTAACATACCATGAAAACAAACCATTCTTGATCCGTGTAATACCATCTATACAATTTGTAACTCCTTATTAATTACTTATACAATTTCACAATACATGCGTGATAAATTTAGAATTACCTAAGTTTTAGGAATTCGAGATTCCTAATGTAACACAAAATAATCTATTTTCAATTAGTATAATACTATCTACAAAAGTTATACATCCTTATTAATTGCTTTTACAACCTTACAATAAAAGCATCATAAATTTAGCACTACCTGAGATCGAGCAATTTTGGATTCCTAGCACAATATGAAAATAAATCGTTCCTGATCGATGTAACACCGTCTACACAGTTTGCAACTCCTCATTAATTACTTGTGTAATCTTACAACACAAGTGTAATAAATTTAGGACTACCTAAATTCTAGCAATTTTGGACTCCTAATGTAACACAAAATAAACCATTCCCGATTAGTATAAACATTATCTACACAAGTTGAACATCTTCACTAATTGCTCGTACAACTTCACAAGACAAGCATCATAAATTTAGCACCACCTAAATTCTAGCAATTGAGGATTCCTAACACAATACCTGACTAGTGTAACATTGTCTAAACAATTTGCAAGTCCTTATTAATAGTTTGTACAACCCCACAACACAAGTGTGATAAATTTAGAACTACCAAAGTTCTAGCAATTTAGGATGCCTAACATAACATAAATACACCTTTCTTGGTCAGTATAACACCGGTTACACAAGTTGTACATCCTAATTAATTGCATGTACAACTTTACAATATAAGCGTCATAAATTTAGCACTACTTGAGTTCTAGCAATTGAGGATTCCTAACATAACATGAATATAAACCGTTTCTAATTGGTGTAACATCATCTACACAATTGTTTGTAACATCATTTGTAACTCGTTATTAATTGTTTGTACAATCTCACAACATAAGTGTGATAAATTTAAGAATACCTAAGTTCTAGCAATTTAGGATTCGTAATGTAACATGAAATAATTTGTTCTTGATCAATATAACACTATCTACACAAGTTGTGCCTCCTTAATTATTGCTTGTACAAGCTCAAAATACAAGTGTGATAAATTTAGCAACTATTCAGTAGGCTCTAATCATGATAATTGCATTTCTATTATGAAGTTATACAAATAGTGGAAAATCTATTACAAGCCATTTCAAGAACATTACATCCATTCCTCGCCCTCTGTGAACAATTTGCAAATCTGATTGACATGAATATAAATAATTTCATGTTTTGTAATTCACTTTAAACTCTAAAATTTACACAATTGATTTGTCGGTGCCACAAACAAAGATACATAAGAATTTATTGGTTATGTCTCCTAGCTGTGGTGACAGTAATAAACCAGCCTATATATTAAACAGATCACTGTCAATTAAATATGACAAAGGAGGAGGGTTGTACAAGCATGGCAATGATACTCAAATCATCTTCAACAAATACAATTATAGGTTACCTGGACTAATAATAGGACTGCATAGCTTGCTTTTTCGTGTAAGTTTGGTGAAATTGCCAAAGAGGTCTAAACTTTTCACAAAATGCAAGAAAAATATTGTGAGTGAAAAAGGCTCATTTACAACAGCTTATTAGCTATAACAAGTACCTTAAATGATTTCAAAGAAAGCTACATAGTACCCTTGACAAAACTATATTTGTTGTAAAATTTATAAGCATTTTCTTCGTGTCAAACTCCATTCCTGATTGTGGAGTTTCACCTTTTGTCCACTTGCTGCTTTCCATAATGCCAATTCCTAAAAATCACACATGTACGTTAGTTATCACAATATGACCCATTTAATGTACAAGTTGTGCGAAAAGGTTTTACGTGATTATCAATTACCTATAGGGTATATCCACTCAGACGCCAATTGTACAACTACATGAACTCCATGTAGCCAACAAACAACAGTATAGTAAGTTCATTCTCACTTTATGTGTCATAAACATGGCATGATAGTACATAAGAACCAATAACTAGATGCAAATTTAAATAATAGGCTAACTTTTGTAAATTTATGACTACACTAGCATACAAAACATACAGCACTACACCATACCCACTAACAATGTGCAAACTTCACAGAAATATGCAAATATCAACTATACCAAAGTTTCTAGAATGCAATCCAGCTCACATAGCTACATTCACTGCGTTATACAAACCATATAAGGAAGAGAAAGGTGAAGACATAATTATACTCATTCTGACAAATTAACAAATTGCAACTCACAAGGTTTACACTTCTAAAAACACCATGTTCATGAGGTATATCATGTAAATTAGCACTAAATTATGCTAAAGCAAATCCAATCCAAGATGTTACACGAGTTCGAGACTTCTACAACTAGTAAAAAGGGGTTTGTATCACTGCCCTCCATTTTACAATATACATACTGTAATTTTCACATAACAAGATGTACACAATGGGAAACATATTGTACACAACCACACAACATGTGTACACTTAGTTCTTTGTCGATGAGTAACAAATTACACACTCTAACAGACACAAAGTACATCACTTAGTTCTTTATATATATCATGTCATCCACTTAATAGCTTATGACTTACTCATAAATCATATCTGGGCAATGCATACTCTCTAAGGCCCGATAACAAAGTAACGAAATTTACACATGTGCACAAGGGTGGAGCTCAAAAGGACTCAGAGTTAGAGGTAAGGAAGGAAAAAAAATTAACAAAAAGGAAAATAAGAAATCCTAATTTTTACAGGTTCTACTGGTTTTTGGTCGAATCGAGTTTTTGATCAATTTGATCGAGTTTCTATCTAGGCCTGTCAACAGGCCGAGTCCGGGCCGGAATTCATTATTCTGGACCCGGACCCGTCATACCAAATCGGATCCGGATTCGACCCATTTACCCGACGGGTCTTCTACTTTATGTTCCGGATCCGGATCCGACGTACTTTGGATCCGGGTCTGGGTCCGGATCTACTCGAAAAAAATTATGAAAATTTATAATTTCTAATAAAAATGAGAAAAAAATATATTTGTACACTAATTTCTAACTAATACAAAAAAAAAACCAAATAAGAAAATAAATCAAATTGACTTTACTCAAATACATCATCCTAATCAAATTATATTGCTAAATATACATATTTTAAATTATTAATCCATTTATATCCGGATTCGGGTCCAATACGGGTCGGAATACTATATTCCGTATCCGATCCATTTTTTTGGTTGACAAAACGGATCCGGATCCGGGTCTGGATAACGAAATTAAATCCCCTACTCATACCCGCAATAATTTCACGGATCCGGGCCGGGGACCCGGACCGTTGACAAGCCTATTTCTACCGACCTGAGTTTTTAGAATAACTCGAATCGAATACTTGGCCGATTCCTAATTTCACCAATTGGATTGGTCGATCCGGTCCAAGTTTAAATCATGGGTTTGACCTACAGTACAAGGATGTGTGATGCATGGTAGGAATCGGAAAACAATAAAAACGAGAAGCAAGCTCTTCTTGTCCCACTATGGCAGATTACTATATTATTTCTCTGTCCCATTTTATTAATCTTGATTTCTATTTTAGTTTGTCCTAAATTATTTGTTATCGTCTTTAAAAAAAATTGAAAAGAGACCAATCTTTCCTTTTTATCCTTCATTCAATTTTCGAGCATTAAAGTCATTTTTAGCATTAAATGCTTTAACAAACTATTCTAAAATTCAACAATTCAAAAGCAACAAACAAATTTTGAATTTAAATTAAGGAATAATTATGAAAAGAGTTATTTGGTCAAAGATTAAATTCCTTACATTATGTATTAAATTGACCTTAACAAGTAGAATGGGATAGAGGAGTACCGTATTAGTTTAGTCCCACATTTGATAAAGACATCAAACATGGACAAATAGGCTGAACATTTCATATAACAAAGTAATTTCTAATCTACATACGATTAATATAACACATTGATTAAGGAAATTACACAAAAGAAACGAAGACACACTAAAGGAAATGTAACTGCAATTACAAGATATTTATACTATATTGACTTGAATTAAGAGTTGTAAGATGAATCAAGCTACTCAATATTCTAATCGAGTTTGGACATATAAGAGTTCATTTGATTTGGTTAACTAACTAATCAAACTAAATACGAACAGTATTTTGCTTTCAGTATAATTTCAAATTTGGCTAGATTAGCACAAAACTTGTAGTTTGTATGCAAAAAATTTAAAGTGCTCAAACTAGATTATGCTCCTACAGTTGTACAGCCCATTCCAATGATTGATTTTCAGATATCATAATAAAGTTTTTATTTCTTTTAAAAAAAACTCGCTTGAATTTGGCTAGATAAATAAACGAGTCAAATTTGTCAAACTCAATCAATGTGCAGTCAATCATAGATTCTCCCCTAAACTCTATCATTGTGGTTTAAAGGATTAACCACCCCAAAACTTATAATTTACTATGATTTTTTCACCAATAAATGTTTGATGATTCGCCTCTTAAACTAAAATTCTAATTCCATCTATGCACCTAGAGTGATTGAAGAGGCTCGCTTAAAAGAGCAAATGCTCTTTATGGAAAGTAACATGCTAGTACAATGGAAAAAAAAAAACACTAGTATAATGGCTCATAGCTCAACTAAGTTTTCTTTTTATTTTTTTTCACATATGGATAACGTATTCTTTTTTTTTTTTTTTTGTCTCTCACCTTGATATCAATTCTACTAATTACTGCTGTCTATAGTTAAAATAAATACAAAACTAAATGGATAACAGAGAGAAGCCAAATCTCTCTATCCTAAGCCTACAAAAGAAGATTCTAAAGCAAAAAATTAGAATCATCATAGGTGGGAAAGTACATATATATATATATATATATATATATATATATATATATATATTACCAATGTAGATAGATATGGTTACCAATGTATACAAATAAATTTGCCAAAAAAGAGTCTGACCATAACAGATTTGAAAAGCTAGATGTTTATATGAGCACTAAATATAGTAAGGTAGAGTAATACTAATAAGTGAAGTTTAACGGTAAAGCGGACTCTTGAACTGAATGAGATCTTGAATTTGAATCTTTTTCTAGATTTGAATCCTTCTATCTAATTTGAGTGTGTTGTGGGAGATCACAGCATATCGCGGATTTGATGTGTCAGCTTAGGTTTTAAGTGGCTCAAGTCGAGTATGTTCCGGGTCACCCAAAAAAAATAAGTGAAGAAATGAAACCCATCAGTCTTACCGAATAAGGGAGAGTTAACTGAGCAAGAAGAGGAGGATGAAGATTCTCCATTGCCTCCTCGGAGCAAATTTCTGGCTTTTTCCAGCAATAGAGAAGTATCAGTATCTGAAAGAGAAGGCGCGAGGTTTGGCCTGATGGGTTCAGCTTCAGATACTCTCCTCTTCCTCGCTGAATTTCTTGAAATCACAGACTTCTTGATTCTAGTTTTCTACTCCCCTCCCTTTTGTCCCGGATCCGCACGAAAAAGCTTAAGCAATTTGGGGATCTCCCTGTAGCTTCCTGACTTTGCTTTTATTTTTATAAAAGCAAAGTCACTATTTGCTTGTTGTGTGATTGGATTTTGAATTAAGATTTAGCACTTTCGCGGTTTTTCTTTTTCGAATGACATTTTCGCGGTTCATTCGCAATTCGATTACTTAATAACTAGTTTGGGAGTTTATGATAGAAAAGCAAAGGGATAATTTCACATACCCCCTTGAGGTTTAGTCTAATTGCAAGGACCTCCCCTCAATTTTTGATAATTACACTTACCTCCCTTCATCATGTAAAATGATAATAATGTCCTTCATTTAAGAGGGTTATAAGGGGGTTTGTTTTATTGTACAATAGCCTCAATACCATTGACTCTTTTTTGGCAAACCACCACCATGAAGACCAACATCTATTTCAACTTTTTTCAGTTTTTCTTCTTCTCCATATAATGCCATGATTCTATCTGAAATCCTTAAATCCTATGTCTCTGCATAGTATCTTTCAAAGGTCTCATCTCCTCTCTCAGATTATCACCACCATCACCAACAACAATATCAAAACCATCACCATCTCCATCTCTGAATCTACTATATAACTAAGTAATTAGTTCGCAAATTACAACCTTTTTTTTTCCTTTCTTTGGCCCAACCAAACCTCCTCCCAACACCAGCTCAAGAGTTTCCACTTTTCTATCTTAATTTCTTTTTTGCTGATAACGAAACAATTAAATTTCAATTTGTCACATCTATGGAAAATTGGTCTTGGTAGTAAATTAATACTGCAATTTGGGTTTGATTCCAGCAATTTTTTTGCCTCTTTTGCTCCAGGTTGCTCATCTATTGGTCTATGTGTGTTTGCTTCGATGAAAGTTGTGTGTGGATAGTTTAGGTATGTTTGTATATTTTTTTTTGGGTTCATTGTTTCAAAGGTATAGTATTTGTGCTTGTTTTTTTGGATTGATTTCTTTGAGGAAGCAAATCACAGGAGAGGGGCTTTAGTAGATTATCAAGTATTTAGTTTTTTGGGAATTTAAAATTGTTAAAGAGAGGAAGACACAAGCCAATAGTGAGGGATAGTTTTCTTTGGTTTTGTTTCGCAAGGGAAGAAATTAATGGTGAAAAAATATAAATAAAATCACAATGAGGATAATCAAAGGGAAATTTTCCGATGTTATATTATTGGGCCTATTTTGTTACCTAAAAGGTTAAAACTGGGGAGGTAAGTATAATTATTAGAACTTGAGTGTAGGTCCTTGCAATTATGCTAAACCTCGAGGGAGGTATGTGAAATTAATCCAAAAGAAAAGATGGGAAATGTTTAATTATAAAAGAAAAGAAAAAGAAGAGAAAATATTTTAATGTTATTTGAAAATTAAGTAAGAAATGAGAAGACACAGTCCAAATTTAATAATCCAAATTTAGTAAGTTTCACCACTAAATGTTGAAACATTTGACAAAAAGTTCTTTCTTGTCATGATTTTGAGCTTATAAAGGATTCTCACAAAATGCACTCACTCTCAAAAAACAACACAGGCCTTAAGATATAGGCTCTTGATACCACTTTGTTGGTTTTTTAGGGTATAAATTAAAAAATAACACCTTAGTATTGCAAAAAAATAGCTTGTAAAAGACTTGTATGAAACTGGAAATGAATTTATGTTATTCATTTATCAACTCACTATTTATAATAATTACATGAAACAAACTATGATAATTTCTAACTAATAATTATCCTAAAAAATCTCAACAAAACTACTTGATAACATAATGTTCTATTAGCAAATCTTAGCTAAAATGTTTGCTAACAAACCAACATAATCTTTGGTTAACAAATATTATAACAAGACTTATTCTTCTATTAACTAAATTATTATAATATCAAACACAATTTGAAAAAACTTGTAGGAAAAATTGGCATATCTCAACCATTTGAAAAAGCAATAGATACCCAAGAACAGCGAAAAGAAATCAGCTGCACTGGGATAATACTTTGCTGCCATAGCATGAATAATCCACTTAGGTAGAAATACTGTAAGATACTTTTCGAAGAGCAGTCCATTGTAAAACAAAAACATGTTCATCCAATGGTTTGGCATCACCGGCATTTACTAGATACATAACCAAAAGCATAAAGATACATAACCAACATCATGCTAATTTTGTTTTCTTGGTGGTGCTAATCTGAGCAGTTTCGAAGCTGGCTAGAGGGCTGGTTACTCCAAGATTGTCTGTTTCATCGAAATTGCTTGCCATATTGATGCAGATGCTTGTCGAAGGGCTCTTATTCTCTAGTAAACAAAGATGTTCGAGGGAAATAGGTTAGTCATTTAATTTGGACCTTAGACTGAGTAAATCGTATAACACTGATAGGGTGTCAATTGTTGGTTATTTTATTATTAATTTCCCCTTTGTCCTTGGCAAATATTGTGTTAATTATTAATATTTACTTATATTTGGTATTGGGACTTAATTTCAGGGAATGGAGCAGAAAACTACAAAAAAGGAGGGACTTTTTGTAGAAAATTGAGACTCCTAAAAGCTCAATAGACCTGGCCCACAAGGAAGGAAGAAACGGATTTTTCGTTTCTTTGGCTGATGAAGAATTGCTTGGTACTAAGAGTTCTACTAAGAATAGCATACGGAAAGGAGGAAGCATTGATTAGGGCCTGACCCTTTTGGTACCCTTTGTTGACTTATGCGGCGGGGACCACGGAAAAAAGAAAGGCATTAGTCATTGGACTTTGGAAGGAAAGAAACGTAGGAAGCTTTGAGAGTTGTTTTTGTTTAGTATTTGTGGGGACCACTGGATAGATAGCTTTAGTCATCTTCCTTTTGGCTATATAAAGACAATTGTAAGAAAGGCTAGGTAGAGAGTTTTTAGCGTAGTTTTTAGTTTTGTTTCTTTCTTGGCTCTTTTGATGGCCTGAACCTCAATTAAATTACTTGAAGATTTTCTCATGAGGCGTGGCTAAGTTTCTCATCTAGTCGAGGAACAACGGAGGATTTGGTTCTACTAAATTTGTGAGATCGAATTAGTTTTTATTTATTTCCTATTATCTTCTGGTATTTGTCTATCTTCTGCTTTATGTTCATATGGTTGTTTTATTATTCGATTATCCAGGGCCCGGATTCTAGATTAATTCAATAACCTGAAGCCAATTAGGGTAGTTAAATCCGTAATTGTTTAATTATTCTAAACTGGTGGCAACTGGCATGATTGGGTTTGTGTCAGGGAGATAGACAGGCTAACTTAAAGAGACCCTCGTAGCGTGTTGATTGGTTAGAATTAGGCTCTTCTAATTATTCATGCAATTAGGGAATTGAACTTCTATGGTCGTACCTAGGGTTATTTTCTGATTAGAGAAATAGTCAACGGTCGTACCTTGGCTATCGACAAATTGAGGAAGAGTTGGTTGTTTATCGCGTGTATGACAACTATAACTAATTTATCAGATAGTAACTGGAATAATTCTTGCATCTGTGATCAAATTAAGTGAACCATCTCCGAAGTTGTCTCTTGGCTAGAGTTCGTCCATTATTATTTTTATTGTGATAATTAGTTATTTGAGTTGTAGTTATTTTATTTTATTTTAATTTATTCCAAGTAAATTAGTTACTATCATTTTCAAAAACCCCCCATATCTGGAACTTGAAAAGAAATTAAATTATCCCCAGTCCCTGTGGATTCGACCCTGCTTACCGCTATATACAGAATTTGTATTTTATTTAAGCAGGTATTTATTATTGCACAGGTTCGGCACCTGTCAATTTTTGGCGCCGTTGCCGGGGACTGGTGCCTGATTAATTTGTTTCTTTTTGAGTTTATCTTGTTTTCATTTTTTTAATTTATTTTTCTCTTATTTTTTTCTTTTTATTTTTTATTTTTTATGGCTGCTAACACTCCATATTTTGGTGATAGACTGGATTTTGTTTCCGGGGAAGGCGATGAGACTAGTATTTTTGCTAAGTTTGCATATAAAGAGGCAGTAAACTCTATTAGAGAAAGAATGGCTGCTGCAACCTGTAAAATTTGTTTTGCCAGGGATCATTCAACCAGTATGTGCCCCGAATATCAAGATAATCTGAGTGTCCCACTCAATAATTATGGAGATTTTTCACCCTGGTCTCAAACGTGGTATAACTCTAATCCAAACGGGTATGATCAAGGATGGTGGGATAACTCCAGTTATGATTATACAACAGGGCCAATGAATTTTCAGCAGCCAATGAATTTTCAGCAGTCTCAAGAACCATCATCCGTGTCAGGTATGTCTCTTGAAGAGATGATAGAATTACTAGCTGCTAATGTATCTCGAATTCAGCAGGAGACACAAATGATGAGTGAAGAGATGAAAGAAGCAAGGCGTGAATGGGCATTTAAAACGAGCAAATTGATTTCTCCAGTTTATGAAGAATTGCCCTCACCGACTATTATCGACCATGAGGAAGATGAGAGTGCAATTATTCTGACAAATGACATGGTACTGCAAGAGTCTCAAGAAGAAGAATCTAAAGATGCAGTTGAAAAGAAAGTTGAAGAGCAAGAATTGAGACCCCAACATCAAATGGTTCAAGTGAATGAATCCAGTGAACAATCTCCAAATGCGGTGACATCTCCTCCATTCCTTGATCAATCTTTTCCTGACTCTTATTCTTTAATTCCTGTTAGTGAGATTGATTTTATTATACCAGAAAATTTTGAGTTTCATGACAGGAACAATTTAAGAGTCAAGATGGCAAAATATCTCAAACCAGCAAATGCAAGTGAGGGAGGAGTGAATGGAGAATGCAAATTATCATCGACTCGTTTGGCGCCATTCACTAGTCCATGGAAGCCCGTAACTCGTGTGCTCAAGGATTACTCCATCTATGAGGGTTACCAGGATCACATTGAAGATGAAGCATTGAAACGAGCCACAAGATTTTATCCTCCATGAGCAAAGCATAGCATGTCTAGCCAAAGACATTAAAGAAAGGCGCTACTTGGGAGGCAACCCAAGACTATTTGTTTCAGTTTTCATGCATTTTTGAAGTTTTAGTTAAATGTTAGTGTCAATTAATAGTTTGATGTTTGGTGGCAGGGAATTAGCAGTTAGACGTGCCCACGCCAGGTGGTCACGCCTGAGGGAAGGAAATTTTCGTTCAGAATCTGCGGACTCTATAGCAGTTAGACGTGCCCACACCAGGTGGTCACGCCTGAGGGAAAGAAATTTTCGTTCAGGATCTGCGGACTCTATAGCAGTTAGACGTGCCCACGCCTAAGCCAGAGGTTCCTTGAAAAAAAAAAAAAAATCAAAAATTCAAAATAAAAACATTTTCCGTTTTACACCTTCAGTTTTGGTTCTCACAATTCGAGTTTTGAAATTTGAGTGTGCGAAAAAAAATTTTTTTTTTTTTTTTTTTTTTTTCTTTCTTCTTCTTTCTTTCTTCCTTTCTTCCCTGCTGCGCTGTTTCCCTTTTCTTTTATTTCTTCTTTCAGCCGCCATCCTTTCCCCCTAATTATCAATTCCCCCAATCATCAACCTCCACCATCACAGCAGCTCCACTCCGCAACCAAAGCCGCACGACCTCCGCTGCCCACGCCGCGCGCCGCCACCGTTGCTGTCTACCCTCCACCTGCGCACGGCACCACCAATCTCTACCTTTGCAGTCCAGTCAGCCTCTCTCAGCAACAGCTCCAAGCTCCAGCGAGCTCTCCACGGCGCGCGCGCTACCCCAGCGCGCAGCCCAGGCCCCGCGCTCCCTCCCCCTTGCGCGGCCACAGATCACGAACCTCCTCTCCCACAGCGCGCGGCCTTCTCCCTTTTCTCTTGGCCGCGCGTCACTGGCTCGCCCAAGGGAAGCCGCCGCCGCCGTCCCTCACAGCCAAGCAATCGCAGGCCAAAGCCCTCCACCCCAGCTCGTCTCTACACCAGCCAGCCCATCGCCACACGCAGCCGACAGCGCGCCGCCCAGGAGTTTCCTCGCGCGCCGCCTGCCGCTACCACCAGCGTGCCGCACCTCACCAGCTCGCTCCCACCTCAGCCACCAGCTCACGAGCTCGCCAAGCTCCACGGGTAATTCCCCCGCGCACGCCGACAGCTCCTCCCTCGCGAGCCTTTCTGTCCAGCCACGTCATCACCACCTGTCGATTTCCGACAGGTGGAGGTATTGTAATTCCTTCTCCAATTAGCTTAAATTTCTGAAATTTGTGTCTGGATTTCTTGACGGATAAAAGAAGGTGTTATTTGGGCATTTTCTAGGTTAAATTTTGGACAGATTTGGGTTTAATTGATGCCCTAGTGGGGATATTTTCTGCTATTTATTGCAGTGTTGGCTGTTTGATTAACTTTTGCCTGTGACTCACCAGTGGTACTGGTTGAGATATTTTGCATATCATTGTTGCTTCTATTTGCAGCTACTTCCTTATTTTTAAGTTGCAGTTCTTGTGGTTGAGTTGCTGCCGTTGAATTTAATTCTTTCCTGTCTGTGCACCAGTGGTACTGGTTGCGGTGTTGCTTACAATTCTTAAATTTTCTTGAATTCTAATCGGTAGTTGCTGGAATTGCTTGTTTGCTGGGATTCTTAAAATTCTTAAGGCTTGGTATCTTGAAGTGGGTAATTGAATGTCCACTTGGTGACATTTGTTGAGTTTCACTTGCTCCAATTGGTTGAATTCATTGCTTTGTTGGGGTTCCTACTGGTATCACTTGAGTTCTGCTTTGTTAGTTTCTGTATCGTGCCCCTTGATCTTATTTTGACTGAATTGGAGACCCAGTGCATATTCATTCAATTTGCTTTGTTTTTCGGGTACTTTTCTAGCCTTTGGGGTGCCTCAGTTGTGCTTTTTATTAATTGGGATGGCCATGTGGTTCCCTCCTTTCCTGTGTATACACCAGTGGTACTGGTTGTGCTAATTTGCTTACAATTTCTTATTTCGATATGATTGAGCATCTGTGACTGAGTATCCTTCGATCTTGCTGCTTTGTTGGGGTCGTTTTTGGTGTCAATAGAGTATCATTTGGTACTTTCTGCCTGGAATCTATTGCGCTGCCTTTGGTTGGGGTTTATTGCATTTAATTGGTGCATTGGACGGCTCCTGTGCCATTTCCGTTGCTTATTGAAGTAGGTTGCCTCTATTTGCCTTGGGAGTTATTTGCCCCAATTGACTACCATTTTGGTCTTTTCAATTTCTGGTACTGCTTGGCGTTGCTTGGAATTATCAATACTTTGGGTTGGTCATTTGCTTTAATTTTTCCCTATGCCTGCACCAGTGGTACTGGTTGGGGTGTTTTGAATACATTCATGGATTCTATATGGTTGCCTGTCTGATAGCCAACTAATACCTTTGTGATTTGGTTATTGTCCGACTTTTGAACTACTGTTACTGGAGTACCATTTTCTTGAGCCATTTGCTAATTTTAGTAGGTGGAATTGGATACTTGACTGTCCAATTGGAGACAGTTTGCATTTGCTTGTTGAGGGGACCAACCAGGGGCTAACGACTGGGTCCAACTCCGAATGCAAGTTGAGAGACTGGAGACTCGAGTGACCCACCCCTGTTTTGACAACTTCAGGGAAGTACCGTTGCCCTTCTCCTTCCTTTTGCTGTTAGTTTATCACATTGAGGGCAATGTGTGATTTAGGTGTGGGGGGGTCAGTTTTGGGTGCTAGTATTTTTATTTTTAGTTTCTAAAGGTTTTTCCTTTATTTTTAGTTTGATATTTATCTCCCTTTTCATTTATTTTCTTTTCTTTTCTTTTCCTAGTGGTCAGTCCTTAAATGAATACCAAGTTTTGATGCTGGATTGTTGCCTCTAATTATGCTATTGCCAAGTTTTATTAATAAAAGGGTATTAAATTACTGTGGTTGAGTTCATGAACATCTCTCTGGTGAATATCGGTAATTGCTTGACTTTTTCAGTTTTTGGTTAACTTTTTTAGGCATAGGGAATGATAGTTGGCATTTTTCATATGAATTGGTCCAATTATTAATTTTAGTTCTCCGTGTTTGGAAATTTGAGGCTGGCTGCTGTTAATCTTGTGTTGCTTTTAGATATCATACTATATGGTTGTAAATAAGAGGTGACTGTACTCCACTAGTTGTTACTACTGAGTAACCGGGGATCTTCACCTAAAGTGTCGATTCTCGCGTCAAAAGGTAGTAGTTACTATGAGTGCGTGGTCCCGTAGCAATTAGAGCTGAGTAACCGGGCTCCTCCATCTATCAAATGTTGGAGCTCGCATCAAAAGGCTCTAAGGGCTATAGACTAAGTCTTTTGTTATTCAAAAAAAAAAAAGGAAAAAAAAAAAAAGGAAAAAATAAATAAAGATTGGGTTAGTATGTGAATAAGTCAGCTTGCCAGTTTGTGATTTTAATGTCGAGATTTTGGTTAATAGTTGGACCATTTGCTGATAAATGTGAGCAACCATTCCTTTTTCTTAGATTAGTTTGCTTTAAATTGGAAAAATTGGTGGTTGGGAAGCTAACCGGAGTGATTTTTCTTGGATCTTAACTGTGATGCTTGATATATGTTTTTCTGGGTATCTTGGCAATATGATAGTTAGAGCAATAGCCATTGTCAAATTTTGGTGTTCAATTGCTGTTCTTATGCTTGAGGGCAAGCATGATTTAGGTGTGGGGGGAATTGATAGGGTGTCAATTGTTGGTTATTTTATTATTAATTTCCCCTTTGTCCTTGGCAAATATTGTGTTAATTATTAATATTTACTTATATTTGGTATTGGGACTTAATTTCAGGGAATGGAGCAGAAAACTACAAAAAAGGAGGGACTTTTTGTAGAAAATTGAGACTCCTAAAAGCTCAATAGACCTGGCCCACAAGGAAGGAAGAAACGGATTTTTCGTTTCTTTGGCTGATGAAGAATTGCTTGGTACTAAGAGTTCTACTAAGAATAGCATACGGAAAGGAGGAAGCATTGATTAGGGCCTGACCCTTTTGGTACCCTTTGTTGACTTATGCGGCGGGGACCACGGAAAAAAGAAAGGCATTAGTCATTGGACTTTGGAAGGAAAGAAACGTAGGAAGCTTTGAGAGTTGTTTTTGTTTAGTATTTGTGGGGACCACTGGATAGATAGCTTTAGTCATCTTCCTTTTGGCTATATAAAGACAATTGTAAGAAAGGCTAGGTAGAGAGTTTTTAGCGTAGTTTTTAGTTTTGTTTCTTTCTTGGCTCTTTTGATGGCCTGAACCTCAATTAAATTACTTGAAGATTTTCTCATGAGGCGTGGCTAAGTTTCTCATCTAGTCGAGGAACAACGGAGGATTTGGTTCTACTAAATTTGTGAGATCGAATTAGTTTTTATTTATTTCCTATTATCTTCTGGTATTTGTCTATCTTCTGCTTTATGTTCATATGGTTGTTTTATTATTCGATTATCCAGGGCCCGGATTCTAGATTAATTCAATAACCTGAAGCCAATTAGGGTAGTTAAATCCGTAATTGTTTAATTATTCTAAACTGGTGGCAACTGGCATGATTGGGTTTGTGTCAGGGAGATAGACAGGCTAACTTAAAGAGACCCTCGTAGCGTGTTGATTGGTTAGAATTAGGCTCTTCTAATTATTCATGCAATTAGGGAATTGAACTTCTATGGTCGTACCTAGAGTTATTTTCTGATTAGAGAAATAGTCAACGGTCGTACCTTGGCTATCGACAAATTGAGGAAGAGTTGGTTGTTTATCGCGTGTATGACAACTATAACTAATTTATCAGATAGTAACTGGAATAATTCTTGCATCTGTGATCAAATTAAGTGAACCATCTCCGAAGTTGTCTCTTGGCTAGAGTTCGTCCATTATTATTTTTATTGTGATAATTAGTTATTTGAGTTGTAGTTATTTTATTTTATTTTAATTTATTCCAAGTAAATTAGTTACTATCATTTTCAAAAACCCCCCATATCTGGAACTTGAAAAGAAATTAAATTATCCCCAGTCCCTGTGGATTCGACCCTGCTTACCGCTATATACAGAATTTGTATTTTATTTAAGCAGGTATTTATTATTGCACAGGTTCGGCACCTGTCAAACACTGTTAGTAAGTGGTCCAATATTGTCAATATTTGTGAGAATATTATCCTGTGATTCAAGGGGAGTAGCTTGCATTGGAGAGTCCAGTAAGAAAGAACCAGGAGTCTCGAGGGAGTTCTGATGTACCTTCACCCTGATTTTCTTCATAAAAATGCACAACAGTGTAGCGTTGCTGGAGATATCCATAGCGGCTCTGAGCTGGCTGTATCTGGACCGCAAACAGTTTAGTTTTCAGAGCTTCGTGGACATGTTCCAATGGAAGCTCAACATTCTAGTAAAGGGACACAACAACACATTTATTGTTAACAGCATTAGAAATTTGAAAAAGAAATTGAATGAGCAAATTGCCTGCGAAAGGAAGATTACTCTAATAAAGTACTGCATGGCATCCAGAGCAGAGTAAGTCAAAAGCTTCTCAGCTAATTCACCAAATAAAGTAGCTGTTACGTTTCCAGTGTTATCAGCAAGATTAACATCAAAACGGCATCTGTGAAAGAATCTCAAAATCTCAGTAACTAATATGATATTAGAAAAATAATCTAGACAGACATAGATTGACAAAAAGTATGGCGATAGACCTTGGTACAGCTTCCTGGTATTCAGAACATTTGTTACATAAGTATGGATGTCCATGAAAAGCATCAGTTGCTTTGTAGCATTTCTTACATGCCATATACCAGTAACGCTGGAAAATGTTTTGGAATGATAAAGAAGCCTTGACCCAAGCAAACTAACACCAAATGCACCAAAAGTTTAGTCAAATGATAACAATGGCATCTATTTTTCGTGCAAACTTCTCTATTATTACCTTCTGAGTTGGTTGCAAATAAAAAATGAGAGTAAACTTCTGAGGAGATTGTAGAAAGAGATCTGGGTTGTATCGAGTATAAGATTTTTCTTTAATGATCTGAGAAAAAAGCAGTGCATTCTGTCCAGCCCTGATGTCATTTTTTATTATGAGAGATGTAAGCACATAAAAGTATTTTAGTGTGAATTGAATGTGTACAAGAATTAACATTTGCTGGTACCAGATCTTAAGTTGCCTAGCTTCATGAGCAGGAGGATCGACCAGAATAGTTGAATCCAGCCTAGTAGACAGGGTAACCCCTTGCAAAAAGTAGTAAAAGGTAATAATGTTAGTTACTTGTGAGAATATACAGAGACACAATTGTAAGGTAACTCAGTATTGCAAGTGGTATAGCAATTTAATTGGTATAATTACCATTGAAAAACTTAACCTTCAGCCTTCGGCAAATGATAACCGGGAAGTTGTTTATGGTTTCTGCTATCTGTTGGCCTTCAATGTCTATAAACTTATTGAACATTGATAGTTGGAGAGGTATATTTCTGCATTTGTTTACTTAGAAAATATAGTGAGTAAGTTACAGCCAAAAGGAGATCTAGTAACAAGAGCGGTATAAGTTGAGAAAAATGTTTACTAACTCTTCATTGATGATCACAAAATCCTGCACTTTGCCAGGTCCAAATTCATTTGTGAAACTATTTATTGGTAACACAGAGATAACAACTGCCAGGATATCTAACATGCAAAAATAAGTAGCAATGATTAATAGATAATCGAGCTAGGACTACAATAACATATATGAGTCATAATTTTCACTAACCAACAGCTTGCTCTTTCAGCTCCATGAATTGGGCTAATTCTTTAAACATGGTATAGGAGAACTTTGAAGATGTTATATCAACATCCATATACCTACATTACAGAAAGAAAATAATTAGGCTACATTGTATTCCAAGTCACAGGAAGAAAATAATCAGGTTTGCCATTTTTGTGTACCAAGGCCATTGCATCAATATACCTACATCGCATATCTCTAGGTCCACCAATGACAGAGGCTAGCAGGACTATTTCTCAGCCGACTTTGTTTCCATCTATCTCACCTATTGAAAGGCTATCTATTCCTCTTTGCAATATTTCTATCCTCACCTCATTCTGCCTCCTTTGACAATAATCTAGTCTGCATGTTTCAATTTTTATGCAAATATCTAATGCAAATTGTTGTAAGAGCCTGCCTGTATGGAGTAACATAGACCTATCATCATCTCTCATCAGGAATTCACAATAATATTTCTCTAGTAGTGACATTATTTTCATCTGTTTTCCCAGCGGCAGCAGCTGCAAAATATACATTTAAACAACCTGAGAATACTCTAGAGAAGAATAAAAATAATAGGCAAGTTGAAATGGAGTTGTTTAAAACAAAGCTAAAGGGCTTGCCTCTTTGTTTAGGATTACTCAAATCCAGAATACTACTTGATGAGGTGGGATCAAGTTGGTTATTCTCATCACAAGATTCAGATGTCTTCCATTTACTTGAGCATTTTCTTTTGATGTTACGATTCCATCCAGTTTCACCATGATGGAACTGGAGAAGATATTGCAACGAGTCATTGCAACCTTAATAGTGGTGTACGCGATGACTCGTATTAGAAAGGCTGCACGCCCGGATATGAGCACCTTTTTTGAGAGTTCTATCCTCATTTTCACTCCAGATGGCTGCTACTTGTGAGGATGTAGGAAGATTATAGACACGCTGGTCTAAACTGGGATCAAAATTGAGGACAATGTTATGATCTTAGATCAGGGATATTTTTGAGATCTTCAAAGAACTTAGTACAAGGATTGTTGGAAACGATGCACATCAGTAGCTTAGGTGTGCTTTCACAAAAAATCTCTGAAATGTTCAGCCTCTTTGACAGCTCATTTTCTGTATCAAAAAAGTATAGCTAAACTCCAGCAGCCTTACCATCTGATGCCATTAAGCTATTGAGGAATGCGGAAGGCATAGACACCATTGGTGTTCTTAGTAAGTTCTGAGTCGTACTTCGTTCCAACCAAAGTGAGAACTAAATTGTTGTTATAAGATCTAATGGTTTTATGGAATTCAACACTCTCCTTGTCAGTTCCACTAAGCAAACGACATAAATCATAAGGCATTGCAACAAAGGAGGAGGAACTTCTCCTCCAGAGCAGCAAAATTTGCTAGTTCTAGATGGAACTTTTTCGCTCCACAGTATTGGCAGTCAGGAGCATCAGGCAAAATCATAGATTCTCTGGGCAATGAATACAATGCAGATGATCTTGATTGGCCATCATTACTTGTCTTTGCTGTGCGATAAGTATATAGGGCATAAAGATTTTGAGAGGAATAAATAACATTAGCACCATTGCATGGTTAAGAGTAACCAAATAACCAGACGGAAGGAAACTTAAATAGCAACCTGACCTATGGGGCTGCCTGTTTACTGTTGTGGGTTGGGGAGGCCTAGTTGCTAGTTGATAAAGAGGATATTTGACAGAGAAAGACAATGAGCAGAATTGAAGAAAACAGTAACAATAAAGTTACTGAAATCTTTATCAAAGAAACAAAGAATGAACCATTGGATTGAAGGGAATCTTTATCAAAGAAAGAAGGATAAAAAGAACAAAGATAAACAGATAGCGGTAATAGCTCCAGAATTTCTGATAATATGCATGGTGCAGAGGATTCAAGAGACATAGGAATGGTGAACAACCAGGGGTTAAAAAGGAAAAGAACCGTGTAATCTCCAAAATCAGAACCTTCAGAAGTCCCAACATTTGCAGAGGCATTTTCTTGATTCAGAGGTGAGGAGGTATGTCTTGCACACTTCGAGGAATCCAAATTAGCGAATACATTCTCAAACAGTTTGGTCAACCGCTTATCATCTGAATCACCTAATTACGAGGAGCAGTTGAGGTAGATCCAGGGTTCACCTCGCTGTGGCTAAAAGTAGGGCCAAAGATTCAGTATTGACATCATCAATACTGAGCCTAGAATTCGGGCGCTGGACAATTTCTACATGACCTAAGCCTGCCCTAGTAATATAAGTTTTTTGTTCTCTTTTGGCTGTTTGTTTCAGTTGAAGCAGCAGTAGAAGTATTCCTTTTTTCTGCATAAGCCTCTCATCGAACGTTGCAATAACTCATGAGATGACATTTCTGCATAGCACTTACCCCGGTGAGCATTCCTACTTTCTAACTTAAAGGGAAATTTCAAGGTAATGAAAAGATTCAGAAGCCATATTTTTTGGATGAAAAAGACCAGTGATACAGCTAATAGCAAAAGAATACATTCCCACAGGTATGCAAATCAGCAAGTACACAACAAAGGCTAAGCTCTATTTTATTTCAGTAGAAATAAAAAAAGGCAGCTGAAAAGAATTCGAGATTCATAACTGAGAATAAATGAACAAGTAATCTATCTGCAGCACCATCAGGCATGATTTAATCTAACCCAAACAAACAAAATCTAACGAGTAAATCTTAAGCACCTGTAGCATATGCTTGGTTTAACAGCCATGATAGTTATAAGGGACATGAAAGGTCAAGGTCAAATAGCACAGTGATAAAGGAAAATAAAGGAGGCAAAATGAACAGAACAAGCACACAAATGAAAGTTTACTAATCATTAAAAGATGTATAAGAGAGAAGATAACACATACAGACCTTGGAGAGGATCTGCAGCCTTAATAAGAGTTACCTGACAAAAGTTGACAGAGATGGTGGATCAGTCCGGAGTAACAACTTTAATAGCAAAATTTATATAGCCAAATGACATATTACAAGATTAAACCATGCTGGAACAGTCAGTCCATAACAACCAGATTACATTCATTCAACTGTTATTTTCTTTCAGACGGTACTTTCTTGCAAGCAGAAGCATGTGGAAAAACAAAAATATAAGCAAACACTGTAAGCTGACTCTATAATAGCTATATTTTTTGAAAGGAAGGCAAGAATAGGAAAAGTATACACTCACATGCTATACAACTATAGAAAGATTGTTCAGCTCTAAATGGCAAACAAATTACAAAAAAGAAGAGCCAAAGAATATGGACCTATACTGAGGAATTCCCCTTTGAAAGCTCAAATCATGAGGGTAAAGTAAGGATCTCCAACAAATGTTTGAAGCAAGCATACAAAAGGCATGATAACAATAATAACAAACTAAATGCAGAGTAAGAGAAAATGAAAAACAATGGATATGATAATAACAAATGCTGGAGCAGAGCCAGAAAACAATACTGAATGAATCTAAAGAAAGAAAAAAGAAAGCATACCAGGAATTAAAAATGCAGGGAAAAGCCACGAACAAAGATTACCAGTAGCAGGGAAGTTGTTGATTAACATACCAAAAAAAAAAAAAAGCTAAGTTATTACTAATAAAAGGCAAGAGCAATGAATGAAACAGCAGAGCTGAGGAATTGAAAGCAAGCAGAACAAGAAGATGGAAAGGGGAACAATGAAAATGTAACACATTTAAATGAAAGGAAAGAACAAATAGCGTGATTACTTCTTCCATCCAAAACAACTTTTCCAATACAGAGCTCTCCATCATCAATCAAACAATATAGCAGTCAGAAAGAAGAGTGAGTCTTCAGAGCCCGGGCATGGACTCGACAGTTATTATATAACCCGCTTAAAAGAGAGTGATAAGAATACAAGAGGACTAGAAAGGGATACACGTCACAGGGTAATTATCTTTGCCAGACGTTTGTTAGTGCAGAATTTAAGGATGTCTGAAGGACAAACGATTATTCCATTCTTTTGTCCAGTGAAATGGAGGCAGGATTGAAGTGGGGAAATTAATTAGACAAAATTGTTTAAAATGTCTCGTATATTTTGCTATGAATTTTTTCGTTATTCACTTTTAAAATGTTAATTTTACGTCACTTACAAATTTAAATTAACAAAATTTGATTCCATCCAAAGTTTTCGACTACTTTTTAATCTAAAATTACCACATAACCCATATGTAACCATTTTTTATGTACAAATATGTCAAATCTCACCTTCTTAGCAGCAAAAAATAATATGAATTGGGTCAAATCTCACTTTTTTAGAAGAAAAAAGTGAATATGATTTGGGATATATCCTACTTTTTTTAGGGACAAAAATAAATATGGATCAAGTTATTTATTTAATTACAAATAAGATATAACGTTTTTACATTTAAGAAAATGATATGTATAGGTTACATGATTATCAATGAATATTAACAAGTTTAAAATTAAAATTATGAATTTGATTGAAAAATAACACCAAACTTTAGAACAACATTTATAAAGTATGAAATATTTCAAGTATATTAATAGTTTTTAACAACCTAGGGGTCAAACATAATATTGAAAAAGCTTTGACCCCACATTGAAACTTCCCCATTTCTCCCTCTACTTCCTGACGCATACGACAGAGCACTACTGCCAGCGTTTCATTTCTTCTTTCTCCAACCATTCTGCAGCTCCTTTCTTCTTCTTTTTATTTTATTTTATTTTCATTCTTATTTTGTTAGTTATTTATTCTCAAACTCACAAAATATCAAGCTTTTATCTGTTTTCTTTAAAATTTTCTCTTCTTCATCACTCTTTTTTGCATTTTTTTTGGGTCTTTTCTCCTTTTGAATACATCCTAGATCTTGTTTAAGAGAAGGCTAAAGCATTGATTTTTTATGGCTGAGTTGAAATGAAAGAGTGAAAATGAATTTGCAAAGGAGGGAGAGCTCAAACGGACTCAGAGTTAGAGGTAAGAAAGGAAAAAAATTCAACAAAAAGGAAAATAAGAAAATCCAATTTTTATCGGTTCTCCATTTTTTATCAAACCAAGTTTTTGACCAATTTGACCCCAGTCTCTACCAACCCGAATTTTTAAAATAACTCGAACCGAACACCTGATCGATTCTTGATTCCACCAATCGAATTGGTCGATCCACTCCAAGTTTAAAATCATGGGTTAGACCTACACTATGAGGACGCGTGGTGCATGGAAGGAATCGGAAAACAGTAAAAACGAGAAGCAAGCTCTTCTTGTCCCACTATGACAGATTACTATATTACTCCCTCCGTCCCATTTTGATAGTCCTGTTTTTCTTTTTCGTCTGTCCCAAATTGTAGTTCACTTTCTAATTAAAGAATGTAGTTGTATTTTAATTTTCTTAACATACCCTTATTCAATGTAAGTTGTTGTTACTATAAACTTACCCCATTTAATGAGAGTTGATTCTTTTTTTACCATCAATTCAAGTTCCCATAAAATTGTACTCTAATTAATGTGGGGGTATTTTAGGAAAATAGCTACCTAAATTGATTGTTCCAACAAAGTTAACTACTTTTTATTAAACTGTGTGAAAAAAGAACCAGAACTATCAAAGTGGGACGGAGGGATTATTTTTCCGTCCCATTTTATTAATATTGATTTCTATTTTAATTTGTCCTAAATTATTTGTTATCATCTAAAAAAAATTAATAGAGACCAATCTTTCCTTTTTATCCTTCCTTCAATTTTCAAGCATTAAAGTCATGTATTTAGCATTAAATGCTTTAACAAACTATTATAAAATTTAAAAATTCAAAAGTAACAAACAAATTTTGAATTTAAATTAAGGCATAATTATGAAAAGAGTTATTCATTATTTGGTCAAAGATTAAGTTCCGTACATTATGTATTAAATTGACCTTGACAAGTAAAATGGGATAGAGGAGTACGGTATTAGTTTAGTCCCACATTTGATAAAGACATCAAACACGGACCAATAGACGGAACATTTCATATAACAAAGTAATTTCTAATCTACATACGATTATTATAACACATTGATTAAGGAAATTACACAAAAGAAACGAAGATAAACTAAAGGAAATGTAACTGCAATTACAAGATATTTATACTATATTGACTTGAATTAAGAGTTGTAAGATGAATCAAGCTACTCAATATTCTAATCGAGTTTGGACATATAAGAGTTCATTTGATTTGGTTTACTAACTAATCAAACTAAATATGAACAGTATTTTGTTTTCAGAATAATTTCAAATTTGGCTAGATTAGCACAAAACTTGCAGTTTGTATGCAAAAAATTTAAAGTGCTCAAACTAGATTATGCTCCTTCATTTGTACAGCCTATTCTAATGATTGATATTCAAATACCATAATAAATTTTTTATTTCTTAAAAAAAAAAACTCACTTGAGTTTGGCGCTCGATAAATAAACGAGTCAAACTTCATCAAACTCGATCAATGTGCTGTCAATCATAGACTCTCCCCTAAACTCTATCATTGTGGTTTAAAGGATTAACCACCCCAAAACTTATAATTTACTATGATTTTTTCACCAACAAATGTTTGATGATTCGCCTCTTAAACTAAAATTCTAATTCCGTCTATGCATCTAGAGTGATTGAAAAGGCTCGCTTAAAAGAGCAAGTGCTCTTTATGGAAAGTAACATGCTAGTACAATGAAAAAAAAAACACTAGTATAATGGCTTATAGCTTAACCATTTTTTTTAACATATGGATAATGTATTCTTTCTTTTTTTTTTTTTGTCTCTCACCTTGATATCAATACTACTAATTACTGCTGTCTATAGTCAAAAATAAATACAAAACTAAATGGATAACAGAGAGAAGCCAAATCTCTCTATCCTAAGCCTGCAAAAGAAGATTCTAAAGCAAAAAATTAGAATCATCATAGGTAGGAAAGTACACACACATATATATATATATATATATATATATATATATATTACCAATGTAGATAGATATGGTTACCAATGCATACAAATAAATTAGCCAAAAAAAAGTCTGACCATAACAGTTTTGAAAAGCAAGATGTTTATATGAGCAATAAATATAGTAAGGTAGAGTAGTACTAATAAGTGAAGAAATCACTTATATAGAGTAGTACTAATAAGTGAAGTTTAGCGGTAAAGCGGGCTCTTGGACTGAATAAGGTCCTAGGTTTGAATCTTTTTCTAGATTTGAACCCTCCTATCTAATCTGAGTGCGTTGTGGGGGGTCGCAGCGTTTCGCCCGGTTTGATGTGTCGGCTCAGGTTCTAAGTGGCTAAAGTCAGAGTATGTTCTGGATCACCCAAAAAAATAAGTGAAGAAATGCAATCCATCAGTCTTACCGAATAAGGGAGAGGTAACTGAGCAAGAAGAGGAGGATGAAGATTCTCCATTGCCTCCTCGGAGCAAATTTCTGGCTTTTTCCAGCAACAGAGAAGTATCAGTATCTGGAAGAGAAGGCGGGAGGTTTGGCCTGATGGGTTCAGCTTCAGATACTCTCCTCATTTCTCCTCTTCCTCCTCGCTGAATTCCTTGAAATCACAGACTTCTTGATTCTAGTTTTCTACTCCCCTGCCTCTTGTCCCGGATTCGCACAAAAAAGCTCAAGGAATTTGGGGATCTTCCTGTAGCTTCCTTACTTTGCTTTTGTGAAAATAAAAGCAAAGTCACTATTTACTTGTTGTGTGAATGGATTTTGAATTAAGATTTAGCACTTTTGCGGTTTTTTTCATTTTTTGAAGGACATTTTCGCGGTTCATTCTCAATTCGACCACTTAATAGCTAGTTTGGGAGTTTATGATAGAAAAGAAAAGGGATAATTTCACATACCTCCCTTGAGGTTTAGACTAATTGCAAGGACCTCCCCTCAATTTCTCATAACTACACTTACCTCCCTTCATCATGTAAAATGACAATAATATCCTTCATTCAAGTGGGTTATAAGGGGGTTTGTTCTATCGTACAATAGCCTCAATGCCGTTACCTCTTTTTTGGCAAACCACTACTATAAAGACCAACATCTATTTCAACTTTTTCAATTTTTCTTCTTCTCCATGTAATGCATGATTCTATCCGAAATCCTTAAATTCTATGCCTCTTGCATAGTATTTTTCAAAGGTCTCATCTCCTTTCTCTTAGATTATCACCACCATCACCAACAACAATATCAAAACCATCACCGACTCCATCTCTGAATCACTATATAACTAAGTAATTAGTTCCCAAATTACAACCTTTTTTTCCTTTCTTTGGCCGAACAAACCTCCTCCCAACACCCGCTTAAGAGTTTCCACTTTTCCATCTTAATTTCTTTTTTGCTGATAAAGGAACAAATTTCAATTTGCGGCACCTGTGGAAAATTGGTCATAGTCATAAATCAATACTGTAATTTGGGTTTGATTCGAGCATTTTTTTGGCTCTTTTATTCCAGGTTGCTCATCTATTGGTCTACGTGTTTTGCTTCGATGAAGGTTGGGTGTAGATAGTTTAGGTATGTTTGTATGCTTTTGTTTGGGTTCATTGTTTCAAAGGTATAGTATTTGTGCTTGTTTATTTGGGTTGATTTCTTTGAGGAAGCAAATCACTAGAGAGGGCTTTGGTAGAGTATCAAGTATTTAGTTTTTTGGGAATTTAAAGTTGTTAAAGAGAGGAAGACATAAGCCAATAGTGAGGGATAGTTTTCTTTGGTTTTGTTTAGAAAGGGAAGAAATTAATGGTGAAAAAAATATAAATTAAATCACAAGGAGGTGAGGTAATTTAGGATAATCAAAGGGAAAAATTTCTGATGTTCTATTATTGGGTCTATTTTGTTACCTAAAAGGTTAAAATTGGGGAGGTAAGTCTAATTATGAAAACTTGAGAGCAGGTCCTTCCACCAGCCCAGCCATCCAAATGATATGATTTTCATTATTTTCTTCCCCTCAAAAACCCCTAAACAACTAAAAACATGTCTTTTTTTTGTCACTTTCTTTTCTCTATCTCCCTCTTTTTTAAAAAAAAATAAAAATCACAGCTTCCAAACTAGTTATAAGTGTTGCATAGAAATCAACATCAAATTGATTAAATAAAAAAATTAGTAAAAAGAAAAGGCTAAGGACATTGGCTGGCCAATTTCTCAACTAATTGGGATAAAAGGATTAGGGATTTATTTTTTCCTAGTGTAATATTTTACATGATTTGGATGCACAATGCATAACATCTATTCGCATTTAAATTCTTTTTTATTTTAATTTAAAATGTTGTAAGCATTTAAAACTCATTATGTAGCATGTAAGAAACATTAGTCCTAAGATTAGATGGATTAAATGGTTAAAAGTAAGTCTAGTAGGCAGGCAAAAGGGGTCCACCGTCCACGAAAGAGATGAGAGACTCGAATTGTCATTCTTCTATTAATTTCAAAGAACCAATGGAGGATTTCCAGTGCTCAGTGCCCTCACTGGCCACCAAAAAATCTTACAAACCTTTTGGAAAAATTTGTAATTTTTATTATTCGTCGTTACTCATTTAAAAAACATTCACGCTGCCCCACTGTTACCAGACAAAGAGAATCTTAATGATTGACTGCTCTTTGGTCTTGGAGGAGAATCTGACTGGTGAGACCTGAAGTTCACCTCTACTTTAAGCATCTGATCGGTGATAGTGAGGATAGTAGCAGCTTTTGGTACGATAACTGGCATCCCATTGGACCTCTTGTTCAACATTTCTCTGAGAATCTATGGAATAGCTTTGGAGTCGGGATATCTGCAAAAGCTGCTAGCTGCATACAGGGTGATGCTTGGAAGGGAGAATGCTAATACAGAAGACACCTGCCTCATTTCTTCCTAATCCGGGCAGCAAGGATGATGTATACTGGACTGCACGTGCCTCTGGTTCCTTCACTGTTAAATTAAATCAGCCATGGCAGTGACTAGAAGTCTAGAACCAAGGGGACAATGTAGCTGTAGATGAATACCTTTAACAAAGCAAAACTGGGACCTGGCTATGGAGCTGGGGCTAGCTTAGGCCCATTTGAATTGTTATTTTTAAGAATTTTTTTAAAAAAGATTGTACTGTGTGATTTGATATATGTGAGGTAAAAAAATAATTAAAAAATATGTTCATAAAAAATATAAAAATTTTTCTGTGAAAAATTACAATCCAAACACGTATGTGCTTCTCAATAGATGCGTATTCTGGCAGATTGATGTTGAGGTGTAAATATATATATATATATATATATTGGACAATTGACGAGTTTTATATAACAAAATAAGAATTTATACTGTAACCATCAATTTTCACCTCTTGTCTTCTTCTACAATTCTAAGAAGATTAGGTGTAAATATTTGTGAAATGGTAATAGTGCTACCTGTTAACGTGGTTGGAATGAGTGCATTCGATTGTATATACTTTTGTTGCTGATCAATAAAGATTGAATGTTGCTTAAAAAAAGGACATCAAATAAGAGAAGATAACTAGTAAATGATTTTTGGTTTCCTCTTTTACTAAACTAAAGTTAAATTAGAGTAAATCATAACTATTAAAGAAATAAAAAGAATAGAAAGTTAAAGCAGCTAAATAGCAACGCTCATGCACGTAATTTAATAGTGTAACTTTCTCAATAGTATATTTATTACCTTTGAGTATCAATTATGTTGTATATATCTAATTTGAAGATATTAATTATATATCTAGTATATTGTAATATACTCATACTACATACCTAGAACTTTAGGATAAGTGTTTTATTTTAATTTATTAGCCAGTTCAGCGGTTTTGTATATTATCTCAATCTTATTAAGTTTTTTTTTGAAGCGTAAGTGGGAGATTTCGAACAAATTTACTAAGTTAATGACTAGATACGTAAATATCTGGGAAAATCTGAACCTTTCATATATTTGTTTGCAAACTTTGGCTTTGTTTGGATCCTTCAATTTTTTTAAAACCAGTTTTTCAAAATTTTTAAAAAGTACTCTAAAAGGTACTCTAAAAAATAGTCTAAATTTTTTAATGTTTAAAAAATTTCCAAAATATATTTTAAAAACTTTACTACTCTTAAATATTCCAAAATATTTTCTAAAAATATCCCAAAATATACTCTAAAAATTTTATGACAGTAAAATTTTTCAAAAATACTCCCAAAAATAGCTAATTCTTATTATTGTTTTGCTTCTATTCTTATAAAAATTGATTTTTTTTTTTTACTAAAACCGATGCAAATTTTGAACTTTTAAGTTGTAAAATTGAAATTATATGACCCTTAAGATTGGCCCGTTTACTTTCTGGTAGAACAAGTTGAAGTTCCAATTACACGTCTTATAACAGTAAAAGACCAAAACCCCATCTCTAGCAACAATTAATGACATTAAAAGTATAAAGCTGAACAAGTACACGGGGTCAATATAGTAAATGCATTCACAGCCGGAACACAAATTGTGGGCCCCATGAGCTGAGCGCCCTCTGAGCAATCAATTGTTTCCGGGGCAATTGCAATTAAACTTGGCTCCAGATCTTTTTTTTTTTTGACAAAAAAAAAAACAACCATTATATTAATAACTTGAAAACACAAGATTAGCATTACAAAATAAGGGCAACTGCTCCAGTATCATTTTGTGCACTCTTCCCGAGCCACATGGGGAAAGAATTCTCCCACATTATATTCCTAACAAGCTTCACAGCAAATTGTAAATAAAAGAGAAAGTACAGTGTTCAAACATCTCTCTCATTGCTCGTATACGTTCAAGGATGGTTGCTACGGTGGAGTCCTCCACCTTTCCAGCTTGAATCTTGTCAATTGCAGCTTTACAAATTACAATCTCCTCCATTTTGCTTCTTTGGCCATAATTAGAGCCGATGGCTGAAGCTTCTTCCATATATGGTTCACGTCTTCTATCTTCCTGCCATCCCCAGGCTTTGATTATTTTTACATTCCAGTCCCGTACTACACCAGCCATACCAATCATTATCATTTTGGGAAGAAATTGCTGCACCTGTGTTGATCATGATCACTCCTCCCATCGGTGGCTTCTATTTCCAACAATCTTGAGTTTTGAGATGTTTCAGACTTTCAGAAGTGTGCATCCTTTCAGTGTCATCTTGGGCTTCGATGAACTCAACCATTCATGATGAGCTTTTTGTACATTCAATCTGCTATCTGTACAATTATCAGTGAGCATTTTACTGTTTCTGGATTTCTGGATTTCTAGATTTGGCAAAGAATGTTTGCAGTTAGAGCTGTATGATGCTCACCTTTGACCATGGTATTAGCTTCTAAAAATCCTTCCTGCCATATGATGAAATTGCATCTATCGTTCCTCCATCCACCCCGATGTATTGGAAAGAATCCTTCCCACCATCTCATGAAGTTTCATCCATTATTCCTCAACCCATCCCATTGTGTTGGAAAGAATAACTTTGGAAAGAAACATCTCGAGAGAGTCCACCAAAAAGTCCAAAATATAACTCAGAAACTCAACTTTGACCCAAAAGTTTAAACTGTTAGGTTTTGGACCCTTACTTATATATTAACCGGTCTTTCTTTATCTCTCGAACCAATATGTGATATAATTTTTTACTCGAGAACTTAAAAATACAGTCCTGATACAAAGTTGATTTAATTGGCAAATGAACATGTATAGTTAATTCGAGTCCAACTTTCAATTGACTCACGAGAATGTACCTCAATTCATCATCTCTCTTTGCAGGATTTCTTCTTACCATCACTTTGCAATTCAGGATCTCTTTCGATTGGCTCTATTTCTAATCATTGAGGCAACCAAGTGGTAAAATCACCGTATTTCTTCCCATCCTCATAACTATCTTGTCATGTGTGATTTTACTCATAGTCGACAGAATCTTCTGGCGCTTGAAAATTAGATCCCTATGTTTTTTTGAGATACATGTCACACCACCCAAAAAATATAATCTGAATCTAAAAACTAGATTTCTTCTTACCATCACTTTGCAATTCAAGATCCCTTTCGATTGGCTCTACTTCTAATCATTGAGGCAACCAAGTGGTAAAATCACCGTATTTCTTCCCATCCTCATAACTATCTTGTCATGTGTGATTTTACTCATAGTCGACAGAATCTTCTGGCGTTTGAAAATTAGATCCCTATGTTTTTTTGAGATACATGCCACACCACCCAAAAAATATAATCTGAATCTAAAAACTATCAAGATGAAATAGTTTCCACCGATTTACATCCAAAATTAACATTGGACTCCATCTTTTTCTTGGCTTTTGAATCACGTGTCTAGATTAACATCGTCAAGTATCTCCATGCTTTTCAACTTTCCATTCTTCCGTCAAATATTTTTATACTTTTTCGACTTTCCATCCTTCAACTTTAATGCTTTTTGTCAATCCTTGAAACACAGATGTAACGCATTAAATTGTTGAATTGGTAACAACGCCCAACACACATGATCTGGTAACAGCCTCCAACCGACATGATCTCAATAGTCAACTAGGATTTAACCTTGAATCCTGTTCTAGTACCACTTGTTGGGGAGAAACACTTAGAGAGAGTCCACTAAAGAGTCCAAACATTGACCAAAAAAATTAAACTATTAGGTTTCGTACCCTTACTTAAATATTAATCACACTTTTTCTATCTTTCGAATCAATGTTAGATACAATTCTTTACTTATTAACCTAATCATAACATATGCTCCACAAACTCAATCTCTTCGCCACAACACAGGATTTCTTTTGTTTGTCCTCGTGTATGAGTTCATTCACTGGGATGCAGTTTGTGTTTCAAAGTGTTTTAACTTAGTGTTTCAAAGGTAGGTTCCATAGCTTTCTCCATAACTTGTCCTCTTCTCAGGCATGGCTGGTCTCTTCACCCCCCGGCACATTAACCCATTGACAATTAAATGTAACTTTCCTTAGTGCAAATGTATAACAAATCTACCACTTTGCCCACATATTATAAGGGACCAAATTAAGCACTACTTCTAACTGAATTTTCCCTTTTGTAATCTTAAGATTGATGGTTGTCCCAAAATATTATTGAAGGTCACCAAAGCAGTCAATTTCAAGATGGTCATGGTCCTATCATATTGCTTTTCACTATTAAAGAGAAAGAATTATGGGCTTTAAACAGAAAAGACACAAAGAAAATGAAATGATTATTCTAATAAGTGTCCTGAACACTAGTTAGTAATAATACGCAAGTTCCCATTTCGAATGCATATACGCAAGTTTATATTTTTTTTCAAAGAAAATCGGAACCCTATCAAGTGGTGAAAATAAAGAGGAGGATTTGAGAATCGAATTAGAAATCTCATCATTATTTGATTAATATCTTTATAAGCTAAGTTAGAATCGATGAACAATTGAAATTCGCCACAGTGATTAGAAGAGGGTTTTTAGAATTCTTTTAACCGCCAAGTCCAAAATTTGAATTTCTGGTCTTGGGTATTGGAAGAGCGAGTGTAATGAATTGGAAAAAAAAAACAAACAAACAAACAAGGGTTGGGTTCTATGGAAGTTTGACTAGAACACATCTCACATACGTTGACCAATTGCTTTTGGACATTTTCTGAATTTAACTTTACATTTTCTAGAAACAAACCATTTGAACTCTCTCAGAATTAACCACTGAGCTTGGCCACTAGAGAGGGTCTTAAGTCCCTCCTTGGACTGTAGGAGAGAGTTCAAATCCCGCCTGTAACAAAAAAAATCTAAGAATTGTGCCAAATCACTCGCTTGGTCTAGTAAGATCTATATACCTGCTAGTCCAAAAACACAGTTTCTTTAGACTCCTCTTCCCCTGGAGTCTAGGATAGATAGGTTATACAATAGTTGTCGTCTCCAAAAAAAAAAAAAAGAACTCTCTTGGAATCATTACCCGGTAAACACTAGTTAGCCAAAACCAACAAAGAAAAACCAAAACACATTCATCTATACTTTGATAAGGTTCGAGATGGAGTAGTTCGGAGAATTGATACTGCCATTATAGATGGGGAAAGAAAAACAAATTAAGTAAAAATCAAGCAAAACCTGGCAAAAATGGTTTGATTGACGTAAAAACTGTGTGAATTTTTTATACTAAAACTCCAAACTTCACGAAGGCTTAATTCTACAAAATTCCAACAACTCGACCAGTGATATACACTGGTGAACCTGGTCCACCCCATCCAGGGAACTCAAGGAGTAGAAAATATAACAAATTTCTCTTCCACTTACACTTACTAACCAACCCAAATTCTTTTTTTTCCCCCTTTTTTCCTTTGTTTCCTGTCAATCAATTTTGAGATGGTTGAGGTTTTAATGTTTGGACCTAAGGATCACAAGTTCACAACAAAGCATAAGAAAATTAAAGCTCATATTCCTCTATCTGCTTTTCCCTAACCAGGGGTCTCATGTCCCTGTTAGAAGGAAATCAGCTTGGGCAAAATTATTGGCTGTGCTCTACAAGTGGAACTAAGAATAAGGATCATATATATATATATATATATATATCTCTCAAATGATGCATTTACATTTGCTCAGTCTTCTGCAGAAAACCTTCAAGGGTGAGTCACTGGGAAATTCAATGTAATTGGGGCCTAAAGGATATGATGGTCTTGATAGAAAAATCTCTGTGGCAGAAGCTGGACTAAAACAAAATCTTCATGAATTCATCTTTGTGTAATGTCCAAGCATGAAGACTAACCTCAATGGTCTACAAACACCATTTTCTAGAAAATAGACGGACATTTGAGAAAGGAAGTATCAGATGTAGAAGTTACAATGTCAAGGGACACAAGTGCACCTCAATAGTAAAACATATTTCAAGTGTACCGTTCATTATCAGACCTGAAAACAGAAATATAAGCAGCCGCTATTTGTTTCCCATCAAACTAAGAAAATGGCACCTTGCCCAAAACAGCCAACAAGCAACCCCTATCTTAGGGTATTTAATATTCTATTTGTTAAAATAAAGGTTCACTTTGATATCTGATACACATTTACAGAAAAAGAAGTTGATCTCCTTTCAGCTAGCTAACCAGCGACTTAAGCTGACATTGTTGTCTGATAATCAGATTGCTCAAATGTTTCCTGCTTTGTTGGTTAATGCCTTGAACGCCTGAAGTCCCATTCCTTGCATCTCTGTTAATCACTCCTTTCTGGCTCAAGATCAAAGTACCTGACAAATATCCACTTCATCTTGAGCTTAATTTCGTCACAAATAAGGTGGAAAAAAAAACATAAACAAATGAAGAACAAAAGAAAAGATAACTTGTAGAGGGAAAGAGAATTTGCCAGTCTCACTGGCTGAAGACAGTAAGTTGCCTGTCCGTGAATAAAGCATTGTCGATGGCATCTTCAATTCCTCACCATACTACAAGAATTGCATTATTGTATTGGGGCAAATTTCAGGAACACTCCCTAAAGAATGTGCAAAATCTCAATTTAGGCCACAAAATTTAGGATTTTCCAATTTCATCGCCACTTAAGGGAGAATATCCGACAAGTTAGAGAGTGACACTGTTGAAACCACTACCATGCTCTGATAAAGGTGTTTCCCTCTTCAGCCAGTACTATACTGATATTGGATGTGATTGTAAACACTAATTACACGTTGTCAACAAATTCTAATTTGGTCATTGAGCAAAATCCCTTGGGGAAAAGTATCTCACGCAAACCCGATATTTGAAACAGGTCGCATACTCAAAATTAGCCCTACATGTGAGACAATCAGCTTGCCCAAGACAAGTTTTGACCCCAGTCTCAACTCTGAATTTTGTCAGACGTACTTTGAAAACAATACCAAGCTCATCCTCAGTGCATATCCCTGAGTATCTAAAACAGGAGTTTAACAAAGCTATATCGCTTTTTCGATAAATGAATATGAGATAAGATTAATGAAACATCCAAAAAGCCCTAGCTGAGTTTTGACACCTCAGGTATATGATCATTAAGTACTCCAGCGATGAGTGGCATTAGACAATGTAGCAATTATTGATCTTCAAGTGCATAAAAAGATTCATTAACCGCGCCATGTTCCAAAATTGTCTTTCCAAATTATCACATATTTATGTAACTAGATTTTATTCCACTGATGTCAATCCATTTTAACTTTACAGAACAAAGGGAACTTAATAGTTAAGACTTGCACCTTTAGAACTTCAGCAGGTAATTATAAATACTGATGCATAAAGCATTACAATGGCAATATTGTAGCGACACTGGCTTAATGACACTAATATTTTGTGCTACTTAAAGATATCCATTCTTTTATAGCTCAAATAGCAATGAAAGCAATAAAAAAAATAGAAAGCTAATACAACGATACATTCAAAGCAAACCAAGAGTTAAACAGCATAAAGAAAGGTATAGAACCCTGACATCAAGATCTGAACACTAGGAAATATAAACCATACACAAAGGAACATAAAGTGAAAGTTTAACAACAAATAAATATACCTTAGCCAAGAAAAGCAATGCGTTTAGCCCATCAAAACTGCAAGAGAAGCACATCAAAAGAAGAAGACGTATGTAAATTTAATATTGAATGCTATAGAGGGAAAATAAGGTGATAGGATTAAATTATAACATTAATTTAAAATACAAGCCCAGTTAATTGGAAAAATGGTGGAATCATAAGGACTTATTTACTGGTCACCTAAACCAATCACTGAAGCATCCAATTGGCAAAGTAAAATTTAGTATGTGGAGGGAATCTTTTTTTCATATATTTAAACCAAAAGAAAGAAACAATTGCAGGAAAGAAAAATTAACATTGTAAGATAGCATGGTGGAGCATTTGACAAGTCAGTGGAAGCACAATAAAATAGTGAAAGATTCACGGAATAATGAACACATGACAAAGTTGTACATGATAAGTTTCCAAATCACGCATTGAAGCATCAATCAGATTAGAAATTAGGCTTAAAGTGAATGATTAACTTGTATGTCAGAGGTCTCACACGCTGCAATTTCCACAATTAAGGAAATCAGGAAATTTTGGGACTACTCCCAACATCCCATAGATGCCAGGAAAGAGAGTATATTTTCAAAAGTCCAACAGTTTAGATTATTTAGCAAAGCTCATTCAAACACAAATAGTTCATAAATAAACATCTTATGTACAGTAATAAACATACAAAAAGAAACACCAACTAACAATTTCCTCGTGGATAAGAAAAACACCTAAGAAGAAAAGAAAATGTCAGGAATTGAAGTGCATAATCTGTTTGTAAATCTACTTGTTTAATGTCCAGTACATCCATAAAAAACTTAGCATATACCACTCAGAAATTGAAAACATAATTTGGATAAGAGAATGAAAGAAAAAAGGAGGAGAATCAGAAGAGAAAAAGGAAAGAGGTACCTGATATTGGCTAATTTTCATTAAGTTTCTGGAGAAATTGCAATCGTTCCTGTAATTTCAGCTGCAGCAATCGTTCCTGTAATTTCAGCTGCAACTGTCTCTGAGCCTGACAACAATTCATATAATAGTATCAGCAAAGAATCAAAAGACAGTTACCTCAAATTTCCTGTCAGGAAAAGAACCAATCGCTTCATGTACAAAATAGCAAGTCAATAAAATACGAAGCAACAGAACCAGACGACTCTGTAGATCCAGGAATTCGAGACATGAGTATCATCACAGAATCATGTAGTGAAAACAAAGCCTCAGTTGCAACTTTACTAAATTTCATCTATCTGAGATGATTAAATAGTCAAAAAGCCATAAGAGCTATAGAATACACATGGTTTCTGTCATGCATCAATGAATTACAAAAGTGTAGGTTTGACAAAAACCAAAAATCATCCTTTAATTCTTTAGATTCTTAGCATTATGCCTGTAATTCGGAACGAAACCAAAAACCTCAGTTCACAACAATATTCCATCAAGAAATTCACAATAATACCTCAAGACGTTCTCTCAGCCGTTTCTGAACTTCCATCTGTAATTTTCGAGCATCAGTGATCTCCAACTCTTTATTTCTGGTGTAAGTGCAGAATAAATAAAATGTTCAGCAACAAGTATAGGATCTCTAAGAACAGAGATTCCAAGGGGCAATAAATGTTGCAATAAGTCAACTTGAAATGAAATTGAGCTTGTTCGAGTCTTACTAGATTATAAGACTGGTCGTTGAATCAAAATTACTATACACAAGGAAGTTTTTGGACTTCATGGTAAAACCACAACCCAGAAAGAAGTAAACAAACATACAGACGAATGCAGGAAACAGGGTAACAACGGCAAGAGGAGGCAGAAAAGACCAGAGGGGAATGGGGAGTAGGTCAACCAAGGTTTCCAGTGGGATTGAGGAGTGGCTGATGAGGGATACGGAAAGTAGTGCTTTTGCAATTACTGCTATTAAATTTACCTTTTGAAATTCAATATAAAGGGTAAAACCATTGAAACAAAATGAGAATTTGAAGACTGACATGGTTGAATAGGTGCAATTTAGATGTGAATGAAGCATATTATTATACAGCATAATTGGACGTGGAGTGTGAAACTCTAAGTGACATATTATAGGTCAAATTCACATGCAACAAGCTCTTCACTAAAAAACACATGCGCGTGTAGCTTCGTGTACGAATATGTTTGTATGCAGAACGGAGTTGATGTTCTCTAGCCAAGTGCCCTTTCAGACTCAGTTTTAGCTATATAACTAACAAAACTCAAGGAAATTACCTGTGCTTGTCATCATCAATCTCAACAGGCAAGGGAGAATTAACTGAGCAATAAGTAGCTGGTGGCAAGATTATCTGGTCATTCGCAGTTTTGTCATCACCAGAGCCCTTCATCATCTTCTCCTTATGTCCTAACCAATGCATCTCCCACAATTCTTTGTTTCCTCCTAATGTCATTTCCAAGAGCAAAGCATCTGACAGAATGTGTAACTTGATGTTTAGCTCAACTTACACTACAAGGGAAGAACAAGTAAGAAACAAATAAACATAAACATAAACAAAGAGCAAAAGTCAAGTTTACTTATTCACCTGTCTCACTTGCTGAAGAAGTTGATATGCCAGTCCTGTTTCGTTCGACTTTCTCTGCATCATAGATAGCTTCATTAACTCATTAAGCTCTACCAATATCACTCTTATCGTCCTATCATCCTATGACCCTCCCCATTGCCCAAAAAACTGGCACTCTGGAATAAGTTTCCATTGCCATTTTCTTCTAAAGCTAAGATTCCCAGGCCCTCTGCCTTAATAATCCTAAAATTACCCAATACACAAATCAACCAGCGTATTAAAGAACCTGATCTGATCATCCAACTCAAAACAACTATAGGCCAGAGATGCCCAAAATCTTTATTTGTTAGTTGACAAGCCCACAACCAATTGAGATGATAATCGATTCTTCAAAAAGCGATTCAACAACTGATCATCCAAATAGTAATTAAACTAAACATTAGCTACACCATAAGTCAATTAGTGCTAAAAATGATTCGCTTAGTTAAAAGGGCTTCAACAATTGTCACCACCAATACCACTCATGACAATGTGGACAGTAAAACAATAATAGTAGACGGTAAAACAGTAATTAGCTGAAATATTTTGTTTCCAGTAATTGTCACTGAAATATCCCACTTTCAACAAGTGATTCTCCCACTACCAGTCTCCATCCTATCCATATATTGTTTTGTTTCCAGTAATTGTCACTGACAATGTCTAAATAAACAATTGAGTAGCATACCCTCTCCTGAAAAATTTCGTACAAAGATTACGTGGCTGACAAAAAAAAAATGAAATCAATCAGTCTTACCACACAAGGGAGAATTAACTGAGCAAGAAGAGGAAGCAGAAGATTCTCTATTGTCTCCTCGGAGCAACTGTCTGGCTTTTTTCAGTAAAACAGAAGTACCAGTATCTGGATAAGAACACGCGAGGTTCGGCCTGATGGGTTCAGCTTCAGATGCTCTCTTCATTTCCTCTTCCTCCTCGCTAAATTGCTTGAATCTCAGACTTCTTGATTCTGCTCCCCTCTGTCTTGCCCCGGATTTGCACGAAAAAGCAAAGGGATTTCGAGATCTTCCTCTGCGTATAACTAGCAACTTGACTTGAAGTCACTGTGTGGACGCTTTGAATTCAGCCATTACTAGCAGTTTCTTGGTTCTTGCGCAAGTCGATGACTTTTAAGTGTTGACTCCGAGTAAAGAGCAAAGGTGTAAGAGTTAATTTTTAATAAAAAAAAACACTAAAAGAGAGTAAAATTTTCCAATAAGATTAGATAGGGATCAATTTTTTGGGGAGAATTGAGTTAAGTGATAAATTGGAAGTTTTTGAATTCAAAATTTTCTACTAATAATAATAACAATAATAATAAGAAGAAAGGGATCAATTTTTCAGTAATATAATAATTTACGCTAATTAGTAGCATAACATATAATCTCCATCTATATTTAATTTTTTTATTTCACATATAGCATGCATTTAAAACTGGTTACTAACATATATATTTAACGTATATATCATATATATTTAACATATATTTAACATATATAGCATGCATTTATAGTTAACGTATACATTGTCTGTGTACTAAAATGTCTAAATTAGAGGTGGCAAAATGGGCGGGATTTGCTTGGGTTTGAGATGGAACCGAGTCATATGGGTTTGGGTCCAACCTTACCCATATGTGTTTTAGGACTAACTTGGGCGGGATCACTTTGGGATGAGTTTAAATTGATTCCGCCTAATACCCAAATCTATTTTATACATATTTTTTTTCCTTGAATTCATTTTTTATTTTTTATATAATTTTAATATTTTTGATTTATTAAATTTCTTTTATTTTTATTAAATAAACATGCAAGTGCTTTATACTCAGGATTCCCACCAAAAATTGGATTAACAAATAAAGGAAAAGATAGATATACAGCCATATTCCAGCATATATCAAGATGGCCAAGGTACTTAGGGTGTTGAATATTTATCCTCATCATTGTCCAAGGATGACAGGTCTAAACTAACTGAAATGCTGGAAATTCTTGTGGATAATGACTAGGAAGACTACTAGATTATATTCGCTGGTATGACTATAAAAATTATTAAAGATAATTTTTGAATCTAAAACTCCATTTGGATTGGCTATTTTTTCAAAAAATAAGTTTTTCAAATACAATGTTACAGTAATATACAATAACTCAAAAAACATCCCATCCATATTAGTATATCAAATATTTCAAAAAAAATTTATAGTAAAAATTTTTCATATACACTACTACAATAAAATATTTAAAAAACACCTCCCAAAAATAGCTAATCCAAACGGAGCCCTTGCTATTTGAGCCCAATGAGTACCCAAGTATTTCCCAAAATTTCCCATCAATTAATGAGTACAATTAGGATTTGTCCCATTTTAAACCCAATATCAAATTCCAGTACCCATCCCGCCCAAAGTCCCCATGGGTATAGGTAATCCATTGGGACTTGGGACAAATTGCCACCTCTAGTCTAAATGATTATGCAAGACGCTTTAATTCAAGATTATATGGTTAAAGTATATCATAAGGTATTGAGTAGGAAAATGGCTCCACAAAGTAGATGAGGAGCTCGAATTCTTATTCTTTAATTTATCCCAGAAAAGTCGTAGATGTACCTAACATTTAGGGGGCATTTTTGCATGTATTGTTTAGAAGTATATTTGAAAAAATTCTAATGTATGTTTTCTAGGAAAGTAAGTAACACATGTGCAATAAGAAAGTTGGTTGAAAAAAAATAAAAAACGAAAAAGTGATTCAAATATGTAATTGGAAAAAATTCGAAAAGAAATCCAAAATAATAGCTATTGAAACAGGGACCGGGGGTCCAAATAGTTGTCAATAGGATGTAATTTCATTTGTTTAGAATATAACTCACTTTCAATAACTTGTAAATATAGAACAAAATTTATGGGCCCTATACATGGTGTTAAAATCAATACACAAAATGGGCCTTACAATTTTATTTTTTTTTTTGTAAAATCATGGCTGTCAACCTTTCTGGACGGTTGCTACTTGCAACCAACCTTACCCCAACTCCTCGAAACAAAGCCTAAGTTTGCTTTTGAAAAGCCTAAATCGTAAGCAAAAATAAATATCAGTAAAATATGCATATGCTAAAGAGGAATAAATTTTCCTTGATGAGAGATTGAGAGTATACTTTTTCTGATTTAGGGTTAGATTTCATCTTTTCCTTGTTGATTGTATAAATATAACACAAATGAAATATAGTTTGAAATTCGATTTCGGATAGGAAGTAACCTAAACATAAATAGCAACTAATAGAAAGTTATGTAGAATTCAAATATATTTAAAAGGCTAAAGTAAATACAAATGCTACAAACTATGAACATATCTAGAATTTAAACACTTTTTCACTCCCTGACTTTTATTAACCTACGTTCCATTAGTTAGAACTTGTGCAATCCAATAATCTAATGCATATTCTTGGTATTAGTACAACAAAATATGTATTGCATAATCAACAATGACATGTAAGTCATGGAAAATGCTGTAATAACTATCGTTATGGTAATTAAACAGTTTTTATCTGATATAATAGGTTGTCATACTTTTAGCGACTATTTAATTACCTGTTGGACCGATCCACCTAAATAGGATAATGCATAAAAATAAGGAAGTAAGTTTCTTATCTTAAATAGTAAATTAACAGTAATAAATTACTATTTTTTTGTGTCTCAAAGGTAAATTGGAATAAATATGAAACTTAATTTTAAAAAAAAAATAAATTACTACTTTATATCCCAAACATACTTTTTAGAGAGTAAGTTTAGTTCAAGTAATAGTAAGTTTTTATACATAAATAGTAATTCTTACTTATAACATAGTAAATTTGATTAATGACCAAAACTTACTAATTTATGGGCACAAATATACTATTTAACTTAAAAAACTTATACCAACCCAATACTAGAAAGTTTATTTGAAATAATGATAAGATGTTTTATTAATGATTAAAACTTAGTACCTTAGTTAGTAAGTACTCGTAATATATCTATATAATACCTGATTATATGTATAATTTAATTTTTTTTTTGTATTTATATATTTTAAAATACTACGAAAATTTTTTCACATAACCTTATAAAATTTGTAATAAAATTTTGTTGTATTATAATTTTGAATAATTTTTAAAATTTTTGAAAAGTTTAAAAGTTTGGATAATAATAACAACACATCTTCCTAGTTATATATGGAATATCACTTATATATGTAATTTCTACAATTTAATACCTATTAAGATAATAAGATGATAAAGTTTTAATATATTTATTGCCTGGGACACAAGAATTAATAAGAATTAAACTTGTATTAATATAGAACTAACAAAATGAGAGAAATAGTGTAACAATTAATACAACAATAAAAATTATAGAATTAGTATAATCTAGGTTTTTTTTTCTCTGGAGATTGTTCGCGAATATAAGATCAAACCACTAAACAAAATCACAAGCATATATAATCTATTGTATAATTTAAATTAAATTTAGTTCATGTACAAAATGGTTCTAAAATAATTAGCACACTATAATACCATATTATTTTAACAACAAATTTTTTTTTGGCTAAAAGTCTCCAATATCCATGACATGTGTATGAGAGATATTTTACCATATTTTTATCTCTTTTTTCCCCTATTTGTATCTCACGCCTAATCATTGATGTTAATTTGAGGAAGAGTATTTTTCATAATAAAATCATTTTGAATTTAATTAACAAGTTGAGATTTTTAAAAAAAAAATAAAAGTGAAATATTTTGGGAACTTATTTTTGTTTTTCCCAAAATTAAAAATTGCTATTTTTTACCAGTTGTTGCCATTAACATTTCATTTTCTAGACTAATTTTTATCAATGTAAAATTAGTTTAGTTAACAATAATTGAAGTTCTATTGGTTCGAGGATTGGCATGCTATTGTTGTTATTTTACATGTAAATATATACCTAAGTAATAAAATAAATAATAACTACTTTTTAAAAAAAGAAAATAGGTGCTTAATTGATTGCGTTCAAACTACGAATTCTGTTACTGCATAATTGCTAAATTATGTTTTTATTTATAAGAAATCAATATGCATCGTATATTGACTAGGACTCAATTACCGATTACTTAAATAAATCATATCTAAACTCATGATGTGATATATATTGCATTTGGTCACCTTTATACTCACACCATTTCCTTTCTTTCTATTTATATTTTAAAGGTGCAAAATTCTCTTGATTATATTAGTGAAAAAGCATAAAATCTTTTACAAAATTATTCCAATTCATTTACAAAACATTTGTACTTTTAGGAGAAACAATGCATTGTAGGAATGGTTTACTAATTTTCTAGTAAACATAACTACTACATTAAAAAGTTTAAAAAAACTTGATTTTGTTATGCTTTAATTAGGAGTGCTTTTACCAATAATAATAGTACTAGTAAAATTGGTGCAAATTTCAAAACAGCAAGCACGTAGACATGATTATGGGGATTTTTTAGATCAATCCGACTAATATAATAAATGTATGCCATAAACTAGTTTTAATAAACTAGTTCTAATAAATGTATGCCACAAACTAGTTTATTGCATACATTTATTCAAACTAGTCTACCACATACATTTATTAAAACTAGTTTATGGTTTACATTTATTATATTAATTTGATTAATCTAAAAAATTCCTATAATCATGTGTAGGTTGCTTCTTGTTTAGAAATTTGCACCAACTTCACTATTTCTATTGTTACTAGTAAACGTACTCCTAACTAAAACATAATAAAATCAAGTTTTTTTTTTTTTTTTGCTTTTTGATGTAATAGTTGTGTATTGGAAAATTAGTAATCCATTCTTACGATACATAGTTTCTTTGAAAAGTACTAAAATTTATGTAAATAAATTGAAATAATTTTGTAAAAGATTTTATGCTTTTTCACTAATATAATCAAGAGAATTTGGCACCTTTAAAACATAAATAGAAAGAAAGGACAATGGCATAAGTATAAAGGTGACCAAATGCAATACAGATTACATCATGAGTTTAGGAATGATTTATTTAAGTAATCAGTAATTTAGTTCTAGTCAATATACGATGCATATTGATTTTGTACAAATGAAAATATAATTTAACAGTGATGCATTAATGGAATTCATAGTTTGAACACAATCAATTGAGCACCTGTTTCCTTATTTTAAGTAGCTATTATTTATTTTGTTACTTAGGTTAAATATTTACATATAAATTAATAGCAATAGAATGTCAATCCTTGGACCAATGGAACTTCAACTATTGTTAAAAAAAACTAATTTTACATTGATAAAAATTAGTCTAGAAAATGAAAAGTCAATGGTAACAATTGCTAAAATATAGCAATTTTTAATTATGGGAAAATAAAAAACTAAGTTCCCAAAATATTTCACTTTTATTGTTTAAAAAATCTCAACTTGTTAACTAAATTCAAAATAATTCTATTATAAAAAACGTTCTTCCCCAAGTTAACTTTAATGATTAGATGTGAGATACAAATATGGTAAAATATCCCCCATATGTATGTCATAGATATTTGAGGCTTTTAGTAAAAAAAAATTTTGTTGTTAAAATAACATTGTATCATAGTGTGCTAATTACATGAATTGAATTGAATTTATATTATACAATAGATTATATGTGCATGTGATATTCATTTAATTGTTGGATCTCACTTTTATGAACAATTTCCCAAGAAAAATGTCCAGATCATACTGATTTTCTTATATTAATTGTTATACTAATTTTGTCATTTTTATTGTTATATTATTTCTCATTTTGTTTGGACTTTAACTCTTATTAATTCTTGTGTCCCAGATGTAAATTTATTAAAACTTTATCATCTTATTATATTCATAGGTGTTAAATTATAAAAATTGTTATATATAAACAAGTGATATTTTGTATATAACTAGGAAGATTTGTTGTTATTGTTATCCAAACTTTCAAACTTTTTAAATTGAAAATGATTAAAAACTTATAATACGACAAAATTTTATTACATATTTTAGACGGTTATGTGAAAAGTCAAAATATTTTTCATAGTATTTTAAAATATATAAATACAAAATTTTTTAAAATTATACCTCTAATCATATATTGTATAGGTATATTATGAGTACTTACTAACTAAGGTACTAAACTTTAATGATTAATAAAACATCTTATCATTATTTCAAATAAACTTCCTAATACTAGTTTGAGATAAGTTTTTAAAGTAAAATAGTGCATGTGTCCCATAAATCAGTAAGTTTTGATCATTAATCAAATTTATCATGTTATCAGTAAAAATTACTATTTATGTTTAAAAACTTACTATTACTTGAACTAAACTTAATCTCTAAAAAATAAGTTTGGGATATAAAGTAGTAATTTATTTATTTAAAAAGTAAGTTTAATAGTTATTCCAATTTACCTTTTGAGGTATAAAAGTTACTAATTTATTATGGTTAACTTACTATTTTAGATGGGAAAGTTACTTCCTTATTTTTAGATGTTATCCTATTTGGGTGGATAAGTCCAACAAATAATCAAATGGCCACTAAGAATGCAACAACTTATTATATTAGGTAAAAACTATTTCGTTACCATAACTATCGTTACTAAAACATTGTCCCTAAGTTATAATATGTCATAAACAAATAAGGTCAAGACAGTCATATTATAATTAAAAAAAAGAATTATATAACAAATCGTTGAAAGTTCAAAGTACCGTCCTCATTGTGTTCTATTCAAAATTACAATATCAATAGGCAATTATTCAAAATTACAATAACAATAGGCAATTAAGCACAAAACCTTTTTTAACAAATACCTTGTAAAAGTAGAATAAGGAATAATGAATCATGTAAGTATTTTTTTTTATAGAATTATCCTTCTCCTCTTTATTATATCCATGCTGATATTTCAACAATGATATAATCTCATACTCAACATGCAATGAAGACCAAATCAGATAATTCATAAATACATGTCCATAATGTATTAACAGTAGTTATTCATTATTTAGTATCATTAAGTAGTCCTTTGTATCAATAGGTTCATGTCTAATATCATTCACTTAATTTTCAAACCCTTTGTTATTGGTTTAGGATTTCTTCAATTTAATATGGAAGTAACTAATGATGGCTTTAACTTTAACATCATTTATTTCACAATCAAGATTATTACAAGTGAGAGATACAATTACTTTATCATGCAATTCCTTGAAATGCTTAGTATTTATTTCCATTTTATGATCTTCACCTCAAATGATTTGTGAAGTTTTTGAGCATTTATCTTCTCTTTCTTCTACTTCTTTGCAACTTGGCAAGTTTCTACTCGTTTACTATTCTTCATTCTTCATCAAATCTCAACTCAAGATATTAAAGTACTAAGATTATCAAAGGACAATGAAGTCAAGTCCTTTTGATTCTTCTATACAAAATGTACACAATATACACTTTTTGCATATTTGTAATCATAGATTAATAATCTACTCCAATTGCATTCAAGAATCATATGTATTTCCAGTGATTTAAAAAGGCTAACAAGGGTATACATTTATGTCCATGGACAGAAGCCATTATATAGTTCTTAAATCTTTCATTTCTAGTAGGGATAATATCAGAAACCTTCCCTGAGGCTTCTCTTAATATCACCTAGCACCTCTCAGGTTTTAAAAATATCGTTTACCTTCTTTACTTTTGTTATTTGTATAACAAAATTTTTAAAAGCCCTAAACTACCCTTTCACTTGCTAAATAATAATATTCCTAAATCATTTTGCTCGTTTCAAGAAAACCATCACCTAAAAAATAATCTATTGTAATGCTACCACATCATAATGCTATGCCCTATAAAAATATAAATTTGAAAAAATAAAAAAAGATATTTGAAAAGAAATACACTTGCACCAATTTAACTCTATATGCTTAAAACCGATTTCTTATGGACTTTACATTTTTTTCCAACATCTTCTCAACCCTTACCCAAACTATTAAATTGTACCAATCGTTATAAAAATTAACTCAAAATAAGTAAATAAATCATATCCCACTTTATCACAATCACAAAAAATGAAATATAAACAAAATTTAATTTATTATAATTTTACAAATAAAATATTGCATAGTCATCCAAAAAATGAGTAAGAGAGAATGATGGAGAAAAGGGAAAAAGAAAAAAGTGACTTTCGTTTCTTTTTTAAAAAAATTTTGAGATCAATTTATTTGATATGTGAATTATGTGTCAAGTGAGGGTTAACATAGTCTTTTTACAATTACTATGAGAGGTAAGTGATATTTCAAAAACCTCAGAGGTGCCAAGTGATATTAAGAGAAACCTCAAGAGAGGTTTATGATATTATCCCTTTCTAATATCATCATGTAGAACCTTTTTATGGTCATTATGTCCCTTAAAATTATTGAGATGGACTATTTCTTCTGTTTTCACTGGAATATATCATATCATTTACCATTGCATTCTTACGTTTTCTCTTCTTCCTTGAATTTTATAAATTTTTCTTTCTTAACACATATAAATTTAGTTTCGCTTTTGATTTCATTCTTAAACCAACATCTATTAAACTTATGAATAAACCTTTCTAAATAATTTCAAGAAATGTTAGATTCATCAATTGATTTATCCTTAATGTGATTTTTCTTACTATCTTTAGGCCTTTTAGGTTCATTTTTACTACAAGTCTTTATTTCATTTGTAACTACTGTTCTACTATTTACCTTTTTTTACAACATCCAATCTTTTCTTAATGTTGTTCATACACCTTAAACTTTCCTTCCAACTTTTGATTTTCTACTTCAAGGATTTTCTTTAGACTCCTTATTTTTATGATTAAAATTTCTTAGGTCTTGAATAATTTTTTCCCATTTTCATTTTTATTTTTTTATTGTCTAATATACATTTATCTAAGTTCAATTTAAATTTTTGTTCTAATCATTAGCTCTTTTAAGTGTTTCATACAAATTTCTAATAATTTTCTCGACTATCAAATTATCTATATTCTCTTCTTGGTGAGGATTCGAAGTAGTGTATTGCTTCTTTTAATTTCTACAATCAAATATCTTTTAATCTTTTCCAAACTTCTTGAGCATTTTTATAATTTGACCACCTTGACTTAGTTCAGGCGGCCAAAGAGGAGAGCTTAGAGCTCTCCTGTCTTGCTATCTCTAGACCTTACAATTACAGAATAACGAGAGATAAGGGAGGGTAGGAGGGTAATACACACACACACACACACACTTTATCTAATTCATTCTTATCAAAAGTTTTACAAAAAATATTTCTAACTTGAACTCGATCAATTTTTGAGGAGGTACTTCAAAGTTGACATTGTTTTTTAGAGATAATTAGACTCCACATACAATTTAAAAATGTTATTTAAATTACTTTAATAAAAACCCTAAATATCTATGTAAATTGTACAAGTAGTATTAAGTTCTAATAGATATTTGAACCTAATACAAATGCATAAAAATGATGGCTATTTTTGCAATATTATAGCAATTTATTTGAAAGAATAAATGTGAAATAAAGAGGTGATTACATAATGTGTTAAACGTTTTCAAAAAATAGATAATTTTTTCAAACAAGCCTCCCAAACAAACATGTTTAGGAGATCATAATCCAAAGATAGAAATATAAGCATTCATATGTTTTGAAATGATTATTATCAGTATTATTGTTATATTTGGTATCATAGAGTTGTACTTTTGGATTAGGGATAAAGATAGTATGTTTCAAATAAATTATCATGTTATTTCATTGGAGTCTTGTGTGGCATTTGGTTTAGACTCTAGAATTGGAATTCCAAATGGAAATCAGTTTGGATTTAGAACAAGGATACCATTCAAAGTATTACTTGGGTAGAGGTGATTAAGAAACAAAATACATGCGAGAGAGAAATTGTAACAGCCCCACTTTCCCCTAAGGCGAACCAAAGGGGTGAGCGGACTGCCTGCCCAGCTCTCGCCAGGACTCACGATGCAGACTAGAACTATCTATAGCGATCCGGAACTTACGAACGAGCGTAAACGAGTCAAAATGGTAAAATAACCCAAAATTTTAAAAAAATGAAATCCGAAGTCGGCCATGAATAGTGACCGACCCGTCAGAACCCAACCGAAATAGCCAACAAACATTCACATCTGAACTTTAGCGTTTACAAATCAAAATGACATACAAAAGTTTTCAAAAGTTAATATATACACACGGTTTGCCAAATCAAAAGAGAAAACGCCCCAAAAGTACACTTAGGGTTTTAATACATGAGCTATACAAAAGATATGTTCAACTAGCTCAATTTGGCAGCCATTTGTCAAATCCAGACCAAAAGGGTTTATTTTCCTGTAAGGAAAACAAAAGGAACGGAAAGGGGTGAGCTTGCGCTCAATGAGGTACCAAACAGATAGCATTAAAATCATGGCATTTCACATTTAACAAATCAGATACACATGTCAGATGTAAAGCAAAGGAACCAATGATTCAAATCAGAAGGATACGGGTGGCTCTCAGGAGCCAAATTTCCAGCGCAATACTTGATCCAAACCGGTTGACTCTCCGTCAACGTATATAGAACCAATGCGTCCGTAGACCCCTCTTATCACCGAATTCCGTCCACCAAACACCCCTTTACCGGGCCCGCTCACCTCAAACGAACAAAATGGTAATACTCGAGTATACCCGGAATCAAGGGTCTCAATACCCAAAATCCCCGAACAGACTACCGTGGTTCGTTATCTAATCGTCCAGGCCCTTGCCGGCCCGACTCGAATAACTTAGCCACAGGATTGAGCTCATAGGTCATAGAAATCCGAACAGATGCAGACACAGATAACAGATTCAAATTTTGCATAGTAAATTGGCATATGAACAGACTAGAGAACGAGTGTGATAAAGTACACCCTCGTCTCGAACAAATAAACAGATTGCAGAGCAGAAATCAAGTTAAATAGCAATGGAGGGGAGTGGTACACTCACCGGCTCAACTTCAAAAGTTTTTACTTCAGATTGGCCTTAATCGCCAAGAAACCCTAAAATAATCAAAATAAACCAATTGAAGGTTTCATATCCAAAATCGAGTAAACGGAATGCACAAGTGAGGCTCGACTACACGTCGTACGCCTTGCCCAAAAATACTAATGCAAGGGTGCAAAAACATGATTTTCTTGGAAACAGAAGATAACATGAAGACCTAGGGTCAACAACCCAAAAGCCCTTCATTTCCATCAAAAGGCAAATCCAACTTAAAGAACCAAACGGCCTAGAAAATCGGACAGCATTTCCCCCAAATTTCTTACTTTTCCAGCCATTAAGGCTTCATGATTTCCTCAAATCAGTCCCAAAACCTCACACAAAACTCATCTCATTTCCCAAAAGCCGTTCACTAGGCTCAAAGCAATACAAGTACAAAAGTTAGCTAGGAAATGACCGGAATAAGAGTAAGCCTTAAAACATGCAAACAAGTACAATGAGACTCGATAACGAATCATAAAGCCATGCCAATCACAACCCCAATAGGGTTTCATATACATATATAAGCATAATAGCAAACCAGAAAATCAGAAAATATAACTCATTTGATCAATCAACAAAAACAGGTTTGGCCTCCGTATGCGGTAATGGCACAAAATGCGCTACGCTTATCGGATGAGGGCGTAAGACCCACCATCTCGAAGCTAAAAGATAGGGCTACAACAATGTAGAAGGCCTCTCAGTCCAAATCCTAGCACAACTAGGTCAAATGTGCCAAATACTAAACCAGAATTACCAAAACAGGTTTGCAAAACACACAAAACTGTAATGAACACAACTCAGTCTATACAAGTCCAAATGCCGAAATTCCAAAGGCATAAGCTATCTAAGACATCCAGATACATTTCATCAGAAGACACCAACTTCAAAATCCAAACCAATGCCAGTCAAAATAGACAATTACTATCGCAGTTCGTACATTCTGTTCACCCAGAACAGCAACAGTAAAAACGGCATAACTCACTCTACACTACTCCAAATTCCTTGAAATTTTGCAGCCACTTCAAACTCATCAATACCTACAACTTTCATGTTTTGAGCAAAGTCCAATTCGGCCTCTATCTATGACCTAAAATTTCGGACAGAATGTTCAACCAAGAACCCTCATTTTCCAGAAATTCTTTCAAATTCAAAATTGATTGCAATTTCCTATCATATGCACCTACTAGAGCTAAAGCCCCTTATTACCAACCATCAAAAACAACCACACCATCAAGATCATATGAAACCAGAAAATTCATCATAAAATTGAAAACTCCACCAAAACACTTCAAATCAAGAAACAAGTCACATAATCCATCACTTTAGGTCCCATTAAGCACCATATAAGCATCAATAAGTGTAGTAGAATGTTTAATCATCACTTACCTAAGAAATAAGAGAAGAGGAGTTGTAGACCACCCTAGCTCTTCAAGAAAACTTCACCAAACAACCTCTATCACCAACTAGAAAGATTTTTATGGAGTAGAAATGGATGTAAGCAAATGTTTTTGGGTGATTTGCACCAAGTAGTAGCTAGAACTTGAAGAGTTTCTTCTTCCTTCCTTGCACAAGAGGTTCGGCCAACAAGAGGTAAGAAATGGTAATTTTTTTGTGCATTTTTGAGATATTTAACCAATTTTTGGTCAAAAGTCAAAATAGTGAATAGTAACTCTTAAGTCAAAACCAATGTAGTGGTGACACTTGTCACCTACATTAATGCAATCTTATCTTTCTTTTTCCTCTCACATCAATCAATCTCACTCTCTACTTATCTCTTAACACCCGATAAATTTTACACAGTATCCGAAACTTAACCTTATTGGCCGAATTTTTCCGAACTTGTCGCACTAGCGGGTCCCACGTCCAATATATATTCTTCATTTTCTAAAACCTCTCCAATACTAGAAAAATTATCTAAAAACTATAATTGCTCATAAAATTTATCTAGAAAATTTTCCGGATACAGAAAGTGCAGAAAACAAGCCATGAAAAATGCGAAAACCTAGAAAATGCAAATTACGGGTTCTCACAGAAATATTATCAAATGAGATGGTGCAAATACTAGGGAATAGGTATCAAATCAAATCATTTCTACTTTTCATTCTCTCTAAATAAAAAAAATCATTATAATAACCAAAAATACATGAAACATCCCTATAAATCTCATAATCATCCTAAAGGTTCAAGTGGTGCTTTTTTACTTCTTGGTAACTAATGTTGAAGAAGAAATCCAACAAATAGAGATCAGTAGATGGTAGGAGAAGAATAACCACAGTCACATGAAACATCCCTACAAATCTCATAACCATCTTAAAGGTTCAAGTGGTGCTCTTTTACTTTTTGGTAACTAATGTTGAACAAGAAATCTAACAAATAAAGATCAGTAGACGGTAGGAGAAGTGTTTAAAGAGGCACACTGAGAAAGGTTAACAAAAATATATTGACAATTGATAGTTTTCTTTTTGTGAGGAACTATGGAGCAAGAAAGTGGTGGATTGAGAAGGTTACAATGGAGAGTTGGGGAAGTTGTGATAGTGGATAAGAGAATGAAATAGACGATAGCTTTTAGGATGACAATTAAATAGCACTAATGTGCTAGGTGGCATGTTGGCAATGAGATTAGCGAGATGGAAGTCAAACTATAGTCATAGACTCAAAGGAAACAGGCTAGTCAATAAAATCAAAACCCACCTATAATACTACCACTTTTGTTAATTTGTTATAATTGTGTAAAAATGTCTAAACCCATGTTTGGGTATTGGTGCGTTTCACTTGCCACATGTTAGATGATATTGGTCACACATTCATTCTTTTTCACTTGTTTCGCAACATTAAATGTGTCATACTCATAAAAATATAGTGGTGGAAGTCCAAAAAAATGGGGGGACAAATGCACAATGTTGTAAATAAAAGAGTATTTCAAAAGATCTTGTCCCACATTGGAATACCAAAGGGACTTCTCATCACTTTATAATGTTTAGACTTTTATTGGGTTTGTGTTAAATTGGTAACTAATGTGGGCTCGCACATGAGAGAGAAGTTGAGTTGGGCCATTTCAGTACAAACTGATGGATTTGCACCCTCCCTTGCGCGTGGGTTAAACACGGCCCAAGATAGTTTTACTGCGGGTAAAAAGTAAAATTTACTTTTTTTTTTTTACCTATAAATAGCAGTTACTCCCACTTTAGAAAGCACACTAAAAGCTGACAGTAGAGACCTTCCTACCAGATTTCTTCTTCTACTTCTTCTTCTTTCACTCTCTGCTGGATTTACACAACATTTGCTAGTTCTGATCCTTCCTAAAATAGTTTCTTAGGACAGTGCTATTAAGCATGACTCAAGCTTCATTTTATTAGCTTTAGTTAACATTGTTTTTTGTTATTTTTCCTACACACAACACTCCCTTAACAAAGCTATTAGAAGCTATAAGAACCATGACAAAAAGCTATATGTATACTTAAGCAATATATCCTTATTGAGTGGCATTAAGAGCCTTTCAAACTCTCATTTGAAAGGTTCATCTTTTTCCTTTAAATTTTTTGATACTAAGAAAAATAAAAAACAATTACGACATACACTAACAGAAACTAACAGGAAACTAAAATTAAAAAGTAGGGTTTTTTTTTAATTCCTTAAATATTTTTGCATGACATCCTCAGTGGATGCAGACCGAGTCTGTCCACTTGGTGTTTTTAATTCATAGTTGAAAGATCTGAAAATCAATCTTAGTTTTGGAAGGCATCATCAGTAAAGATACCCTCAGAGGAGCCACTTGGTATTTGAAGTTCATTTCTCCTCGAACTCAACATCAATTACATCATGTTCAGACTTTGAAGACGAACTCGAACCTTGGCTCCCTCTTGAAAAGAAGTCACCTTGAGGCTGCCATACTATATTTCCACAACATGCACAACAAACCGTCTAGTTTTTATAGCCAACAAACTGTCTCCTACATGTAGGGCATGCTCCCTTGATGACAAGATTGTTGGCGACAGCCCCTATTAAAAGAGGACCAGCAAATGGCAGCACCCACGTTGCAAATAACAGGAAACGAAACAGCCATTCAAAAAGAGCAAACCACAGGAAGAAAATTGTTGTAAAACTTTTTCCCAGTGGAGTGTCAAGAAAATCAATGAGCTGTTTTCTGTTCCTCGGCCAATTCTTACTGCAATCGAGAGAAAAAGTCCGCTAGCACTGGGTGAGCTCGAATTCAAGATCGATTTCCCGGGCGCAGTCAGCAACAGAACGAGTGACAACGGAGAGGTGACGGGAGACAGAGTATTGGCGGTCTAGGCCCTCGGCTGTCTTCTTGGTCTCGTAAAGGAGCTGCTCGAAGCCATCATTGGCCCTCCAGGCCTCGCCGGAAGTTATGCGCTGAGCAAAAACATCAAAGTCGCTGCACCTAAAGGCCTGTACTTTGGAAACTTGGCAATGGAGAGGGATGAATTGCTTGTAAAAAAAGTAGGGTGATTATCACTTTATCCCTTTAAATTATATCACTACTATCAATTTACCCCTTAACGTTGTCTTTAGTCATTTTATCTCCACAGGTAATTCAACTCAATATGTTAACAAATTTTGGACAAAATATCTTTTTATTTTGTGGCATTATTATATTGTTATAATCACTTTATCCCTTTAAATTATAGTGATACAATCGCCTAGCTATGTTAGAAGGCCTGCAATTATGCTTATCCTTGGGCTTGTGCAATGTTATTGTTGAGACGGACTCACTTACTCTGCTCAACACGATTAAGGGTTGCAAAAGTGTCCCTGGTGTATACACGGGGAAGTAGTGAGGATCTCTACTATATTGGCTAAGGCGGAGTTCATTTTAACACACTGCTACAAAGAGGTTAACTTCACAGCAGATGGTCTTGCAAAACTTGCTGTACAGAATAAGATTTCATCAGTCTCTGAGGCTACTACGTTGCCGGCAGTAATCACGGGTTATTCGTTTAAATGCTAGGCAATTTCCTTATATTTGCCGAGTGTTCGACATGTAATTTTTCTTACCTTTGTGATGTTCTCATTTTTTAATAATATTCGCGATGGGGACCCAACCCTGCGATTAGGGTTTGCCAATTAAAAAAAATAGTGATACAATCGGTTTATTCTCTAATATTATTTTCTAGATATTTTACCATATTGATTACCTAACTAGTATTTTCAAAATGTTTTTAATGGATTTGCCCCTTTTTTATATATAATTAAAAGTAAAAAAGGTTGGAATGCTTATTCTTCCTTTTTTTCACTTTAAGAGCTCTAAAAATATAAAAATAAAAGGATTTTTCCAAATTTATTTTTCCATAATAATTAGTTCTAGAAAAGAAAAGAGATAGGAGAGAACGAGATAGAAAATTAGATTTTGCAAAGAAAGAAAACAAGGAAGAATCTAATATTACCATGGCTCCATTTGGATTTGAGAGTTTTTGAAATACTTGTTTTTCATCTACAACGCTACAGTAATACACAAACAAAAATAATTCCAAAAACACCATATCCAAACAATATATCAAAAACAACTCCAAATATACAAAAAAATATATTAATATATATTAATATATAAATATTATATACAAAAAATATATTTTGTTTAAAAAATATATACATTTTTATATAAATATTAATACAAAAATTAATATTTATAATTTGTTTAAAATAAATATATATACTTATAAAATTAATAAAATATACATACAAAAAAATAAATAAATATATTTATATATGAATATTAATATATTTTGTTTAAAATATATTTACATATATTTATGTAAATATATAAATATATTTATTTGTACATATTAATATAAATTTATAAATATATTTATTTCAAAAAATAAAATTAATAAATATATACAAAAATATATAAAATTAATAAAATATATATCAATTGATAAAATTAATAAAATATATATACAAAAAAATTTTAAAAATTAAAATTAATAAAATATATATACAAAAAATAAATAAATATAATTATATATAAATATAAATATTTTGTTTAAACTATATTTATATATATTTATGTAAATATATAAATATATTTATTTATATATATTTATATAAATTTATAAATATATTTATTTCAATTTTGTTTTATAATATGTATATTAATATATATTAATTTGTATATTTCAATTATGTATATTATATTTTATTTATATATTATAGTAATATTAATATATTTCAATTATGTATATTATATATATATTATATCATTTGAAATAAATATTATATATTTATATATAAATATTAATATTTTGTTTAAAATATATTTATATATTTATATAAATACATAAATATATATATTTCAATTTTGTTTTATAATATGTATATTAATATATATTTAATATACATATAATTAGTATATTTAATATACATATATAAATATATGTATATTAAATATATATTAATATACATACATATTATAAAACAAAATTGAAATAAAAAAATATTATATATATGAATAAAAAAATATTAATATGTAGAAACAGAGCCAGTGTATATTTAAAAAAATCCCAAAAAATTGTAAATTATAAAAATACTCAAAATATATTTTAAAAATACCTCTAAAAACAATCCAAAAAAATCTACAGTAAAAGTTTTTCATATACACAGCTGCAGTAAAGTTTTTAAAAAATACCTCCAAAAACAGCTAATCCAAACGGAGTCCATATTACTTTAACGTCATCAAGATTAGGATTGGAATTAAGTGATAAACAAAAGAGTAAAATAATTTTAAAATAATAAAACTATTGAACTCTTTCTTAGTTCGATTTTTTATAAAAAATTGAGCTCTCTCTCTCTCTCTCTTTCTCTCTCTCTCTCTCCTCTCCCCCATCGTTCTATTTTTTCTCAATATTAATAAGATTGCCAAGAAGAAAGAGATTAATATTTTGACTTTTTTCCTTGATACTAAAAAGGAGAAAAACCACTCTAAATTTTTTATTATTTTGATTATACAAAGAGGATGGTACTTTCTTCTAAAGTTTTTTAACTTGCTAAGTTGGTTTAATGATGGGATAAATTTCCTAAAAAATAACTCTAGGAGGTAAATTAATAATAAGACTATAGTTTATAAAGAAAAAGTGACAATAATTTTAAGGGCTAAACATATCTTTTTACTTGAATTAACAAATTCCGTTAACTTTGACCATTAGTTTTGGGTGTAAAATGAATAAAAAGCAATGTTAAAGGAGAAATTGATAATAGCACCAAACATTAAGGGAGTAAAGTGATAATAACCCTTAAAAAACAAAAGAAAAACAAACTTACAGATGAAAACCGTAAAGGATGAATCTTTTCTTTATAAGAAGATCTATAAATTGCAAGTAAAGAGTAGGTTGTTATCCTAATAATTGCCACTATAGTTTGTATTATTTTTCTTCTCCACCATTTTCCAACCTTAGAATTTTTCTTCTTAAATACACATAAGAGTTTCATCTTACTATTTCTTCAAAAATAAATACGGTAAAATTAAAATTACTCACAATCCCCTTGTACTTTTGTGCAATACCGTATAATCCTCCTAAAGTTTCAAAGTATCCACATAATCCTCTTATGATTTTATGTAAAGTCAAATATGGATGGAAAGCATCTCCCATTATAGTGATTGACTAACACACACTTCAACAATGCATGTGATGATATTGTAATATCCACTTAATCCACCTATGATTTTATATAAATGTTTACTTAACCTCTTGTATTTTTGCAGCTATCTATATAATCCCTCTATAGTTTATATAAAGTCAATTTAGTGCTTGAGTTATAGGACAATAATGGCATTTTAACTAATGACATTTCAGAGATTATGTAGCGTCAAATTTTCACTTTATATAAAACTACATGGGGATTATGTGGATATTTTGAGGGTCATATAGTATTATCCAAAAGCACAAAGAAATTAATGACTTGTCAGGACATCTCATTCTTTTTTCTAAGTATAAGATTGCATCTTAATTGGTACTCTATGGTAAAAAAGATTGTTATTAATAGAAGAATAGTTTGGATTATATTAGTAAGTTAAAATTCTTATCCACAATATTAACTTGTTTGCATGATCATTTGTTCATTTTTTGAAGAAATTTTAAGTACGATTTAAATGTTTAGTGGAATAGTTGGTGTATGCTACAAATTTGTCTCAGTAGCTAGTGCATCATGGTTACCAGTTACCACCAACCATTTAAAAGTAATCCTTATTAAAGTCCATTTGCAACACATGAAAGTTGTAACAAGAATTATAAGGGAATTAAAATAACTATAAAAGTCAATAAAATAAAATCTCTACCACTAGATATTTAGTAATATTAATTACTAAATGAAAAAAATTATATGTAAGGTACAACAAGAATTATATATATATTTTCACTAAATATCCAATAGATTTGGGCTATTCCATTGTATGATGTGAGTAATTTATCTTAACCTAGTAATATATCTTAAACTATCTTATAATTAATTGTAGCCCAAATTGATTCCAAAAAAGAAATAAGCACAACTAACTTAAATTTCTAAACTTTAATCCGGCCAAAACCACAAGTAATTTGGCATAATACACAAGGTCCATAACCAATCCAAAATGGGTTTCTATTTTAGCTAAAATAAGTGTCCATTAAAAAAAAACCGCTCCTTAGAGGTTCTACTTAGTTTTGTGTCTTCTCTTTTGCTCATTCTTCAGCCTTTAAATGATGATGAAGTTTTTTAACTCTCTATGAGTTATCAATTAACCTCGCCTCCTTCTGCCTCTCTCCTTACTCATGGACGACTAAAGTTTTGGGATGAAAGGAAAGACGAAAGCCCTGTTTGGACAGCAGTTTTTCAAAGAAAAATTGTTACATTTTCCGTGAACATATTTCCCTATCACCTTTTTACCTCACATGTATCAAATCGTTACAGTAATTTTTCTACCAAAAATATAGAAAAATGCAATCCGAACGAAACCTAAATTAATAAGGTTTTCTAATTTGATTCCTATGTTTGAAATTATTCTCCTTCATTGAATTTTGTTTAATGGGTTTTCACTTTTCAACCTAGTTCTTGTTATTATTTTCATTTTTTGAGTTGTTTTTGTCTGATTTTCAGATTCTTTCCTTTTGTTTTTCGCTATTTTTTTTGGCTCTTTAGTTGATTGGAGTTGACCAAGGATGATTCAGGAGAATCGTTCCTAAATCATCTATTCCTCTTCATCTTCATGTTGAATTAGGCCAAGTCGCCCGAATTTGTCTGAGTCGCTGGCAAGTCTTGCATCTCAGCACAAAGTGGAATGGTCTAGAACCAGAGGCCTCAGTTCTAGTGACCACTCATTTGAGTTGTCACAACTCTTTGGACTAGGGATGTACGCGAGCCGAGCTACTCGCGAGTAGCTCGCAAGTAGCTCGGTCAACGACTCGGCTCGAACTCGGGTTGACCGAGTTCGAGCCGAGTTTCGAGTAACTCGAATGAAAATCGAGTCGAGTTTCGAGTCGAAATAGCCCAGCTCGAGTCGAGTCGAGTAGCTCGACGAGCCGGAGTTATTTAAATAATATATTTATAATTTAAATAATATATATGTATTATAATTATAAAATGACCATTATGGGTATAAGTTATATGAAATTTACAATATATCCTTCTTTATAATAAAATCCTATAATGGCAAAAAAGTAATAACATAATTGTAAAAAGACCTAAAATGAAAAAAATTTTCGAGCCTCGAGTATCGAGTCAAGTCTCGAGCCTAAAGGAAATTTTTCGAGTCGAGTCTCGAGTATCGATTTTTTGGGCTCGCTCGAGCTCGAGTCGAGCTCGAGCTTTGGTGTATATGAGTCGAGTCGAGCTCGAGTATAGCAATACTCGAGCTCGACTCGGCTCGATTACACCCCTACTTTGGACCATGTTTGAAATTTACTTTTTGAACCATGTTTGAAATTGATGAATTATAGAAAGTGGTATTCAAATTCAAAAAGCATTGATGGGGCATTCTTATGATAAAGCAAGGCTCACATTTTCCTAGGAGCATATTCAGTAGAAAACTTTGGATTACAGTTTTTGAAGGAAAAATTTTTACATTTTCTTTAAACACATTTTTCAATCATCTTTTTACCTCATATACATCAAATTGCTAATGTATATTCTTCTACAAAAATTTAAAAAATAGCAATCCAAACGTATTTGTGTCAATTTGCAGATGTTCTTGGCTAAATTCTAGGAAATTCACCTTCGAATGTTTGTGGTTATCCCTAAACAACCAAAACAATCATCATGAGGCTTTTTAGTTAGGATTGTAGGGGAATAGATCAACCCTCTGCAATCCAACTAATGAACCATTTGATCCATTTTCATAATCCAAATTTTGTATTTTTTTTGGTCAATTGGCAACATCTATATTATCTAATTTTGTATGACCCAAATTTAAAATTCTAATAATAATTAATGCGTGCAAGGTTATAGAATTGAATGGATAAAGAATCACTACTATTGAAATCTCAAATCATGGGAAAAAGTCACACCACAATAAAATCTTACAAATACTCTTGGACTCTCTTAAGAAAAATACATCCACTAATGCTCTATTTATAATTTACTAAGAGTTGTAAAATAAGAAATCACTTACATAAAAATTTATAAAATAAAACACAAACTCCTAAATAATACAACTACTAAAAACTTGACTCCAATAAAACTAATAAATAAATAAATAGAAACTTTTAAGTTTGCTTGACTTTGCCAACATTGCCTCCCTTAAACCACACTCTCTATTGAGTCAGATCCAACTCCATTTCAAGTAACAATCTTCATTGAAAACTCTATAAATGTAAGAACAACATGTAACACTTCACAACTAACTCTCATCTTCACACATGGTAAAGAATGAACTTTGTATTTCATGAACAATTTCTTCTCAAACAAAATACTCATTTATGAAAACTCATTCATCACCAAAGTCACCAACATAAGTGTCCATGTAACGACCCAACTTGTCCCTACTAAATATAGATGGATTGGCTGCTTGCCTGGTTCTCATTAGGATTAAAAAAAATTGTAAGATTTATACATTTTAAAAATCCTAAAATCTTCATTGAAATCAATTTTTAGTAATACAAAATCACCATAGAATAGCCTAAACTTATCCATAATATACAATTAAATCTCCAATCAAGTTCACGTGCATCCAGTCCCAAGCTTTTGATACCGATTAATCCTTCATATGATCCCCTTGATAGTTCCACTAATTGAGTCTCCTCTCCTAGAAACATTTTTTTAACAAAACTTGATGAGTTAAAACCCAATGAGACTCATTGTGTATGCAAATGAAATTTAAGAAATCATTGACAAATTATTATATAAAATTATGATAGAGATTCAAAATTTGTCTATCAAATATTTGTCAATAATTATCAAATTTTTCCAAACATCTTTGATAAGATTAAAGGTTACGCAATAATATATCTATAAATTATACATAATTATCAGTAGAATGGGCTTTACCAATTCTTAGTCGGTCTATTTGACTCAAACAAATATTCATACAATTTCAAAGATTGCGTACGTGACTTGACACTTTCATAAGACACTAGATTTTGCCTACGCAGTAGCTTGCAACAAAAGGAGATACTCGAAATATCCCTAGAAAATTCAATCATACCATAAGATCAAACCTGTTGATCTTGCCGGATGGAGGTCATGGCCACTTATTACTTATCGTCAGCTCGATGCATTCTTGACTTTCATAAGTCAATATATGAAAGACCTAAAAATTCCCTAGCAGAGCCCGGTTCATAGATACCCTGGAAATTTATTTTCGATTGCACAGAACATACGTACTAGGTGTAGTATACATAAATTACTTGAATAATTTTAGAATTCATAAGCCAGGTTTACCAATCCCACTACAATTTCAAAAAATTCATATTTTCATAAATATTCAAAAACTCAAACTCAAACTATTTGCACAATAATCCATGAGGTATGAAAATTAATAGTTTAAAATTATAAAATCTCTATCATGTATTACAAGATTTGAAATTTCACCACACAAATGTTTCCACATTTGAAACATAATTTGGCAAATATAATAACAAAATTCATTTGCAAAACACATGAACTTCAAATAACTTTTCAAAAGGAGTACTCACCTTCAAATTTCAAAGTTCATTTTGTAATGAAATCAGTTGAGCTTTCACTCATTTTTCTTTACTGAACTCTCACACTTTTCAATTTTCTTAGGATTCTTGTCCCCTTTTAATCTTTTATAGTAGCCTCTACTTCCTTCATCATGAATTAGAATTATTAAAAATTTTTATAATCTCCCTTCGTTAACTCCCCAAACAATTACTATGTTGGTTACAAAAGAATCCTTAATGTCTTCCAAACTTTTCATTGCTTGTTTTGTCTCATTTCCTACAAAATTCCTTTGATGCCTCCAAACCATAATTCTATTGTAGTTACAAATTTCTCAAATTTTTCACATTTTTCCTCTACGAATTAGCATTTGTTTTAGATTAACTTCTAGAACAATAATTGTAAACTTATCTCTTCATTAGTTCATGCTAATATTGTGTATTAAATCAATACTTGTTACTTCCCTAATTATTTCTAACTTTAATTCTTTTAAATTACACAAGAAATGTCTAGATCCGTGAAACTCCTCACATTTTCTTTTCTTTCTAATTTCCTAGTATTCAATTTCTACTCCTAGTATTCAATTTATCCTTATCATTGCATAATTGATTATTTCTAATTCAATAATTTCATTTCTTGTATTTATTTCTTCCTAATAAGTTTAACTAATCATATTCTTTAATGTTTCTAATGATTCAATTTTACAAAAATGGTTCATAGATTTGCAATTAAAAATTTTCTTCCCAAATAAAATTAATCTCTATAACATGATAGATTTTAAACTAATATGTCTAAATTTTAAAATAAAATTATGGGGTGTCATAGGCCAAGTATACAAAATCATAGATTATTTTTGGCAAAAATTATCACCATCAAACAATTCAGAATAGCCACTACCATAATTAGTAAAAGACTTCACACTATCAATAAACGAGCAAAATATTTTTCAATTCCAATGAAATCCATATTAATAAAATCAAACATCTTCCTATCACCTTGAAGAGAGTTCGATGCAATAAATTTTTCAAGGGTTAATTACAATTTGCCCCCTTGAACTTGACCATTTATAACACTTTGCCCCTTGAACTTTAAATATATACACTATGCCCCCTTCATTGACTAGTCAAATGTTATTGATGAATTCTCCATCCAAAATTTTAACAAACTGACATCAATGCCCTTACATAATAGTCCTAGAATAGTGCTATACTTTTAATTGGAATATGAAACATTTTATTAGGAAAAACACTGTCATATGATTTAAAAAAAATAAAAGATGGTATAATACCAAAGAATTAAAAACTAGTATTGTGGAGAAAAAAAGAATTTATAAATTTATAAAACACCTGCACAAGTTTTCCATCGCTTATCTGTCTTCCTTTAAATTGTAAACGGATTAGTTTTGATAATTTTCATTGACTTTGCAGCTGTCACAAGATTTTCACAAGTCAACAAGATGCTATTTAGTAATTTTGTATCACATTCTTACCTTGCTTTGTGTTTGTTTGCATTCTACATTTTAAAAAAATTGAAAACTCTCTAATACATTTTTCAATATATTTTTATTTTTAATCATGTTTTTATTTCATATAAAACACATTAAAAATTGCTACAATAAAAAATATAAGCAAATAATTTTCATTCCAAATGCACTAATTAATTTTATTTCATTTAAAATAAGTATTGCTAACGGCATTGAAATAAATATATTGGTTTGCTTAGACTTCTTTTTTGTGAATTATCTAATTCATTTTAAGGCTAAAAGATAGAAATGCATAACGTAATTGTGTTTAGATGCATTTAGCTACTATTAAAGAAATGGGTATTTGTTATGTTACAATTATTATGTGTGTTTAAGAATTAGTTAGGGATATTTTGGTCATGAAAAATATGACTTTATCTTAACCTTGTCAAAAAGTTGACCATACAGGGTAAAATATACTCCCTCCGTCCTAGAAAGTGTGTCGCACTTCGGAACTTGCAATTATTATCAATAGTGCAAGAATTTTAAATGATTTGTGTTTAAGTTTTGGTAATACCTCGCTTGACTTTCAATGTATTCATACATGGTTGAATGATAAAAAAAGCCACAAGGTGTGATAAGATATGTGGGACCTAAAAGAATGAAATGTCTCCACACTACTTTAGAGAAAAGTGTCATGCACGATTGTTATTTGCATTTCACGTGGGAGTCACGAACTATTAAGTGCAGTATTGGTACTTGGTAAGTGCATAATTAGGCCAACTAAAAGATAAGAAAGGGTTGTCACATTGAAGGGTATGGAACAGAAATGTGTGAAAGTTATCATTGTCAATTTTAGTAAGTGACAATCATTTTGGGACAAATAAAAAAAAAGTATGACACTATCAATGGGACGGAGCGAGTATATATTTGGAATTTAGAGGGGCAAAGTGTTACAAGGGTCCCAGTTTAGGAGGACAAAGTGTAATTAACCTATTTTTCAACAACTACTTCTTTTTCTTTACTTCTAAACCAAAATTTTCTTCCTCCTTTACTAAATCAATACATTCTCCTTCTTGAACAAATTTATCAGTCACAATTTCTCCAAACAAGGTATACAAATCAAAATTGTTAACTGATTCAAAATTTTCAAAAACACCCACATCATCAACAAGTCTATCATTTTCAAAATCTACAATCTAATTCCAACAACCAAATTTTGGCTTGAAAGTATAATCCTTCTCAATAGTCTACAAAACATAATAAACATCCTTCCAAAATCTTCAGGTATTTTGGTACGATGAACAAAAGTTTTGTAAATATTTTCTGCCATTATTTTGATCATCACATAAAAAATAATTGTCCATTCTTCTTGAAATCATGTTTTGGTAACACTTGAAACAATCCAACAAAGAAAATAATCCAAATTATATTGTTCAATATATTTTTTTTTCATTTTAAAAATCAAACTAAGTCAATATAGAAAAATTTTCACCATTAACCGAATTTCTAAAAAATTTTGCCATTATTTTGTTAGAATGAGTTGTAGATGGTAGGTGGTAGTTGTAAATATCTTGTTTAAATTTAAATGTGTATCCACTATAGATTTGATTAGGATAATTATTATCAATTAGGTGGTTGTTAGATAGTAGGATAATTACTATTCTGTTGTAAGCCTATATATTTGGGCATTTTACCATTATAACTTTAGAAGAGAGAGAAAGCAATATAGAAAATTTTTCCAATCTCTTTTTTCTAGTTTCTATTCTTTCTAACATGGTATCATTGCAAGGATTCTAGGGTCTCTACTCAAGGTGCTACTCTGATAATTACCTTCAACAAGAAGTCATGGTGGAATCATTTGAAATTATGTAATGTGGGAAAGGACAAACTGTCATAGTTCTTGAAGACTTGGCCACACAGATGATGAAAGGCCTGAATAGATGTCAGAAACCTACACCAAGCAGTGATTCATCTATGGTTCAGATTGGCATTAACTTGGATGACACCAACTATGGCTCTTTGGTCCTACGTTATCGAAATGTATATTTCAGACAAGGATGAGTTGGGATATATCAATGGTGAACTCTCTCAACTTTCACCAATAGATCCGGTATCTCGATTGTGGTGGATTGAGAACTCTATTGTGAAAGAATGGTTGATAAACAATATGGATCCATTCTAAATTAGTAACTTCATTTGTTTTCTTAGGTCTAAAGTGGTATGGGATGCTATTGCTACCACATACTTCGATAGAGCAAACACATCCAATTGTATGATTTGAGGCAAAGACTGACTGGGATGAGCCAAGTTGGATGACCGATTGAGAAGCACTACAACAATCTGCAAGGCTCGTGGAGAGAGATTGACTTTCGTCAGCCAAACTCATTGGAGTATGCTGTAGATATCAACAAGTATAACTCTCTAATACAGAAAGAGAGGGTGTACAGTTTTCTTGATAGGTTAGATGACCGATTAGATCGGATTCGCAGTGATATATTATGAATGAAACCATTTCCAATAGTAGAAGAAGCATATGTTTATGTTTAGCGTACAGACACAAGATAATCGGTAATGTTGACAGGGGAAGAGAACACAATCGACTCTGTCATGGCATCTAAGCACATAAAAAATGGCTAATTATGTTATCCCAAACACCAAGATATAAGTCGATAGGGATAGCTGCACTCGTTGCAATAAAATAGGACACATGTATATATGTTTCAAATTATATGGGTATTCAACCTAGTAGAAGGGACAAAAAGGAAAAAATCGATGAGCAGGTAGATTGAACGCTGATGATCAATATGAAAGTTTTTGGAAAAGTTGCCACTGTAATTGTTGAATCAGTGACATCTTCTACAATTCTCAATATTACACAAGTGTTTTCTGCCTATGTTTCAAAGGCCTATCAGTACCAAGGTAATCATATCTCAAATCGATGTGATAGGGATTGAATTGTCAACTCAAAAGCTACCAATCATATAACTTTTGATCTGAATGATTTCTCATGTGTCACTCAACCAAGAAGGTCAATGATCTCTAATGCCAACGGTGTTCAGTATCCAGTTACATGGGCTAGAATTGTTATGTTGTTTTCATCTCTTCTTCTACCCAATCCTTTATTGATTCTCTCTCTATCAAATAAACTACTATCGATGAGTTAAATAGTTGTCGATCTTAACTTTGTGACACTGATGTATCCAACTTTTTTATTTTTTTTAGAATATTCTCACCGAGGAGATAATTGATCGTGGTACTAGGAGGAGGGATTTATACTATATGAATGATTTCAATTTTGGTAGAGCAAATTAGATGAGAAGTACTGACAACACTAAAGAGCAAGAGATTCCATCATGACATTGGTGATGAGTGCATTCATCCTTTGGATACATGAAATATCTATTTTCAGACATATTCATCAGTATCAATGTTGCCACTATGAAGTGTGAAACAAGTATTTTAACAAAGAGTCATCAAGTCCACCACCCAATTAGTTCTAATAAATGTAATATACCTTTTGCTCTATTGTACTCTGCTGTTGGGGGACCTGAACCGATTATTTCATCTATGGGTATTAATTGGTTTGTAATCTTTATAAATGATTATACTCATATGATTTGGCTGTATCTATTGAAACAAAAAAAATGAAGTGCTAGACATTTTCAAATGATTTTATATAATGATTTGTACTCAATTTTCAATTACAATCAAGGTTCTCTAATCTAATAATGGTGGTGAATATGACAATCGACCACTACAGGATTTCTTCAACACTAATGGCCTCATACATGAAACCTCATGTACTCAGATTTCATAGCAAAATGAAGTAGTTGACAGGAAGAATCAGCACATTTTAAAAATAGCGTGTGCCCTGCTGATTAGGGCGAATGTCTCACGTTGATATTGGTCTAATGCAGCTATCACAACAGTTCACTTGCTGAAAATATTGTCTTCAAGGGTCATAGATTTTTGGACTCCATTGCAGGCTCTATTACAGCATTTTACTCTACCATCAATGCTAATACTTCCAGCATGAGTGTTTGGGTGTGTGACTTTTGTCAAGCTGCATAAGAAACAGCAAAATAAATTAGATCCTTGTGTAGTTTGCTGTATTTTCTTAGAATATGCTATATACAAAAAGGGTTATCAATGCATTGATCCAACCATAATAAGATGTATGAAACTGTGAATGTTACCTTTTAGAATTTAAAACATTCTTCTCATCATTAGTATCCAATTTTACACTTTAGGGGGAGACAAGGAATAAGAAAGAGTAGGATTGGTCAGGATTAGCATGACAGTTAGATGGAGTTGATATTGATGTTGATGAGACTATAGACATGTCGCTACCAATGATGCTGATGTAGAAGCCGATAAATTCGAATGTGATACATCTCTTGATACCGTTGATATAACCCCCTCTGTTTCAGTACCTGACTATTCATCTCCTGAGAATATTTTTGAGGTAAGTGCTATGATATCCTAGTATTTATTTTGATACTACTGGTTGTGATAGGATGTAAAATTGTCATTCAATTTATGTTTATTTTTCCTTTTATTTTAGCCAAATATTGTATTAATTTATGGATTCTACTTATATTTGGTTAATGGTGCTAATTGTAGGAAAATAACCAAAACATGATTAAAAGGGGCAATTTCCAGCTAATTTGGTGGCGGCACATTCAAGTCCAGATTCTCGGGATTTATTGCACGTGAGTGGCTTCCAAAAGTGCATCAAATAGCTGGCTACAAATTAGGAAGCTAGTGGGCCACTCCCAAGAAAAAGGAAAGCTGAGGAAGTTGACTTGTAATAGGGCTTTCTTTTTAGAAGTTGATTGGTATTAAGATACCAATCAATTAGGAGTCAAAGTAGGAAGAAATCGTGGGACATTGATTCATCAATTGTGGTGGCTGGAAACGAAAAAACAGAGCATTGTACTTGTCTTTTGACTTTTTCCTTTTGTGGCCGACTTGGGAGGGACATCAGTTTTTCTTCATGTTTGGCTAGGAAACGAAATAGCAAAGCATTCTTGTCTTTCACTTTTCCTTTTTGGCCGACTTTTGGGGAGAAACGAATTGAAAGCTTTTCCCAATTATTTGCATGGCTGGTTCTCCATTGATGGAGAACTAATTTCATACTTTTAGTCAAGGAGACAACTAAAGATTTGGTTCAACAATAACTGTGAGATCTAAATTATTTTAACTGTTTCTTTCATTTATTGGTATTTGTATATTTTCTGCTTTTGATTGTTAAAGCTATTGTTTATGATTGAATAGTTGCGCAATATTTAATTATTCACGTAGTTTATTTGCTAATTGGGAGTAGTTGAATCCGTAATTGTTCGATTACTTCCGTCCCGATAGCAACTGGCGTAATTGAGTTTATGTCAGGAAAACAGACGATCAAACTTAAACAAACTCTCGTAGCGCGTTTGTTAGTTAGAGTTGGGTTTTTCTAATTCTTAATGCAATCTAGAAATTAAATCCCACGGTCGTACCTAGGGTTATTTCCTGGTTAGAGAAATAGTCAACGGTCGTACCTTAACTATCGAAAAAGTAAGGAGATGCTGGTTATTTATCGCGTGTATGACAGTTATAACCAATATATGGATAAATGTTAGAATTATATTTGAATCGATGATCAGTTGCATGAACCATTTTTGAAGTGTATCCTTGGCTAGAGTTTCCCTGATTATTTCTCTCAATTAATTATTTTTCGCATTTGATTTATCTAGTTAGCAATTCATTAGCATTTAATCCTAAAACCCCCCATTTGTCTTGATTCGAAAGAAAATAAACTTTTTCCCAGTCCCTGAGGAGACGACCCTGCTTGCTACTATCTACTAGTTAGTAAATTTTGTCAGTTAATTAATTCTGGTATATCGGATTAAGCAAACTCTTCGAAACCAGGGTGAATCAAGTAACCCATTGCATATCTAGAGTTATTGCTCCAGTACTTGGAATTGATTATTGACTGTTTTTTGTGGTAGTTAGGTTTTTTTTTTATTATTATCGCACAGGCTCGGCACCTGTAAGGTTGATATGTGTTACCTAACAGGTTCAATCGTAGCAAGCCATCAGATCGATATTCTTCAGAAGCCTATGCAAAACAATCCAAATGCCCTATTACAAATTATGTTTCAATCCACTGATTATCAGAGTCGCTGGAGGCCTTTGTATATAATGTGTCATCGGTCGATATTCCAAATGACATGCACGCAGCTCTCATAGATCTAAATTGGAGTCAAGCTATAAAAGATGAGATGTTAGCATTGCAGAAAAATGACACATGGACATTAGTCTTACTATCAAAAGGAAAGAAAACTGTAGGATGCATATGGGTTTACACAATTAAGTATAAGGCTGATATAAAGCCCGGCTTATAGTTGAGGGGTGTACCCAGACCTATGGCATCAATTATCAAGAGACATTCTCACTAGTGGCAAAATTGGATACGGTCAGAGTTCTGCTCTCTCACTAGCAGCCAATTTAGATTCGTCGTTGTATCAATTTGATGTAAACAAAAATGCTTTTTTGTATGGTGACCTTGAGGAAAAGGTATACAAGAATATTCCATCTTGATATTCTACAACATTAGAGACAAATGCTGCCTACCAATTGCAAAAAGTAGACAGCTTAAACGAACTTAAACAATGCTAACAGCTGACCACACTCTATTCTTGAAGTATTGACTTGGTGGGGCAACAACTTTGATAATCTATGTCGATGACATGATTATCATAGGTAATGATAAAGAAGAGATATCTAAGCTACAAGATCAATAGATAGTTGAATTTGAAATCAAAACTTGGGGAATCTCAAATATTTTTTTGGAATTGAAGTGGCAAGATCGGCAGAAAGCATCGTCCTTTTTCAATGGAAGTATGTTTTTGATCTCTTAGTAGAAGTAGAGTTACTAGATTGTAAATCTACTGGCAAGCCGATTATACAGAATCATAAACTTGGAGAGTATTTGGATTATAAGCCAACCGACAGAGAAAGATATTAGAGGTTAGTCGGTAAGTTGATCTACATGCCCCATACTTACCCCGATATTGCCTATGCCATTAGTATGGTCAGCCGATTCATACATCCAGCCAATAAATGGCATGTGAAAGTTGTGATGCGGATCGTTCAATATTTAAAAGGATTCTTCTGGAAAAGGTCTCCGATTTTTCAAGAACAACCATCTCAATATTGATGGTTATCCTAACGCTGATTGGGTAGGAGACATTGTCAATCAAAAATCAATTTCAAACTACTTCACCTTTGTCAGTGGTAATGTGATCATGCAGAGTAAAGAGATAAAAAGGTGTTGTCTTTGTCTAGTGTAGAAGCAGAATTCATAGGGATGGCAAAGGATGTGTGCGAACTGTTATGGGTTAAGAGACTAATGGCCGAGATCGGCTTTGCTCCAAAATAAAAAATGAACATGTTCTATGATAATAAAGCTGCCATCGACATCAGCCATAATCTAGTCCAGCATGACCGTACAAAGTACATTGAAGTGGTTCGACACTTTATCAAATAGAATTTCGAAGATAAGGTGATACGATTCTCATTTATGAAGTCTGAAGATCAGTTGGCTGACATGCTCACAAAAACTGCGTCGACTAGGAACTTCTACAACTCGCTTGACAAGTTGGACATGTACGATATCGATGCACCAATTTGAGGGGAAGTGTTGGAATAAGTTGTAGATGGTAGGTGGTAGGTGATAATTGTAATTATATTGTTTAAATTTAAATGTGCATCAATTATATACTCCCTCCGTCCCATTTTGATAGTCCTATTTTCCTTTTTCGTCTGTCCCAAATTATAGTCCACTTTCCAATTGAAGAATGTAGTTGTATTTTAATTTTCCTAAAATACCCTTATTCAATGTAAGTTGTTGTTACTATAAACCTACCCCATTTAATGAGAGTTTATTTTTTTTTTACCATCAATTCAAGTTCTCATAAAGTTGTACTCTAATTAATGTGAGGGTATTTTAGGAAAATAGTTACCTAAATTGATTGTTCCAACAAAGTTAACTACTTTTTCTTAAACTGTGTGAAAAATAAATTAGGACTATCAAAGTGGGACGGAGGGAGTATTTGATTAGGATAATTATTATCAATTAGGTGGTTGTTAGCTGGTAGAATAATTACTATCCTGTTGTAAGCCTATATATATATATATATATATATATATATATATATATGAGCATATGGGCATTGTACCATTATAACTTTAAGAGAGAGAGAGCAATACAAAAAAATTTCCCAATCTTTTTCTTCTAGTTTCTTTTCTTTTTAACATAGTTAACAATTCATATTCCTGAACAAATTTTTTCTCCCTCTTCTATCAAGTTTTCCTAATCACTCTGTCTTATTAACCAATCAAATTCCTCAATCTGACAATCCACAGCAATCAACAAATTCAATAGAATTCTTCTTTGATCTCTGTCATAGCACCCACAACAATCTGATAATTTTTGAACCAATTTTATGGTCCAATCTTCATCAACTAGATAGTTCAGGACTAATGTTGTGATTTAATTCGATCAACTGAGTATTTTCTTGCAAACCTTGCGCTCTAATTTTCTGACAGCGAAAATGTCCAGACCTATTCTCATGGTCTCGTGATACCAATTCTACAACCCAAATTCAGTGTTCTAATAATAATTAATGTGTGTGAGGTTACAAAATTGAATGAATAAAATAATCACTATGGGAGAGAAAAACATAAATAATTTGCACTATTATTGAAATTTCAAGCCATGAAAGAAAGTCACACTATAATAAAACCTTTCAAACACTACTGGACTCTCTTAAGAAAAATACTTCCACTCACAGCCTATTTATAATTTACTGAGATTTGTAAAATAAGAAATCACTTTTATAAGAAATTATTAAATAAAATTACCAAATAAAACACAGACTCCTAGATAACACAACTTCTAAAAACTTGACTTTGATAAAAACTAATAAATAAATAAATAAAAACTTCTAAACTTCTCAACATATTCCTCAGGGGAGAGGGAACCGAAATTTTGCGTTTTTAATGGAGACCAAAGTTGCAGCTTCGAAGCTCGCCAAATCGCTCCTCACAGATTTTGGTCCTTACCATCTCCAGAGGGAGGTGGTTTATCTAGTACATTCAGACAAATCATCCTGCAATAATCCCAACCCTTTTGACTTGAGGAAATTCAATAGATGTTCACCTCTCTCACTCTCTCTCTCTCTCCTTGAACAAAGAGGAACAAGACAACATCAAGAAAACAAAAGCTTGTTGCTCCAAAATGAACAGTCAACTCAAAGTTTTCGAAACATCCAACGTGCCTACCAAATATTGCATCTAGTTTTCCAGTTGCAAAGTTAATCCCATTCAGATGCAAATCTTGAAATACACTCCATAATATCTAGAAAGCTAATGATCGCAATATTATTGCAGCTCTTAATTTAACAGGAATATATACAGTACATGAACTTGTTCGATTTCTCAAAACAGAATTTCCCTTGGGGTTGGTAGGGCGGACTTAGTACATTCCCAGGCCCCCCACAGGCAGCTCGGGCGGACTTCGCGTTTTTAGTTAAGGCGCCGGTCCTGGTTTCGATTCCGCGCTTGGGCTGCTTGGGGTAATTTCCTGGGGATCGGTGGGGCCCGCTCTCCTTGGGGATGGTAGGATTAGTCGGGGTGAGACCCGGACACCTTCCAACTGAAAAAAAAAAAAAAAAAAAAAAACAGAATTTCCCTTGGTAGTAAACCAGGGAATCCGCAGTCCATTTTTCAATGTCCTCCTCTCCTTGATCGGATAGAAAGTTGAAAAGAGAGAATATACAGGTCAATGTACAAAAGAAAAAACAAACAAAAAAATAGATTAGTGCCTTGACATAATTATTGAACAGGGACTTCTAATGCCTCTTTGCCAATGTCTTCTTCAATCCCATTAAAATCTTCCAAAACCATACCGAATTCAAGACAGTAAGGACTGATGGAACCCCAAGAACCAAGCAATGTCCAAATGTCTGCATCTGCATCACCTGTTGCAAGACAAAAGACACCATGTCATCCACATTTGTAGACGTAGAACTTCGTTTAAATGTTATTTTGAACAAATGGCCAACAAATGCAACCCAACAGTTGGCAGATAACAGCGATTTGTCAACAGTGAGAGTAAAGACTACATTAACAAAACAGAAACTTGCATTTTCTGAGATCGCGTCCCATGATGATCTAATTACAAAGGTCAAACTCCATGGTTTGTTGCTATTACCTTGTCATAATGCACCCATATGTGATAAAACAAGTACAAAAACAGCAAGATTCTAGCAACCTGCAGAGAGTTACCGAGGACCGTCAAGTAGGAAAGTATAAAACAAAATACAGGAAATACAGAGTGCGAATCTTGTCTTAAATCATGTAAGGAGTAAAAAAGGAATAATATTCAACTGTCCAATAACATCTATTGTTTTACTCACCACCCAAGCCAAAAACATCACAACCCCATTGATGAGATATGCCCTAGATGTCTTCATCCCAGCTGCATCGAGATACCTTCTCAAGGTAAAACACAAAAAATATAAATAAAAAAATGAAACAGATCAGAGTTCTTCATTAAAAACTAGTAAGACAGTGCTTCATGCTGTTTCCAGAGTATCAAGAATCAAACGTAGCAGTACCATCTTAAATTGATGGAAGGGGTTGTTGCCTCGGAAATTAAGACCATATATGTATAAATCTGTCCTTCACCAGTCACCATTGCATAGATCACAGATAACATGGAAAGAAGATGATGAGCCACCTGAAACAGCATCAGGAATACGTCAATGACTGGCTAAATCACCACCTAAGAACTTCTCTTAATGCAACTTTCAGGTGACAAAATTTTATTATCGGAAGTTCAACTACCAAACTTATGCTTTTACAAGATCGCAAGAAACAAACTGTAGTATCAGCAAACAATTGCATTTGCATCAAAAGGAAATACACACTTACATACTCCAAACCACCAAGAGAAGGATATAACCAAATGATCATTCCCAGATCGCTAAGGAAATAACCAATAGAAACCTGTAAAAAAGACAATGACATGTGTGAAGACAATATTTGACAACATATGCGCAAACCATTAGAACTTAAGGAAGCACGGAAAAACTATATAGAAATGCAGCAAAATTTGTGATTGAAAACACTGTAAAATGGTTCCAACTCTTGGCAAAGTTTTGCTTCTCTTTCCCTTGATGATACAGGCATCCATCGGGAAGTACACGAGCATCTTCATTTACATTTAAAAAAACAAAAAAAAGCAAAATTTTATTGCCATTAGCTCATTAGATTCCAATAAGATGTTTTTCAGGCTCCTCAAGAATTGTCATCAATTTACATTACAAGTGACTCTACAAACGCCTCACATCCCACTGTTTCAACAGTAAAACTTAAAATTCAGAGGGAAAAAAAATGCCACATACCAGCACGTGATTGTCAAAAATTTGCTAATAAATTCTTACGGTAATTCTCACATGTCCAGAGTATCACATACCAAGGTCTGAATTCCAGGCACTGTCCTCATCCCTAGATATTACAATATCAACAAATCTAAAACCTAGACATATACTCTCACCTCAATCTCTGCAACATAGCTAATCTCCCGATTGACTATTTCATCAGATCAAATTTTCATCCGATCACTTTCCAGAGAGGTTAAAGTGCACTACTAAGCCATGACAAGGTCCGTAATTGGGCCAGTGAACTTAAGCCCAAGGACTATATTGTCTTAAAAGGCCAGAAAGCGCACAAAAACCCCATGTTTGGTTTTGAGAGTCTATAAGATTAAACAGCAAAATTCAATTCAAGATTGAGTCAAGGGAGAATGCTCTACTCCTGCAGCTTATGAATTGTGGATACTTACCCCATCAAGGCAGATGATGCACCACTTTAGGCTTATAATTGGCCCAAGTCAAGTATCCTTATGGAATATCTAGCTACCTTTACCACATTTCACTATGTTAAGCAATATATGAGTCATAAGCAACAAGATATGGTAGAACAAGCAATCAATCAAGACTGCAGAAGCAATCTTATGTGGGCATCTCACCTAGAACTGTTAAATTCCTTTAAAGATGCCCAAAAATTAGTTCAATTGGAAATCCAAATTCCATATGGAAAAAGAAATTTCCATAAGATGCCCAAAACAGCTAAATATCAAAGGTCTTGAATGTACTTTCAGCCATGTCAAAAATCTACTGGTCAATATACAAATTATCCAATTTGAAATCCATAGTTTCCCCAGCAATGAAAAGTGCCCAACTGCCACTATTCAGCTTGTGGATACAAACATTCTACCCGTTTGCTATCTTGTCACCTCCACAGAGCTAAAGTTTAGTCACTTGCAAGTTGTACATTTGATCTCCTAAAATCTGAGATTTGTGACACTGCCACAAAACTCTGACATAGGCATGTGAATATGCTGAACATGTATCTCAACTCTCTAGCTGTCAGATACTATCTCCTAAAATTTGTCATTCTGGTGCACTGCCACAAACTCAGACAATGTATAGATTAACAAGGAAAATTGTCATCCAATATTTGTTAAACCTAAAGTTGGTTTGTCAGGTTTTACATGCAACATATGTTTTACTGCTAGACAACGAGAGATGTGCTTGAAGAGAGTTTCTTGCAGTTGACTGGATGCTATAACAAACACCGCCAGGATTATATTTATTTAGAAAAAAAAATTCCTCTCATACAGCTCACCATAAGAGGCCTCGGCAGCTAAAGCTAGACCACATTAGATAGCACAAAATGGTTCAAATTGAAAACAAATATCCCTTTTTTTGGCCACAATTGGAAAGGACTACGATTGTTTGCTTTGCTCAAAATATGCATAGTCAATACAGATGGGCCGGTTCATGATAACAGGGTAATTTGTTATCCTAGGGCGCAGGGAGTCTCATGCTTAAATCCAAGCTGGGTTTCTCTCTTTTTTCTTTTCCTTAAATTACCAATAGATATCAGCATTCTAAGCTTGATATGCTTTCAATGTCGTGCACTTCACAAAATAGAATGCAAGTGCAACCATATTCTGAGTGTGAGAATTAAAGAAACCCCCTTCCCTCTCTTCCAGGAAAGCAAAGGAAAAAAACCATGTAACATTCCTAAAAGATAGGTGGTAGTTCACAGACATGAACCCTAACGAAACAGAAATATTTTAACTTTGTGTGCATGTTTAACTGACATCAATGTGTTTATACACCAACATCCATAGATGTACTTCAAGTAACATTGACCCTTGGGTTGTCTTACATTTAACAGCATTTTTTTTTCCATGTGAGCATTTCCCCATCCACCACCTTGGCCTACCCTTAATAGACAGCCCTTATCACTATGACTTTGCTTTCCTGTTGGCCTTCAATAAAAACACGGGAAATATTACTAATTTAGAGTGTTTTCAGAATAGAGCTAAGTACAAAGTCAGGATTGTGGGGATCTAGTAAATCTTTTATCCAGAATTTATCCACTTCTGTCATTTCTAAGATCAGTCGATCTGTAAGAATCTTATATGAGACAAAGAGTATCATTTGAGACAACCATAATAACCTATACTATGGAAATACTCGATGTCATCCTAAATAACTCTCTCTCAAGTAGCTCAATTGAGGTAAATTATTAGTTCAAAATGTACAGCTTCAAATGCAATCTACTTTAAGAGATTTCACAGCACAGGTAACTGTCTGAGAAGTGGAACAACAAACATTTCTTCAAAAAATGGGCTCACAAAATCCTTCTCCCATTGCTTGACCTCTACAAATGAGTCCCATTGATAAACCGTTTGGGAACATTGTTTATTTCCAAACCTATTCAATTTTCTTTCTTTTTTTTTTTCAACTATGTGAAAGAAGTAGAAAAACAGAGATTAGTAGTACTCTTTCACTTTCATTTTAAAATATTATTTTCGACATAGTTATTGAAATTCTACTAGTTGTTTGAACCTTTCCCACATTGTTCTGTACTAAAATGCTTTATAATTCTGCCTATTGTTAGGCATGCACTTGCATGGTTCACAAACAATATGCTAAAATCAACATGCACTTGCACTTTTCCATGGATGCCGTACTGGCATCAAGAATCAAATTCAGTTCAACGAGTACCAGCATAAGAACAATCAACTACATTTGGAATTCATATGTGAAATAAAAAAGTCTACATTTCCTTGTGTGAGCTGAGACTAGTTTACATTAATGCAGTAATCACAGAATACTTTCTTGAACTCCCACAGCAATATGGTACTTATTTGTGCATAAGTTATAGGGGCCAAAAATTTTGTAACTCAAAAATTATCATTCCATGTATTCCCAACCAAGTCAAAATGCACATAAACTCCAATAACCGATTGTTGTATTTATTTTTAATTTATTATTTATTCATTTTTCAGGGCAGCAGGTGGGAAGGCAGAGGGAATGGGTGAACGTGGGAAGTTGTGGCAGTAGTGGTCTAGCATGGAAGTCAGAAACATACAAATGAAAAGGAAAAAACTTACACCCAGAGCAAATGTAGACAATTTTGAATGTCGAAGAGTAATAGCAGGAGCAAAATGATCACCGGAGTACAGGTCTGACCAGAATACAAAGTAAAGTGACATGGTTGTGATGAATATAGCATGGAAGGTTGATATGGCACTGCATCATAGATAGGCACATATAAGGATACAACAGAAAGGAAGATCACTGTAATTGAACAAGACAGAAAACTTTGATAGGAAATGGAATAATGTCAAGGAATATATCTACTTACCGGTTGTTCCACTCAATCTTTTTAAGTTTCGAAAGTCTAGAATAGCTCTTCAAGTAAGCTGCACTAATGACCTGGCTGAGATCATAAACCTGAACAACATAGAACAAATCCAAAATCAAGAAAAACAAATGTAAACAAGCTAAAATGGAACAACAAAAAGGAAAAAACTGCCAGGATGAACATGCTCCCCAAAACCAGTACTATATTCTGGTTTTAGACAGCTCAACATGACAATCCACCACAAATGTACACAAGAAAGCAAACAATATGCTGAAAGTGAAGTTGAGAAAGGCAAGAAGTGTTCGTACCATCTTGCAAGCACAAATGCTGCCAATAATAGATGTGCACAGGGCATAAGAATCTGCATGCATATAGTTCCGCAGAAGTAGCTCAGCTTGGGTTGCGTAGGACTTGATCGCCATCTCTGCAATTGCACAGTCACAATTATTTCCTCAGACAATTGCTCAGTATCTGGGTTCAGAATTTCAGAAAATTAAGTGCATTTCCTTTTCCATCTTATGGCTAACAGAAATGTGATAGTAATTCCTTCAGAGATAAAACAACAATGACAGAAACAGGGAAAACAATCTCTGCTGAGTTTCAAACTTCCTAACTTCTAAGCATTCAATCCCAAATCTAACAAAAGACAACTACATCATCTGACATAAAAGGGACTCCATGTTTTTTCATCTAAAAATTCTTGCAACATAATAAATGTGAAAGAGCACTTAAAGATTGCATTTTTTTTATCAGTAGACTACAGAAATCACAGAGCTGCATATTGCTAGCAGGAGGCTACAAAATTCACAATCAACTTGAGCAGGATATTCTGGACAATTACAACTACTTATTTTTTGAAATTGAAGGCCAACAATGAACATGGTCAAGCTAATAAAAACATCATCAGCTGACTATCCAATAGATTAAACCCAAATAAATTTAAAAAAAAATTTTTTTTTCAGAATTTTCTCCTCGACAACATCAAATATTGTTCCGCGAAACCAAATTTCAACATCCATAACTAAATATGATTCTAATCCAACAGTCATAACCTCAACAGCATATTACGAACAATCAGCTCCAATTAAATTCAATCATCAGCACATTCTTTTGACATAAAAAATTCCGGCCAACATAAAAGAGTAACAACAATAACTTCAGAATGCTAAACTTAAACAAATTCGCAATTTAAAACAAAAACCAAAAAAGAAAAACATAAAAAGACTTTTTTTTTCCTTTCTCTTCAACCCTGCAGTGTTCCGTATTCATCTTCAATTATAATCAATATACTTCAAATCAAATATTAACTTTGCAATCAACAACCAATCTTCAACACCAACTAAAAAATCTAGTTTCCCCCCCCCCCCCACCAAAATAACAACAAAAAAAAGCCATACATGTATTTTTATCAGAAAGCCCAAGTAAAATTCAACAAAAAAAATACCCATAAAGAAAATCTCTGCTCAGGCAAGACAATCCCAACTGAAAAATTGGAAGAAAATACAGATAATCATTAAATACAAAATGGGGTTGTCCTGTATTACCTTGAACAGAAGGATTGATTGTCCTTTTGAACAGAACGATTGTGGAAGAGGGAAAGCAAAACTCGCACGAAAAATAATTGAATTCAAGTCAAGTTAGTCTTAGTATAAAAGAATAAGTGTTGTTTTACAAGTACTTGTTCATACGGAAAAGAGTCTTGAGAACCAAGAATTGGCATTGGTCCAACTGCTCTTCCAACTCGAGATTTTTGTTTTTCTAGAATTATCTCCTCAATTGCTCATGCACGTTTCTATTGTGTAAAGAAGGGTTTTTTTCATAGGTGCAGAGAACAAGTAGAAGTTTAACAACTCAGCATGCGACCCATTCGGCTATTTTGGGAAGTAGATGAACCTAATGTATACATAATATCAACTCCTTGAACTTAGTCCCCAATTGCATTTTACCTTCTAAACTTTTCTAATAGGCACTTAACCCCCTTTCTGATTTTTTGGATAAACGCACCTTTACTTTATTTTGCATTTTACCTTATAAACTTTTCTAATTGGCACTTAACCCCCTTTTGACTTTTTTTTGGATAAACACACCTTTACTTTATTTTTGGAAAAAAAATACAATTTTGATCCCCAAAATTTGGTAGAAGAGCGATTTTATTCTTCGAAATTTAGGTCAAAGCAAATATAATTATAATCCCTAATATCTCAAATTTGAAGCTAGTGCACGCGCGCGCGCACACACACACACACATATATATAGGATGATTGATCGATCTCATCGGAATGGATTCACATAGCTTGGTTAAAATGGAAAACAAAAAAAAATCATGATACTAAAGTTTAATTACTCACGTAACCACATGTGTGTAATTAACACCCTATTTCAATTTGATTAAGCACTTGAGGTTATGGCACTTACAAGTTCAATTTTGGGGACAAGTATATCATGATTTCAAATTTCAATTTTGCTAGAGGTTTTTAATCTTAAGCAATTTCTCTTTTGATAGCCCAAACGCATCCAAAATTCATAACAAGGGCATACATATCTTCTTTCTTCATGTTTCTATAATTTTGTTTGGCTAATTTACCATTTCTTTTTGTATTGTGGTATTCTATTACATAATTGATGTATATGTAAATGTATACAAGTTTAGATGCATGTATATGCAAGCATAGCAAACACTGAACTTTCATAGTTTAAATGCTCACTTATAATTTTTAGGTAGTTCATACTTGCAATTCACCATCTTTATCATGTAGAGTTGTCAAAATGAGTGATTTCAGTGGGTCATAATTGAGTAATTGACATAATTATGCCAACCCAATATACCAATTTAATAAATTGATCAAAATATACAGGTAATAAATGGGTATGGTCTTATATGGGTGTAGATCATCTAATTACGCATTTATGATCATTTAAAAAATTTATTAAAATTCTTTTACACATGTTGTTTAATAACAAATAACATGGTTGTGTTTGGATTGCATTTTTTTAGATTTTTTGTTGAAAAAATACTGTAGCAATTTGATATATGTGAGGTAAAAAGGTGATTGGAAAATATGTTCACGGAAAATGGAAAAATTGATGTCCAAACAAGGATTGTAATAAAAAAAAAACTAAATACATATCAAGTTATTAAAGGAATTTTTTTATCCAAATAAAAATGAAAAGGAAAAACCAATTAAAACTTTATATAACAAAAAAAATGGCGATCATGGCGAGGTTCAAATAATATCATATTACTAAATTTGAAAATATTTAAGCATTAATGTAAGAAATCAATTAACAGAAGACTTGAAGGGTTTGCTTGAATTTCAAAAGGAGGGAGGAAGAACGAAAAGGCAAACAATAAACAAAAAGGAAAATAACAAGTAAATATATCCTGAGAACTTTAACAAATATTTATTGGATGGTTGGGAAATTCAAATTTACTTACTTAAGTCCTACTAAAGGAGTTTGAATCTACACTCTAGTTTTGAATGAGTCTAAATAGGTGATTTAGCTCCACTCACTAATTAAATGTATTTAATTGAGTCACTCATTTAGATCTAATTAAAAAAATTTATTGCACACATATCCCATTTATTTGTGGACTCAAGTGAATCAACTCAATTGAGTTAGCATTGACACCTATAATCTTAGGCATGACTACAAGCGAGTCATTGGTCGATCTCCAAAACTATGCAAAATTTTCTAGCTTTAAAATGTTCAATTATCGTAGTTTATGTCTAGCATTCTAAACATGTTTCAATTTTACATAAATCATTTCCAATTTCGACTCGATTTGATTGTTCATTTGCACAAATCCACATGAATCGACTAAACTTTAAACAGTATATCATATTGGCAAATTTTCCTAGTCTTCCCACCCTATTTAAATTACTTGGTCCACTTTCCAGTTACTTGTTACTTTTAGTGCATACCTCAAAAATGCCCACAATTCCTAGATGGGCATATGGTTGTTTTCAACAATACATTGCAATTTGTGGTCCCTTGTTGAAATTTACATTGCTTTTGTTGTGGGTCCTTGCTACACCTGCGCAGATAACTCATCATCCCGCCATAAATGAATCCATCACCAACAATAATGGATTGTTTCAGGATTCACGTGTACGAGAACGTTCCACTCTCGAAAGAGAAAAAAAACGAGAACGTTCCTTCATGATTCTTTTGGTTGTGTCCCATCCATGTTAATTTTGGGCCCCAATTTCCCATACGAAGCATCCTTTTTTGGAACTGTCTTCAATGCTCTGCCGGTTGCGATTTTGATTTTCCGTATAGTAGGTCCGTTTTCACGCTAAACTGCTCATATGAGATGCTGAACACGAGGCACGGACAACCGTTATTAATAATCGTTCAAAATAATATAATACTTTTTAAACACCTTATAATTTAATGTGAACTACTTATACAATTTTATAATCGACACATACTTATTATGTGTAGGACGAATAGTACTCTCTCCGCCCCACTTTGATAGTCCAATTTCTTTTTTCACACAGTTTAAGAAAAAGTAGTTAACTTTATTGGAAAAGTAAATTTAGATTGCTATTTTCCTAAAATACCCTCACATTAAATAGAGTACAACTTTATGGGAACTTGAATTGATGGTAAAAAAAGAATCAACTCTCATTAAATGAGGTAGGTTTATAGTAACAACAACTTACATTGAATAAGGGCATTTTAGGAAAATTAAAATACAACTACATTCTTCAATTGGAAAGTGGACTACAATTTGGGACATACGAAAAAGGAAAACAGGACTATTAAAGTGGGACGGAGGGAGTAATAAAATGTTACACTCCTATTATAAAAGTGTATAAATAGTTAAGAAACAATTACAACTTATTTAAAAAGTGTCACACTATATTGGGTGCTCCATGTCCGTCGTCTGATGGGAGTGTTTACTATAAAAAATGATTAAACTATCTCAAAATAAGTTTGGGTGATGCTCCCAACGGTTCTTTTGACTCTAAATGCGAGACTCACCAAAATAAGTTCTTTTGATCTTGACCAATATGAGACTCATGAACTCAGCAAAGCCACTGGCAATGCTGGTGGTAGGGTTGCCTGGGGTGTCATTGGTCTGCAAGGCTAAAGATTGACTGTTGCTTGTGATCAATAGTAGTCGAAATGGGAGAAGAACTGAAATAAATATGGGATTCTGCTTCTTGTAGCAGTTGAATGTTTTCTAGGACTATGGTTCCGTTTGATAAAACTGAATCTGAATTCTGAAATTTGAATACTGAAACAATTAATTTGCTGAATTTTAAGGACTGAAAAAAATATATGAATGTCTGAATTTTAATGCTAAACTTATTTATACTGTTTGATAAATATTTGTAACTGAATGCTTAATAAGTTTAATTTGACAATTTTGCCCTTATATCCTTTCATTCAAAAAAGAAATAGAATCTATGATTTAATTAGTTTAAAATTATTAGGTATGAAATGACAATATTTATTTTTAAATCAAATTAATATAAAAGATGAAATATATTATGTGTGGAGTATGGAGAAGACGTGAAAGTCATTAAAAAGGGAGAAAAGAGAAACTAAAAATCGTTAGATAGAGAATATTATGTTGTTTAATTAGATAAGAATTTTGAACATAATTAACAAACAAGGGTAGATTTGGTAGATAAGATAAGGTAGTTGAAGTAATTCTATTGATTCTTATCAGAATTAAGCATTCAGTTAGGATTCTTGTGCTGAAAAAAATACAAACAGATTCAGCACTGCTTAATAAGTTCAGCAAATAGATTTTCATTTATCAAACACTCAAAACATCTGAATGTCTGAAAAAATTCAGATTCAGCACTTTTTTATGTTATCAAACAGATCCTATATTCTTCTTACCATTATAATTGAGTCATAACACTAATTTGTCCCAAAAGAGTCTAAAGAATTCGCATGCATACAACTGGTGTGTATACATATACATACATATATATATATATAAAGATACAGAGAGAAATAGTAGACTAAATAAGGCCAAATACTACTTTATTTGGATTTGTGATTTTTTGGAAAAAATTTTGGATTGTGATTTTTTGGAAATTTTTTTTATGTTTTTCATGAATATTCCTTCTACACAATTTTCAATTACCATTTTTACCTCATATACATGACATGCTAAACAAGTGTTATGGTAATGTTTCCATAAAAACTCCCCAAAAATACAATCCAAACGGGCTACATCTTAAAGCTAAGATGAGAGATCATATCCATAGAAAACAAAGCGCTAAAAGGCTGTCTCAACTTGCGTTCAGTAGATTCTTTAGCATGAAAGTCCATTTTGGACTTGGATTTTGGCAAATATTTTGGTAGAAAACAAGGGATAAGATAACTGTACGGTTCAGAATTGTCTGATGAAACAATTTAAAAAAAAACAAATAATGCCTATTTGAAAAAAAAAACCTAATTAACCGTACGAAATATCCTTGTGTAGAATTTATCAATTAATCTATTGAAAGTATTTGTGTTATATAATCAAGGATCGATGAGCTTAGTTTATAAATGAAATGACCTCATCAAAATTGTAAACAATTCCTGATAGGTAACCAATATAGTAGAAAAATAAAATTAATTAGAGTTCAACAGTTTTCTCACAATACCTAACCAATACACTACCTCTACCTACTGGTTTCAACCAACCAATAGACTGCCAAATCCAAATTTTGGCATAACATGCAATTTTGGTCCAAAAATTCAACAAACATTATCAGAAAAAAATAAAACCTTTGTTTGTTTTCTAAATAAACACGAATTAACTCAACTTTTACTCTAAAATGGGACAGAGGTATACTACGAATCCAATTCAGAATTAGGCCAAATTTAGGACAATGAAATTAAACTAGAAGTATGGTTTAGGACCTAAATGCAACTCCTTTGGAATTTGATGGCTAAAACAGTTTAAATTGCAAATGTGGAGGACTATTTTGGAAAGGAAAGACAATAATACAGTTTAGTTTACCTACGTTAAACAAAAGCTCATAAATTGTTTACACATTCATGGTTAATGTTGTAAATTTGTCAAAGAATTTTCAATGGATTAGTATAATGAAAAGCGATTTGGTGCTAATTTTTTCTTCCAGGGCTGGAGAACTCCCCCATACCCCATGCATGTCTCCATCAACAGTTACCAAGTACAAAGAAAATGTTGAAATTAACGTAAGTGGAGGAAATGGAAAAAGACATCTGGAAAGAAGTCAGTGTGAAATTGACTAATCTGAGATCCATCCTTTTCTCACATAAATGTGTTAATTAAGTGCTGAACTGAATTTTTCCATGGAAATATGCACTTCCACGTTGTTATTTGGTGCAGGAATTGATCCATTTAGGTATCAAGAAACACAACCAGGAGTTGGCCACCACCTTTAGTGTGTGGTGGGAGGTCAGGGTTCAACTCTTGCTTCCCATCAAAAAGTTGCCACTTAATGTGGCTTTTGCTTAAGATTCATGTGGGTGCTTAGCACCCGTATGGTCTGATGGTAATTTAGTTCCCGTCGGTTTCCCGTGACCCTGTTGGGTTACCTCCATAGTATAGGTTAAATTAGGACTAGAAGTAGGTGTACATGTAGATGATGACAAATGACAAAAAAAAAAAAAAAGTATCAAGAAACACATAAATCTACAAGAGGAAGAAATTTGGGCTCCGGAAAACAAAGAAATAAATCAGGCCATACAATCTAGAAAAAGAAAGAAATGAACATTAGACTTCACACAAGGCAACTCTCAATTTTTTGATTTCTCAAACCCTCATGTATAATGTCTCTTAATACATACAATGCAGTAGCACATATGATTATGCATTCCGACTTCAAAACTGTGATTAAAAGTTCGGTGTAAAAATGCGAGTTCAGCAAATTTATGCATATAAATCCGTAGGTGAATAATACGAATATACTTGAAAGTTATAGCACTAAAAATGCAGGTAAAATTTCTAAAGGTTTCAAAGGTTACGCTACATTAGTATCACTTTTAACTTTTATTTTTGTGTATCAAATATAAAAGTTATTAAAACTTTATCACCTTGTTATATTTACATGTGTAAATATATTGAAACTACTATATACATAGGTGCAATTTATATATAACTAGAAAGATATTTTATTATAGTTACATATATTTTTATAGTTTTTTTTAAAAATTGAAGTATAATTCGGGAAGTATAATATGCTAAAAATTTATTATGTATTTTATAAGATTTTGTGAAAAGTAAAAGTATTTTAATAGTGCACAATATTCAGAAGCCTTTTTTTTTTTTTTAAAATTGCACGCGTAAACTTGTGCCATAGAACAGCAAACCCAACCGACTTGGACCAAACATGTGTACTATGAAGAGCCCAAATAAACTGACAGACTAGTCCTGAATGATCACATGGACGGCAAAGCTAATAATTAAATCATATGTTAAATGACCGTTGGACTGCAGACCTACTCTACCCATCATATGCGGGCACAAACTATCATAACAAAACTTTGCTTTAAATTTTCAAGTTTGGATTTATGTGCTTTTCATGCGTTTGCATTTTACATCATTTTCACATGTTTTTTGCATTTTTTCTGTATAGTCAAATATTTGAAAGGAATTTCATTTTGTTCTTTACTTTTTTTTTTTTCCTTAAAAAACTGAGAGATCAAACTAATAAGACCAATCAGCTGATTGGTTGGGGACTTGGGTTGGATCTGGAACTAGGATCACCTTCCCTAAAGTTTGGCCAAATTTTTAGTCGAACCCCAAGGTTTAGCAAAAGTGCCATCAATGGTCAATGGCGAAATTCAGGAAAATCCCCATTTGAATTACATTTTTCTGGATTTTTTGCAGAAAAATTATTGTAGCGATTTGATATATGTGAGGAAAAAAGGTGATAGGGAAATGTGTTCACGTAAAACGTAACAATTTTTCTGAAAAAAATCGCAATCCAAACGGGGCAAAATTCTAGAACTTGGTTTTTCACATGGACCAATGGCTCTAACCTAAAATTTTGCCGATAATGGATGTAGAATCTCGAAATGATCTTAAATGAGCAGTGACTCCTCTTTTATCTCTACACTTAAATCAAGATCAAAATCCACAAAATCTACACCAAGATAAATAAATTATGAAGGATTCATGAACCAAGAGACAAAGAGCCGAAGCCTTAAATCCCATTCCATCAACTTTGGATCCACAAATATCTAAGACTATTAGTCATAAAATTGTCATAAGCTAAACAACAGCATCTGAAATGGACCAACAGATAGGTGAAATTAGGCACAAAAGAAAACAAGAATCATTGACATTGAGAGTCATCACCAAACAGTATAGCAAGCAGAAGAAGTGAATGAAAAGTAAAGAACAAGATAGGAAAAGGTTTATGGTGAACCGGCACACTACCAAGAAGAACATTGATGATGGGATTTATGTGTTGGATACATTGGAATTTGAAAGGCATTTTTTCTAACTTTTTTCTTTTTTTATTTTCGAAAAAAACTGCATGCATACATTATATTACAGGATTTCATACCCTTCAAACTATGAGTAGAAATTTTCTAAATTTTTGATCAAAATTGTGTTATCGATATAAATTTTGTTACCACGTGCTGCTAGGACAAAACTTTTCTACGTTTACTATATATCCTATCAGGTCTATATGCATCGCATATATGTAAAATTTAAATTCAAATTCAAATTTTACATATTTGTAATGCATATTCAGACCTGTTAATGTATGCACGATTAGTGTAAATAAAATAAATCCATAACATTGACAGTGAGCAAACTACTCCTTTGACATATTACTCTGTGAATCATGACGAGATAGTCAAGTCCAAGTTAACATGACTGTCCTTGCTAGACTGGTGAAGAAGGTCCAAAGAGTCGCTGGAGGCACTGGACTGCGAGATTAGACGATTATTAGAGGACCACAAGTTCCCCTTTTTTCCGCATTCAGCAATGGATTGTAAAAAGTCAAAAATTCCATTCTCACTTTCTTTTGACGCATAGAAACAACTTGTATCACCTTGTATGACCTGCAAAATGTCATTAAAACTCAAGTTAATTTGTATGTGTTTGGATAGGAGATCAGTTGGGATAATATTTTGAAAAAAATATTATAGCATTTTTTTTGATGTGATACATGTGAAATAAAAAAAGGTGGTTAAAAAATATATTTATGATACAAATAGATAAATCTGTGCAAATAATTTGCTATCTAAAAAACATTTTAAAACACATAATGCAAATTATATCCCGTGATTGTTGAAACTTTACCCCTTTTTTTATTCAAAACAAAAACTTGACCCCCTTTTTGATACAAACTCTCGCTCTTTAAGTTTCTGCTATGCCCTCCAAGTACTCGTAAGCTTATTTATTGAGATCATGTCAAAATGGCAAACATACGCGTGTGTGTGTGTATATATATATATATATATATATATATATATATATATATACCTCACATCATTATTGTATTAAGAATAGTAGGACAATTTAGCAGTTACCACTTACCAATGAAGTTTCACAATTCTAGTTGCATAATGTTGAGTTTATCTTACATCAATTATGGAAGGAGCAGGGTGCTTGATTATAAGTGTGAGGAACATTCTCACTCCTTGAACTAGCTTTAGAGTGAGAAGGCTCAATATCACCCAACATTGGTATCAGAGTCTAGTTATAACGTAATTCAACTTAGGGTTTGATGTGTGAGGAGGAGATTGTTGAGTTGAGTGCTTGGTTGTAAGTGTGAAGGAAAGTCTCACTCTTTGAGTTAGCTTTTATGGCGCAACATCTTCTGTTTCATTTTTTTATTATATTACCATTTCTCCTTCATAAATACCATATTTTAATTCTTTTTTGTTTCTTTAGATCCAATAATTATTAGCTAAGTAATACACAAAATTTAACAAATTCAAATAATCAAAATACACAAAAGAATGAGATTTTTTTAATGAATTTTCTATCATATTTTTTGATTTTCTATTATATATTACTTTTTTGAAACTGCTGTATTTATTTTTTATTGTGTTAGTAGTTATTTGATAGTAAGAAAAAAAAGAATTAAAATATGATATTTATAAAGGAGAAATAGTAATATAATAAAAAGTGGGATAGAGGGTGGGATAAAAGATCCGTTGCATTTTTAGGATGAGAAGGTCCTATAGCACCTGGCACATAAAAGACGTGTGTAGTTCTTATGTTGTTAAAAATTGATATTAGAAACAAACGTACGGAGGTAAAAGGGAATGTAACTTATTTTATATTTCAAGTAATCTTAGGGAACGAGTATTTATATACATATTTGTTTTATGTAGAACCAGATTGCCCAAGTTTAATCTTAAAAATTTTGCACCACAAAATTCTTTTATCTATCTTACTTTGGTCCCATAGTTAATTAACAGAGCTTAGAAAAGTTGAAGAAGAACAAGTACTGCAAATCACATTTTGCTCAATTGGTTCCCTTAATTTTCAATTGATTCCCAAACTACACCCAGAGCTTCAGCCTGGCCCTAATGTTACACTAGAATGCTTGATTAATTAACCTATTTTAGTCCTATCGGTGATGCTATTTCCAAACTGATTAAGTCATGCGTGTCTGAGTATGATACTACTAAACATTTGCAATGGTGTTCTGCTAAAAGCAAAATTTGCAATTACACATCAAAATGTGTATCTAACCAAACAATTGCCAACATATTCCCTTATAACTATGATTGTTTAACAAATGTGATTTGATTTTTGAAAAAGTTATTCACACATTAAATTGTCATCTTCCTTATATCAGAAGGGGAGTTAATTCTGTGGGCTGAAAAGCATGCATCTATTTTATCCAATGACTATGGATTGCTAGCTTCTTATTGTTGCTACTTAGCACATAGTTTTGCCCAATATCACATCAACAACATTCGTGGGCAGAAAATAAGCACTTTCTTCTTATTATTTTTTCCATATTAATTTCCTTTCCTTAATTTCTAATATATTATAAGTACTTATTTTATTTTATTTTGTAGGCCGTAGTTCATCCAAAATACTCTAAAGTTTCTTTTAGATTGATGAATTTGATGAAAGATTTGAAATCTATCTAAATCGCTCCAGTTGTTGGAATTATGTAAGAGATATTTAAATTTGTAATTCACCAATTATCAGCACACCTTTTAAATACTACAATAGTTGATGATTTACAAATTCAAACACCTCTGAAATAATTTTAAAAACTACAGGAATTTGCGAGAATTTTAAATCTTTCGTCAAATCTCTCAATCCAAAAGCTGCCTTATACAATCTTAATATCATCAAACGAACAACGTGATGAAAATTTATGATTGGTGTCATTGAATTCCAAATATTTGACACTCAACTGCCTACAAATTTTTTTTTTTTTTTGCTGTTGAGTGCCTATGATTCAAGTAACATTTTTGGAAGTGTAACAACTAAGGTGAAATAGATAAAACACTTTGCAGCTTTGGGAAAAAGTATCTCAAAATCGGAATTTCGGGTTCAATATGAGTATTTATGTAAAGTCTGAGGGTGCGGAGAATAAATGTGACTCTAAGCTACTGCTTTTCATCAAATTTTCTCAACACTAGTAACTATTGGAACAAAGTGGGACAAATAAAAAAATTTTAAAGTTTCTAAAGTCCAAATCATATATATGGTGCAATGTGAGAATTGATATAAATTTGTAGGGTATATAATGGAATTAGTCCTTTTTCTTATATGCACACGGATTTTGTTACTGTAGGAGTAGAATTTAACACTACGAGTAGAAGTTACCTGGAAATTGAGTAAAGGATCCCCTTGATTAATAGTTTCGTTTTTCCCTCTGCTTTTGCAAGTGATCGAGCTTTCGGGTTCCTTCCTTTCTTTTGGTGGTCCTTCTTGGTCTTTGCCAACTTTCCTACAAAAGCAAGAAGAATTTGAGCAGACCCTACTACTATGTGTTATGCAACCACAACGGAAAAAAAAAAGAGAAAACCCTACTAAAGAAGAACACATGTACTTTATCATTTATGCACTCCTTCGATCGAGTGTTTTTTCCTTTTAGTACGACCTTTGCCTAGAATTAACTATTTTTGTACATTTTTCCTTTGCACAACTCTCATTTGATGTATTCTTATAAAATTTAAAATAATTGTCAGCATATATAGCATGTCCATTGAAATAGCCATGTCTGATTTTGATCAACATACATATATGAAAATTGGAAATAGTAGGGTTTTGATCAACATAAAACCCTACCGTATGGTATAGTATCTAAAAGTTTTGAAATCTTTGGTACAGAAATCAGTTTCCTTGCTATAATCAAAATGTTCCCTTTCCATATAGTTTAAGTTCAAGCACTAAAAAAAGGAAAATATCTAATATTATGAAGAGATCATGTAACGTTGTGATGATGCATAAAGAAAAAAATCTACCAATCAAGAATGTATCTAACTATATATAACAAATGTGAAGCTTTAATTAAAAGGGAAAACTATGGAAAAGTTGTTTGCCTTCCATATATATCACGTACATGCAAATAAAAAAGGCTATCACTGATTATCACCTTGAAGATGAACTAACTTGGCGGTGCCTACCTGGTAAGGGACCAAACTACAGCATCTGGGGTCTCCTCCTCATGCAGCTTCATAGGTACCACCAGGTTAATAGTGGCCCTCTTCTTCATATTTCTATACATCTGAAAAGCCATGATTGAATTTTAATTCAGATTGGATTAATCATGCATATAACCTTTTTCCCTTTTCTTCGTTTTTTCTTTAAATGATCTCTGGCAGCAATACTGTTTTGCAATTTTTTTTTTTTTGCTCAAACAGGCTCATGCCAATTATGCATGCCATAATATATTTTACTATAGGAAGAGAATTCGGTCTTTTTAGCATTAACATTTTCTTTGCGAAATGTCTATAGCATTAACCTGAATACTAATTTGCTGCTTTAATCTTGTAGATAATAATTCATCAGTTTTTCATGAGATTACCAAAAAGTAAAATTAATGAAATGAAATACATATGAGAGGAGGCACCTTGGTTCACATGGTACTGTTCTAAAAGTGGACGAGTTAATAGGCTAGTATCAGATTGTCTACTCCGAAATACTAGTTAGATATTTGGGTACCCAATTCTTCTCTGCTTTCATTTATGTTTCTATTTGAGGCCAAAGAAGACCTAAACGATGTCAAATATCAACAGCAAATAATTATAAATATTGACAAAGTGGAAACATTACTGCTTACTCAGATTTGGTGTTCACAGGATTTGAAGCCATGCTAGCTAGCATATAGATTAAACTACCGGGAAGTAGTTAATTCATAGTAAAATTTGTCAACTGAGTTGTGATCGATTGTGATTGATCTAACTCCAGATATAGATCAAGTGAACCAATTTTCAATCTAAAAGTGTCTAGGACATGTATGCTTGTGCGCAGGCTACTAGAAAAGAAAATAAGGGACAGAAAGAAAGTGAAAAAGGACGTATGGAATAAAGCAACAAAACAATCAAACAGTTAGCCTAGTTACTAAGGAGCAGGGCCTGATTCTGTCTAAAAATGATGAAAGGATAGGTGTCGTTTCCTCAACATCTCAACTGGCACATGTACAAGAGGTGTCGGAGGTAAAAAGTGGTCAGTGAGTCACCAAGGCAAAAATGCAGATGCTGGACAGGTTCCAACACCTCTCCATACAACCTCGACCTCGAGGTCCAAGGCCAGGATGCAATTCTTATAGCAAACAGTATTTCATGCCTAATCCACCGGCCACGAGGCAGGTGTAAATATTAGCTTCAGCCAACTTGAACAGATCTTTTGGCCGGCTTCTGATAGTTTTTTACATTTATGGATATCAGACTCTCTCACCCTCTGCTCCTCATTTTTATACACCGGACTCTAACTTGATCCGCGGAAACCATTCCGAGGAATTTAGCCCCGTTTTGATCTTTTTCAGCTGAAAGCAAGTGGATTCTCCCGGAGTCCACCAGGCAATTCTTCTTCCTCCAGTATTCTATAATTATTGCAGATTTTTGCCTCTGCAATATAGCTTCCAAAAGTTGTGGGGTCGCAATTATTGCGCATTGGTGCCATTGTTTTGTATGACGAAGATACTCATCCATTGCATGCTTTTTAAACTTCAAAATTTTTGTGAAGAATAATGAAACTATTGCTCCTGCATTTTTTTTTTTCGGAGAACTTGAAAAACTTCTGTTTCTGCTGCTTATGCCTTCCATTATTAATTGAAACCCATTTTCGCCAGCCGAATTTCTCCAACATTAACTTGGACTTTCAATTTAATGCCAAGAGCTGCTAAACGTCTACTTCCTTATTCTGTTTCTCTTCATTCTGTCCATAATCTCTTTCTTTCGGGACTTCTGGAAATACATAAGAGTCCAGAAGTCTGTGTATACATAGTATTATCCTGATGCATTCTTCGACCCCATAATACTGATCTTCATTTTTTCTGATTTTATTAGCAGAATGCAGTAGAGAGTATTTGACATATATAAAAATGCGAAGCACATTGATTTTGAGACCGGCCCAAATTTTAAACAATATTGTCTTTCCAATGCCCAAGGCATTTGCTTGTCTATCCTAATTTTTTCTCTCACTCTTCTCAAATGAATACAATATTTTAAACACCTTATATACAAAACACAAAACTTAGTGAATATGAAACTACTAAGAGGAGATACTACTAAATGATTACACCATAACCTAAACAAGTAAATTACTAAAACTTGAATATACATCAAAACTTCTAAATTAGAAATGGAAAATATCAACTACTTATTAGGAAGTTTGGTCTTATTATGTCAATAAATTTCTTAATTATGTCAGTAAACTAAGTCCCCGAAAAGGAAAGAAAAAGGAAGTTTACTAAATTCTCTCCAAATTGATCTATTTCTTCTTGTTGTTCAAGTTTTAGTACCAAAGGAGCACATGTTAACCAAAGCCACAGTATCAAAATGAAGGGAAATTTGAAGAAAAAGAAAAAGATTAGCTTGTTTGATTGTTATACCTGCAGATGACTTTTGACATGAGACACCTGAAGTCCGCTTACACCCATCATTTGCACGATTCCCTTTGGCGTTGCTTCTGAAAATTTTGCTGGTTCAATCACATATTGAACATATACTACTACACCAAGCAATGTATTTATTCACCTAACCTTAATATATTACTACGTTTGAGAAAAATATATGAAGTCAAACCTGCAACTAACTCTTACATAGCATTAGCTAGATGATTTGATGCAAAGCAGAATGGTTAGTCTTGTTTTCAAATTTTGATCCACTCAACAAGAAAATACTCAGATGGTAGATTAATATTCTTGCCATACTACTTGTCCTTCTTTATGAAACATAACATTTAAGTAAAAAATATATAATGAAAATGGTTTTACTTAATATAGCTAACTAATTTCCAGTATCTGGAACTTACTGTGCTTTCCACCAAGGTGTTCTACAGCTTCAATGAAGTGCTCATGAAGCTCCGGCGTCCACCGGAGACGCGGAAAAGCCGATTTCTTATACTTCCTGACGCCAGTTCTATTACACATCTCCATATTCTGCAGGTTTCTTGGACATCGAGGAATGTTCAACATAAATACAAATGAGGGTTAGACCACTACCACATGTGAAAAGGATAAGATGTTTTGGGGGGCTTTGACTTTTGTGAGCCTGAGCAGAATTTGAGAAAAATTCTCTACTGCCTCAACATTAGGGGAAAAAGAATGAAAGAAATAATTGAAGCAATTATTGTTTATTGGTTTGAAACCTGGTTACAAGTGACTGGACCATTTGATCTAACTACCTCTTGATTGGATCTCATGAGATATTCAACCTTAATAGTTTTTTGACTTGGTGTTCCCATATATAGTATAGGAACGCTAACTTAAATATCTCAGACTAACTATAGTTATGGTGTGCTCAAAATTCTTTGCTTGAGAGTAATTTCTTCCTACAAGAACAATTCAATGTGACTGAAACCTTAGTACGTCAAATTGACAATATTGTTACAGCCTACCAAACATTTTTGACTTGTCGGCTGATTCTTTGACTAAAATTTTGTTCAGCTAGATATGTGCTTAATGGCCCGCAGCCCCATATGCTCATAATTGAGCACAATTCAGTTATTTGTTTCAATTGCTATTTTTAGGAGTTTTTACAGAAAAATATACTGTAGCGATTTGATGCATGTGAAATAAAGAGGTGACTAAAAAATATGTTCACAGAAAATATAAATTTTTTTTTTGAAAAAAATCACAATCCAAACAAATATTAGTAGAGCAAAAGCAAAAGATTTGGTTAACAGGTGCCCATTTGAAAAAAGTGTAGTTAAGAGAGATTTCAAGTGTTATTTTTTTTTTTGAAAAAGTGAATTAATTTTGAAAAATATCTAAATACAGAGGATGCAATAATTATTTTTTTTAGTGTAAGTGGGAGGGTGCAATAATTGTGATTATGTGTATAATCACATGATAAGTTAGGTATAATTTAGGTATGTTAAAGAGTGCCAATAGGTTTAGAAAATGTTTATATATATATATATGTATATGTATATTTTAATTTTTTTCCCTAAAAAGGTATATATATTAAATGCCAAGAAAAATGATTATATCTTTCTATCAAAAGGCAAATCATGACTCTAAGACTTAACTTTGTGTAGTAGAATAGTCAAATTTAAGAATTCCTGTGTCGGAGCAGTCTGGTACCTAATTCATGCAATTTGATTTGCCCGGATTGGACTATTTGACTCAAAGTTTTTTTTTTCATTTTTTCTTGGTCCCACTTTTTGCACGTTAAATGCGGTCAAAATAAACATGCCTGTTTGTCAATTCCACGAAAGAAGTGTCTCGATCTATGATTGAAGAAGGGTTAGAGAGATAACCCACGGAACGTATTATTAGGGTCATTGAATTTGTTGAACAGGTAATAATTTCACCAAATAAATTTTCCTCCACCGTATTTAGTTTGAATTGTAAAATTTTTGTTCATCTATAAAATCACTTATCGTTTCACAAAAAAAAATATTTAATTTGAATTGACATTCACGAATTATTCGTGTTATGTTGATGCCCTGTGACGTGATGACAAAAATTACGCATTTTTTTGCACGAAATATTATTATTAAATTTCCAGGCAATGTATTCGTTTACGATCACCAAAGTCACTAAGGAATTCAAAAATAAGCTAAACAAAAACGGCTTTAATGGACCTCTAGTACTGGTCAGCAATTGAGGTTGAGTTTGATTTAGATGCATTAATTTTTTCATAAGATAAAACAAAATTGATGAACTTAATCTTCCCAAAGAAGAAAAGTAAAATAGAATAAGATACTTACACTCCACTCAAACCACGCATACTTTTCAATGCTGCCGTAATTGAATACATAATAAAGCCGCAGATCTCGTAGCAAACACACCAAGAAAAATGAATGCGAAAATTTGATGAATTAATTGTCATGATTAACTCACTAATAACATTATGATTAGGATATGTTAGCTTCATGAGTAAAGGGTTATGTTCCACATTGGTTCGAGAGATGGAGAAAGAGCGGTTAATATGTAAGTAAGGGTTCAAGATCTAATAGGTTAAACTTTTGGGTCAGAGTTGGTTCCTGACTTGCATATTGGGCTCTTTGGTGGACTCTTTCGAGGTGTTTCTCCTTATCAAATTGGTATCGGAGCTTTAGGTTGCAAGACTGGACTACTCATGGGCAAGTGGATTCTTCTCGGTGTTGGATCAGTAAAAATTCTCTTCTTGGTGGTGGACCAAGGTGCTAAGGAGTTTGGCTAATGTTGGATCAGGTGCGCCGTGAGTTTGGCAAAGGGTCCAGCTGGTGTGAGATGGAGACAAGGGCTAGCAGAGGTGGGCTTGCGTTGAGTATTAGAATGGACTTAAAAAAGAGATTGTAAATTTGGATTTAATGTGGGGGTTACTCATAAAGGGAGAGATTTGTTAGGTTCATGAGTAAAGGCTCATGTCTCACATTAGTCCGAGAGATGGAGAAAGATCGGTTAATATGTAAGTAAGGGCTCAAGATCTAATAGTTTAAACATTTGGATCAGAGTTGGATTCCTTACTTATATATTGGGCTCTTTGGGGGACTCTCTCGAGATGTTTCTCCCTATCAGGATAAGATTGCATTTGTTTAAGTACCGATGCATGTCCCACAACCTAGGACATGTACATTTTTTTATTCAATTAATTTTCTAGATAGCAGCTAAAAAGCCTAATGCATAGTTAAAGTTCCATCAACGGGCAAAAGCAAAGTAAATTAGTCAAGGTGTGAATTGTAGAAGAGATGCCAAACATAAAAAGGAAACCTAAAAGGCAAGTTTGTCTCGATTTTTATACTATCACTTCCATGTAAACAACAAAAGACGGTGCCTACTTTTGTACCCATCTTTTCGTGTTATGGGCTGCCTTTTTCAATACCAAATTGCACCAAAATTCAATGTGGATGGAAAACAAGAAAGCTAACTGAGCGATACTTTTTGCGGCTGTTGCTAAAAATTGTTAGAGCTCCAACTTCATTGGGTGATTCTAGAGCCGCCAATGAAGTTTGTGTGCAAATTTTTTTATCAAGCAGTAGTTTCAAGAGATCATATCGAATCAAACAACTCTCAAGAGTAATGTTTAGATGAAGCATCTCCATAACATATGCCTTATGATTTGAGGAGACTGTTGGCTACTATATTGGTGTACTTAACTGCGGCTAATAATGCTAACGAGGGGTGGCAAAAATGTGAAATTCGAATACTTCCGCCAAGCATCAAAGGATGATCACGTTTGCTATCAATTTCTACATTAGATAAGCAATTTTTTAGGTTCCACGTGCAAGGCAGACAAAGATGCAAGAGACACTGGCATATCTAATGTGCATCGATCAACTTAATTCTGGACAAAGAATTGCTTTTATTACAATGATAGATGCTGTATATGTAAAGAAAAGAACATGTTTCTTTATAGATGGTAAATATATCTCTATCGAGATTTACATGCTGCGGTTTTTTTTTTTTTATGAAATATCATAATTTCATTAATTTGCACTAATGGCAAAACTTATATCATCAACCATACACAAATATCAAAAAACAATTTGAAGAACAATAAAAGTTGTATTGTAAAGCTTCAAATTTAAAAAATAAGATAAAATAATTGTAATTCTATGAACATCTGTGCATGATTCCAATCGTCAGATCTGCTGATTAACTGCTTCAAATCTAGATATTATGGTGAGATCTGCCGAATAGATCCAAGAAATTCCAGATTTGATAATCAAAATTTGAGAAAACTCAAATCTAATAAAAGAAAAATGAAAAAATTATAAAAAAATTCTCACTACTAATCCTTAGGAGAGAATAAAACTCTCACTAAAAAATTTAGAAAAGAAAAAAATTCTCACTAGACAATCCTAAGGAGAGGAGAAACTCTCACTAGAAAATTCTAGAAGAGATTTTATTTATACAAATGAAAAGAAACTACAAAAAGGCTCCTCCTATGGCAAAGATCAGAAAAATCTGATCTCTCTCCTATGGGAGAGTTGAAAGGAGTTTTAGTTAGAAAATTTTTTTTAGAGAGAAGAAAGAGAGAAGGAGGAGAGAAGGAATAATATATTTGTGCTTACATGTCAATCATTTAGATTTACTTGCTGTGGTTAGGTAGTAGATAACAGCTGATAGAATTATAAATAATCGATTTGTTTCATAGGTAACAAGCAATGTGGAGTAAATTGATAATATATTAAACACTGTTTGTCAGATCTAAACTCCCAAGACTTTGAAAAAACCAACATTCAGCCCGCAGAAATCATCAATATATGTGTAAAAGGAATCTAGAGCTAAAGAGCATAGATCACATTTTTTTTTAATAAAAAAAAAGCTTTCTATTTCAGTCTTGTATTTCATATTTTACTCTTATCAGATTTGATATGATCTTACCACATATAAGTCGGATAAAACCTACCAAGTTGATTTGCACCAAAACATGCTATTCACGAGAGTTGATCTAACTCTTGCAATGAATCATTCTGAGACTTCTTTACACACTGAACTCACGGATTAGAAAGTGGGATTTTGGAAAATAAAACATGTAAAAGGAGCTATCTCCCATTTCTTAAATCACTAGGAATTCTCCATCCCAAAGAGAATTACCCAAGCACGAATAAGAGTAAAAACTATGATGAATCATAATTCAACAAGGTTGGAATTGCTACGGCCTACAATGTTGATGCATGCAGATGTTAAATATGCGCAGCCTCTCTTTATTCTCAAATGATCAAGAATGTTAGGGAAGCTTCACTCTGGAATTCTCAAGAAATGAATTTGGTGCAAAGGTGATAGCTACTTGTGTGACGTGGTAAACTTGAAAGCCACATTTTCCTTTCTTCAACCGACATAAAGCTCTATTGTTAGCGTTCGTACTGATTTTTGATAGCTAACAAACCAAAATCGATTTGACTTGGTAGATTGAGATTTCTGAACCTACCACTTGATGTGTATCAAGAAAAAGGTGAAAATGTGTTGAGAAATGTAGAAATTGCAATGCACCGATAAACCTGACTCATAGTCAATCGCTGTTCGTCCGCCTTAACCATTCTCAAGGACTTGAAATTTGTGACAAAGCTTCGGATAAAGAAAGCAATTGAAGGGAAAGTTGATTTATAAAAGAAATTCTAAGAAAACTACTCAATATAGATTGAATGCTTGATTAGAACGTAAAGCTTGCCGGAAAGGTGAAGATTGCTCAAAACTAAAGGACTGCTTGGAATGAAAAGGAATTCGTGTCAAACTAGGAAAGCATTTGCAAAACCTAACATGAAACTATTTGAAGACGTGTAATTGAAAGCTTCCACGGAAATGGAAATATTTGCAGAAAGCATGAAATCCTAAACTTGGCTTAACGACTCTAGAAATGCTTCTAAAATAAGAGCACTTCTATGAAGACTACTATTTCTTAAAAGAACTTTCTCTAGAATTGTTTTTGTTGTTGAATGTTACCTTTAACTATTTATGGATGAAGTTTCCCTCTAAAAGTGATAGTTGCTGATTAGTCCACTCCCGCACTTCATGAATCATGGTCACCACTAGGAGTAACAACCTGTCATGTCATCCCTACCAACTAATAAGGAGATAGTGGTAAACACCCACTTCTTCATTATAAGAAGCACATGGTCTCTCACTTTCCTAGCTTTTATGGACATGCTCTTCAGCTCTTGTGTACGCTTCTCTAGCTTTAGTGTCAAACCAGTGAGCATAATTGGCTCTTCTTCCTTCTGATGCCTACCCTTTTGTGTAGCTAACTGTATGGATATTGACCACTATGGTAAATCGACACCTATTGCTGCCGATTTTCTTTGCTATTTACACATTTCCTTTAGGCATCATCTTTGAGCAAGTGGCTGCAGCTGATAATTGCTGATTGATCTGCCAATTATGGTCAGCTGATATTACCCCAACAAATAGGCTAGTGTCTAATTTTAGAGTTGTGTGTAGTGTTTTACGCTTTAGTGTCTCTTGAATTTTATTCTGGTGCATTGTGTTTTATGTATAATGGTAAGTATTATTTGTAAACTTTGGTTTGGGCCTACCACTTGAGACAAATCAACAGAATTTCTCTAAGAGAGCAACTGATGCCAGAAGATTCATGGGGTCCCAACAAATAAGGAGAGATGTGTCTATCGAATTTCAAGTGAGCATGAAAAACCTTTCACCCTCAAATAGTCAATGAAAGGTGTGTCAAGAATCAAAGCTAAAAAAATAGTTAAGGCAAAGGCAAAGGCGAAACCTTAAAAACTTGCTAACGTCATGGATGAAATGAAAGGCCATTAAACCCAGACCTAATGAAAATGATTTGAAACCAAAAACTGCCTTAGATTTAAAAGCTATATAAAAAAAAAAGCTTACGAGGGATTGGATGTTTCAAGAAACAAAAAACGCAAATTGGGAGTAAAGATCATCATCATATGCTGATCTTGCCATTTAAAAGTATGATAACAACTTTGTTGGTGGGCATCAATGCGTTATTATTGGAATAAATTATTTTAACATGCTTTTTTCGTTGGGAAGGGGGTACCGATATGGGCACACAATATCAGAATTAACTCAGCACAAATTACCCTTTTCTCAAATACCAGTTAAAATAGAAATAAACTAAATAACCAAATAACAATGCCAACAGTAATAATAAAATGTAGGAAAAATAAAAGACACAGGACACCAAGATTTTTATGTGAAAAATTCAAATTGGAAAAAATCATGGGATCTAATCTAGTCAAAAAAATTTTCACTATCACAATAATGAGAATACATAAGTCTACCCGAAATAATCGGATGATAACAATATCACCATTATTAACCAAATTAAATCGCTACAAAATCACCCCTAAAAACTATAACTATCAAAGAAGTGGGTTTAGAAAAGTGTTATCAAATGAAAAGAAAATCTAAAATCTAAACCAGTAGATGAGTAGAATTTGATGAAAGGATCACGTGGATAAAATTTGTCTCAATTGGATTTCGAATCACCTCCAATCAAGATCTTGAAGTCGTTTCACTCTCTCTCTAGTTTCTCTCCTAATTTCTCTCTCTTCGTTTCTCTCAAAACCAAGGAAAGTGACGGCTGCACCTTTTTCTTTTCCTCAATTGATTAACTCCTCAAGTCTTGTGACTTGGTTTCCCTACTTGATTTGGTCAAAATTGATCAAACTCATTAACATGTGGACTTATTATGATTGGTCCATCAAATGGGCTAGACCCACTAGTCCAACAATCTCCCCCTCCAACTCATTTGGGGTTTCACCAAACCTATTTCTTGTCCGTAAAACAAGAGTTTCTCCTTAGAGAATGTCTTAGTCAATATATCAATACCATTGTTATTAGTGTGAATTTTCTCAAGTGTCAATAACTTGGAATTCAATACATCTCGAATCCAATCATACCTCACATTAATGTGCTTGGACTGAAAGTGAAATGTAAAATCCTTACACAAATGAATGACACTCTGACTGTCACAATGAAGACTGTACTTCTCTTGTTTCATACCCAATTCCTAAAGGAATTTTTGCAACCAAAGAGTCTCTTTTTATGTTCCAGTGATTGCGATATACTCTGTCTCCGTACTGGAAAGGGCGATACACTTCTGTAACTTATTTTGCCATGACACTGCTCCTCCTGTAAAAATCATCAAGTACCCAGATATGGACTTCTTATTATCGAGATCACCTATCATATCTACATCGATGTACCCATCTAGCATGGTCTTGCCATTACCGAAGCACAAACACAATTTGAAAGTTCTTTCGAGATAACCGAGGATCCATTTGATAGTATTCCAATGCTCCTTATTAGGATTAGAGAGATATCGACTGACTACTCCAATTGCATGTGCAATATTTGACCCGGTACAAACTATAGCATACATCAAACTATCAATAGCAACGCATAAGGAACTTTTCTCATGTCTTCTTTGTCCTTCTCATTTATTATCGAGACCTATCTTTTGTATAGCAAACATCAATGTGCACCAACTCTAACGGATTCAATTTTCTAGACAGAGAAAAATTTGAATTGCAACTCTGTGTTGTTTCCCATAAATGTAGTTAACACAAAATTTAAGTGCATTACCTCTAATTTCAAGTAGGATTGCTTGCGAACAAGTATCTGAATTCTCTTTTCACCCAAATACTCAAGTCGTCTATGCCAAAGGTCAATTAAAAAATCATGAACTGCATTCACTTCTCCCTTTCCTAACTTGAATTGCATCAAGTAAACGGTACTTTGCTTCTTTTCTCTGGCAACAATAAGATTTCCTTTGCTAAGTTTTCATTTGCTTCCACCTTGCGAGTTATGGTAACCCTCGTCATCAAGTTTTCCTGTAAAAACAAGATTAAGACAAATATCAGGAACATGTCGAACATTTCTCAAGATCAGTTGGCACCCGGTATCTGTGTCCAAATATATGTCTTCCATGCCAACAATTTTGCACGAGACTTCATTTCCCATTCTAACATAGCCAAAGTCTCCTTCAGTGTAGATTAAGAAGAAATGCCTGTGAGAAATAATATGGTAGGATGCATTCGAATCAACTACCCAATAATTGTCATAACAGATAATATTCACATGACTATTATCACAGAATACAAACATATCATCATGAGCTGCCACAACTACTATAGTCTCCTCATCATCTTTTTCCTTCACCTTACCTTTTTCTCAATTTGTTTTCGTTTTAAAATTCTGCACTCTTTTATATAATGCCTATTCTTTTTTACAATAAAAGTATGTAATATTTTTTTGCGACTCAGACCTGCCTCTGGATTTGTCATTCTTATTGTGGGATCCTCCATTTTTACTTCTCCCCCTTCTTTCTTTCTTTTCTATCACCAGGGCCTGGGATTAGTTTACAATTCCTTGTTCCTTCCTCCGAAGTTCTTCATTCATTACAGCCTCTTTTGCTATATTCATAATCAACACACCATTTGAAGCTGAATTACTAATAGAAACCACCAGTCTCTTAACCATTTAGTAGTGAACTGAACAATAGCAAAACCTGCACCTCATCATCTATGTTCAAGTTCAACATAGCTGCTTGGCTTATGAAGCCCTGAAAATTACTCAGATGCTCAGTCATATCTGCACCATCTTTGTATTTCATCCGAGTAATTGGTTTCAGATAAGAGGTGTTATTTAAATCGGTCTTTCTTTCGTACATACTTTCTAACTTTTTTCATAGTACATCAACTCTACTTTCATTAGCAAAATACTGAAAAATACTCTGACCAATCCACTTTCTAATATTATCAACAGTTTTTCTGTGCATAGCAGCTCATTTTTCATTACTCATATCACTTGTCCTACTCTTATCCCCTAGATTCAAACAAATCTCTGTAATACAAGTAATCTTCCATTCTAGACTTCTAAATTAAATAATTAGTTGCCTTTAATTTTATCATACAACCACTATCCGAATTATTCATTTTAATTAGTACAAATGAGTAGCCCAACCTGACTACTCTGATACCATTTTGTTGGGAAAGGGGTACCGGTGCAAGCATATAATATCAAAATTAACCCAAGATAAGTTACTCTTTTCCCATATATCAGTTAAAATAGAAATAAATCAAATCACCAATAACAATGCTTACAATAATAATAAAATATAGGAAAAATATAAAACATAGGATACCAAGATTTTTACGTGAAAAATCTAAATTGAAAAAAATTACGAGACCTAATTCAGTGAAAAAAATTTCTACTATCATAATAATGGTCCGAGTTTTTAGAATAACTTGGATCGGATACTTGGCCGGTTTCCAGTTCGACCGGTCGGATCGGCCGGTCCATTATAGTTTAAAAACATAGAAAATTAATAGCACACTTAAAAACATTGGGGGCAAAGTGCCTGTAGTATCTTTTATATTTCAAGTAAGTTTTTTTTTTTTTTTTGATAATGAAACTGAACGTCACTAAAGTAAATCTGCATTTGCAATGTACATAATCTCCTTTGGAAAGTTTACAAACCAAACGTGACTTCCCTCAAGTAAGCTTGGCTTGGGAAGGTTGCTAACTTGCACTATAGGCAAGTGATAACTCGGAGAATAGCTCCCTACAGTCCGTACTAATATTTTATTATGTAAAGAAAGGTGGAGTGTCAGAAGATTATTTTGGGGTATAAGTATCATTTACCTTATTAAATATAGATTAGTTTCATGTAGCCACGTAGGACCACAGTGCACCCTTGAACTTTATATACATACACACACATATGTAGATATACACATACATACATATATATACATACACACACGCATATATACACACAAAAGTTTGCATTGTAGACGTTTTGTACTATAAATTCTTTTATAGATCTATCCTGTCAATAATTAACAGAGCTTAGAAACGTTGATAAAGCACAACATGTGAGCTTCAAATTTTCTTCAATTAGTTCCATTTGCACCCTTAACTTCCAATTAATTCCCTTACACTACACCCCAAACTTCAGCGTGGATATTGCACTCTAAAATGCTCTAATTGTCAGTAATGCTGTTATAGAATTGGTTGAATTATGCATATGCATGTAAGTGTTATATTTAACTCTAGCAATGGTATTATACAAAATACAAAATTAGTAGTTACATGTCATTGCCAATTTGAGGGAAATGCCATTCAGCTGTCCTTTTGTGGTTCAAAATTTTCCCCTTTTAACTAATGATCATTAATGAAACAAATGCCATAAGATTTTTGTAATGGTTATTCCGCATTGTCATTTTCTTTGTATTAGAAGGGATGCTAATTGTGTGGGCTGTAAATCATGCACCTAGTTTTTCCTGTGAAGATGGAGTATTAGCTTCCTATCTCTACTTGCTACATGCTTTACCCCAAAATGATTTCAACTACTCGGTTGCCAGAAATTAAGCAAATTTTTTTTAAAAAATTTTCGATAGTAATTTGCTTTTCTCAACTCCTAATATTCTAGGATCTTTTAACTCTTTTTTATTTTCTTCAAAAAATAGTATTATACAATCCTAATATCATCAAAGGGACAATGTGATGAAAATTAATGACCAGTGGCATTGTGAAACATTAGTGCGATTTCTAGTAATTGGCACTTACGTACCCTATGATTCAAGTAATGTGTTTGGACAATGTAACGATTAAAGCAAAACAAATAAATTTGATGGGTACAAAATGTAATTAGTTTTTTTTATGTATATATGTACAATGAATTTGTTGCAGTACGAGTAGATTTTTATTTTTTAACACTCTAAGTAGAAGTTACCTGGGAATTGTCTATAAAAGAAAATGAAATTTACCTGGGAATTGAATAGAGGATCTCTTTGATTGACAGCTATAGTTTTGCTTCTGCTAGTGGTCCAGCTCCCATATTCCTTCTTCTTTTTGGGTGGTTTCGTGATCTTCGCCAACTTTGCTGCAAAAGAAACAAGATTTTCATGTGTTTTCAGGATAATGAGTTGGACTTCGTTGAATATAGCTACGCATTTATCCCACTATTTATGGGGTACTATTTGTAATCATGTGCGATTAAAAAAAAAAAAACTCAACAAAAGATGTCCTCCTCTCAAATAAAACTCGAAACGGAGAATTGCAATTTTGGTACCCAATATTTGATCTATGTGCCAAATTGGTCTCTAATATTTCGGTCAATACAAATCTAGTCCCCCAAAGTTTGTAATTTTAGACAGATTTAAAACAACTAATGGAAATGGAATAATGACTAGTGGTCAACATCAAATAAAACTTTGACTTTGCACTTTTGGTTCCCAATATTTTGATTTTGAATTAGTATATTTCTCTAAATTTTAAATAATGATATTAAGAGTTTTAGCATGAATTGAGATGCAAATTAGAGTGAAATAGTATTAAATGGGCAATAAGAATTCTAACTAAACTTCTTTTTTATTTTTTTTATTCATACTAATAATATATCATATGTTCATTTTCTTTAGCATAGTTAGCCTTAAATTTGATATAATATATGTATATTATCACTATTAATAATTAATTGATAATGAGTTTTATTATTTTTATTTCTAATAATAATTAAAAAAATTGATAATGAATTTTATTATTTTTATTTGTAATAATAATTAAAAACTTAATATTTTTATTATTTTTATTTATAATAATAATTAAAAAATGATAATGAGTTTTATTTTTTTTATTTCTAATAATAATTAAAAACTTAATATTTATACTAATTATCAATTAATTATTAATAATTAGAAATGATAATAGACATATATTATATCAAATTCGAGAACTGTGCACACAAGTAATGTGCGTGTGTGTAAACTTCCTTGCTCTATTAATAAAATTTCTCAAATTTACATAAAAAATTGGTCAGCTAGCTAGATATATGCCATATGCTCATTAAGCACAATTGATTACCGCAATTAACCTTTTGGCTACTTTTGTAATTAGTAGGCCAGAAGGGTTTGGCTAATAGGTGACCATTTAGAAAACAAAATCTAAATACAGAGGTACAATTTTTTTTTTTTTTTTTTTTTTTTTTGAGAATGTGATACTTCTTTTTTATTTAGGTAAAAGAAAACAAACTATTACACAAGCCTAATTTTCCGAATTGAAGGCATTCCTAGCTTATCCAGACGAATTGCTCCACGAGCCATAGGTGGAAATGTATTAAATGTCTCATATATCCTGAGTTGCTGCTGTGGATGAGATACGCCCTCGTTGGACAACACATCAGCCACTGTGTTTGCTTCCCTGTAGCAATGGGAAAATCGATCTGGATCTTCCATGATCTGCCAAATCTGCCTAATAACCCGTCTAATGTGCCAAGGGCAATGAATGCGATGCTGGAGAATTCCAATTAATATCAACGAATCAGATTGCACATAGAGATTCAAATAATCCCTATGTGCACTGATTTGGAGACCAATAAGGAGGGCACGAGCTTCTGCATGGAGACATGTTGTTTCCCCAAAATATGCCGAGAAACCAATCAAAGGTAGGCCATTTGAATCCCGAAGAACTCCACCGCCTCCACCCACTCCTGGATTACCTTTAGAACATCCATCCGTATTAAGTGTGAGGCGACCAGATTCCTTCGTTTCCCATCGTACAAGTTTATATGTAAACCTAACCTCCGATGAATTAGGCCAGTCATACAAATGATAAAATGATGGTACTCGGAGAGGTTTTTTGAAAAAAATTCCCACCATGGATTGGATTTCGGAAAAAATGGCATGACAAATGGCAATCGACCTCATCTGGACATCGTCAAACATTGCTTTATTTCTTGCCTTCCAAATATGCCAACACACAACACTGGGAAGAACACGTCCAATGAAAATACAGAGGTACAATAATTGTGATAAGGTGTAATTTATGTAAGTTGGAAGGAGGGATGGGTTGAGTGGTTCGGGGAGGAAGTGTAATTGAGAGGTTTCGAGTCACCTCTCTCACTTACACTTAAAAATAAATTAAGATAAGTTAATAAGTACCTAATGAGTTTAGACAATATTATACATATACATATACATATATATATATATATATATATATATATATGAAATGCCAACTAAAATAGTTAAATCTTTTTATTAATTTGCAAATCATACTCTAATACTTAATTATTGTAGCAGTCAAATTTAAGAATTTCTGTGTCGGAGCTGTGCAGAACCTAATTCATTCAATCTGATTTGCCCAGGTTGGGCAACTTGACTCCAATATTTTCAATTTTTCTGGTTCCCGCGCTTGCGTGTTAAATGCTAATAAAATAAACATGCCCATTAGTCAATTCAATTGACGAAAGTTTTCATTGCAGAAGTTCAGAAAATTTGATGATCCGCCAAAGAAATGTCTCGGTCGCGGATTGAAGAAGGGCTAGAGAGATAGCCTATGGACCACATTGTTAGCGTCTTTGAATCTGTTGAACAGCAAATAATTTCAGCAGAGAAAGTTTCCTCTACCATATTTGACTTTTACGAATTTTTTTTGTGCAATGTTGATGCCCTATGATGTGACAACCATTAAATTACGCATTTTTTAGGAACTATTAGTACCTTTCCAAGGAATTTATTCGTTTACGATCACCAAAGCCACTAAAGAATTGAAAAACAAGTTAAAACTAAAATTTTTAATTGACCCCTTATGCTTATCAGTACGTGAGGTTGAATTTGATTTAGATGCATTAATATTTTCATAAGATTAAAACAAAATTGATGAACCTAATCTTCCCAAAAAAGAAAAGGGTAAAATACATTTTACTCCCTCGTGGTTTAGCAATTTTCACATATCTCCTTTATAGTTTTGAAAGCTATATATAACCCTTTATAGTTTGCACTAAAGTATCAAAGTGACGAAAATAATCTTTTGCCATAGAACCTATGAAAATATCAAAATTTTCCTTATTTAAAAATTAATATGATTGAATTAACCAAAATATATAAATATAATATGTACGACACTTTAACCCCGTATAATTTTATGTTTTACTACGTAACCTCTTTATGATTTAATTTTTTATCACATAAATAATCCAAATAATTTTCAACTTTATATAGATGTACTTTCGATATTTTAGTTTACTCCGTTATGTAATGTAGATTTCGTCATTTTGACGCTTTAATCTAAATCATAAGAGAGTTATGTATAACTTTGAAATCATAGGAATATTATGTGAAAAAGCGCTAAATCACAGGAGTAAAGCGTATTTTATCCAAAAGAAAAGTAAAATAGAAACGAAAGAGAAGAACGAAGTCAGAGTTGATGCAATTATGAGACACTTACACGCTACTCAAACCACACATACTTTTCAATGATGTCGTAATTGAACACGCAGTAAAGCCAAGGATCTTGTGGCATACGCACCTAGAAAAACGATTGAAAAAAATTTGATGTATTAATTGTCATCATTAACACACTAATAACATTATGATTTGGATATGTTTGCATGTGTTTAAGTACTAATGCATGTCCTACAACCTAGCACGTGTACATTTCCTTTTTTACTCAATTAGTTCTCTAGCGATCAGCTAACAAACCTAATCCGCAGTTAAAGTTCCATCAGATGATAGAAAGCAAAGCAAATTAGTCAAGTTGTGATGATAGTAGAGATGCAAAAACAAAAACGCAACCCAAAGGACAAGTTTGTCACGATATTTATACCATCACTTTCATAGTTTCATGTAAACAAAAGACGGTGCCTACCTTTGGACCCATCTTTCTTGTGTCATGGGCTGTCGTGCTCAACAGTAAACTGTACCAAAATTCAATGTGGATGGAAAACAGGAAAGCTAACTAAAGAGTAGTTAGTTCAAATCCAATCAAAGGATAGCAATTTTTTCTGCTGCTGCTGCTAATAAATGTTAGAGCTCCAGCTTCATTTAATTATTTTAAACTGTCAATGGAGCTTTTTGAGAGGTTATTTTAATTTAGATAACATATGCCTTGTGGTTTAAGGAGACTGTTTGGCTGTTAATGAAAGTAGTACAAATTGCAGAAATTTCTATTACTGAAAATCCACTAACAGTGGAAAAAGAAAGAAGATCTTTTGAGGTGTGTTTGAACACTATTTTTAAGATTTTAATTGCCCTCACTACACTCAATATTTGTAGTAGATATTTGGCAATTTATCCCTAAAATATAACAAGAGAAGAGAAGTTTGACAGCAAATATTAAGTTTTTCTAAGTATTTATCAAATGAATCTTATTGGTATCAATTATTAAGAGACTTGTTAAAGTATAGGAAAAGATGTTTTCCACTTGTCTCAAACACTCAGAAGCAATATGTTTGCAAAACACAATTTCTGGTACAAAAAATAATCACCAATTCAAGTGAAAAGGTGCCAACAAAATTTTCTAGCGAAGATCTGGTCCCGATCCACAAGTATACAAAAACCATATCCCCGACCGAATCCGATTCTGCATTTGATGGTTCAAAGGATCATGCACCCGATCATATTGATTCAAGCATTGAGTATTAAGTGTGTCTTTGTATCCCACATCAGAAATTTATAAAACAAATCTCTCTTTATGGTTGTAATAAATATAGTGAGTTTAAGTGTGCTAAGAGCAACAGCCCAAGTACCATATGCACCAACCTAATAGAGTTGGAGGGGTCCATGCCTCAGTCTGGGAGGAGTTTTGATTAGGTATCAAATCAAAAGAGCAAGTTATGGGTCTTTGAACCATTAAACATTTTGTACTATTTAGACTCTTTTGTATTTTTAGTTTTACATGTCTTTTGGACTTAGGAATTATTTTCTAGGATTTTATACTCTAGCTTATGTACTCTTTTTCTAGTAAATGTGCTACCCTTTTGCCCGTAGACATAAGTCAATTGGACTGAATTACGTAAAAATTTTGTTTCTCTTTGTTTGATTTATTTGTTCTGCTATTGTCATTATTGAGTTGCCAAAAATCCTATTATTCTCATTTGTTAATTTTTTGGGACCAGACCTAACAAATTAGTATCAGAATTTCAGGTTTTTGGTTTTGGGTTCTTGATGACAATAATAGGTTTTGGGTGATACAGAGAGTGAAGAACAAAAAATTTTCATTGGAGCTCAGTTGAGTTTTGAAGAAGAGTTATTTGACCCGTTGAAACTCGTTGAGAGTTTTGAAAAGAAGGTGGAGAAAGATTACTACATTTGAGGATTTTATCCCGTTGGGATCTGTTAAATCTTTTGTGAATTTTGGTCCGTATATGACCTATTGAGTCTTTTGGATCTTGGTTCGTTGGTGGCTCGTTGGGGTCTGTTGGGACTTTGGTGATACATTGAAATTCGTTGGAACTTTTATGGAAAAAGTGGAACTTGTTTGTTATTTATCTGCTATTTACCGATGTTGGATACACGCAAAGGTGGAGATTTGTAAGTGTGTCTTTGTATCCCACATCGAAAGTTTACAAAGAAATCTCTCCTTGTTGTTATTATAAATAGAATGGGTTTAATTGAATTTAAATGTGTTAATGGCAACAGTCCGAGTGCCATATGCATTAATTCAAGAGACTTTTGGGAGGCCTACACTCCAGTTTGAGAAGAGTTTTGGTTAGGCATCAAATCAAAAGAGTAAGTTATGGACCTTTGGACTATTAAGTATTTTATACTATTTAAACTCTTTTGTGTTTTCAGTATTACATGCCTTTTGGATTTAGGAATTATTTCATAAGATTTTATACTCTCTTTTTTGTATTCTCTTTCTGTTATAGTAAATGTGCTACCCTTTCACCCGTGGACGTAGGTTAATTGGACCAAACTACGTAAAAATTCTATTTCTCTCTATTTGATTTATTTGTTTTGTTATTGTCATTATTAAATTGCCAAAAATGCTATTATTCTCATTTGTCAATTTTTGGGACCAGACCTAACATTGAGGAATGATCACCAATTTAAATATTAACCTCATTATTCCAATAAGTTGGTTCTCACAGAATCCATTTTCCTTTAAATGAGGAGACGTGGATATTTTCTCTTAAGTAGTTTAAGACAACATGTTGATAATAAATTTAACAGTAAATCCTTCTTCTGTAATAACATATAAACATAAAATATAATTCTATCCACCAAGACATATGGACAAGGGATAATAATGGAATGCAGAGTTACATGTATGTCCAAGGACCAATGGGATGCTAACGTGTTACGATTTGTTGGCACGAAAAATATGCGCACGGCGGAAGCAATTTTAACACATATAAAAACATGTGGGAAGAAGAGGAGAAATAAGCTCACAATCAAACTTCAATAATTTATTTAACTCAAAAGCCAACAATAACAAATATTAAGTTGTTTCACTCACGACAACTCACAAATCTCAACCGTAAGATTTTTGCTCAAACCTACTTTCAAAACTCAACTCAACTCTTCAAGACTTAACCTAACACTACTAGTAGTATTTATAGACCAATTTGTTTCTTAATTATAAAGTACAAATCCAAACCGACTAATGAATCAAGAAACAACTCGTACTAAGATTCGGACAAGGAAACCAATGACACATAGGAAACTGACTATTCAATTAGATTCGGACTCAAACTATCACTGCCTAAGCCTTTGAAAAGGAAACTAACTAATAACTAGTACTAGTCTTCAAACAACTCTGGAACTTAAAGGAAACTAAAACAATTAGGAAATAAAATAGCTCAATTTAACTTCCATTATTGCCTCTCTTAAACTGAACTCTTCATTATGGTCACCTTCAATATTGCCATCTCGAGCTTGAATTTCCATGAACAACTCGGTCGCTATATAAACAACATTCAACCCCAAATTATAATTGGTTTTTAATTTCATCTTTACATGCGGTAGTGGACGAAACTTGTTCTTCTCGAATAATTTTTTTACCTGATCACTTCTATAAAAAAAGTCGAACATGTTCACCCATACTCCATCCAATGCTCCATAATTCAATTCATGCATATCACTAACAAAATCTCCCAAAATAAAAAAATAATAATTTCTTCCACCAAGATTTTTAACATCACCATATTTTGTGTTGATTGATTCACATTGACAACTGCATCAACCTTAGCAATGACACAATTTTCAACTAAATCGTCTATATCATAATTGATATCAACTAATTCCATCACATGATCTTCAAAAAATTCATCAATCTCGACAAAATTAACAATTGCTAAGTTGCCACGATTTTCAGACACATCTTTAACTTTATCAATGGCTTCACCTTTTTCCTCAACCACACATGAGATTTCTTCTTGAATTACAAATTCTTCATCTTCATGTGCACTCATAACTTCTATAATTTTTTCTTTCTTTGACTCATCAAAATATTCTTCTTCTTCTTCTTCACCACAAATTTCTTCTTCTCCACCATGACCATAGGAATTTATCAAAAATTTTCAAGCCGCCTTTGCTATCTTTATATGTATGAATTTTTTCACTACATGTAACTAGATTTGGATACTGAGATAGTAAAATGTCTTGTAATTGAACTGTCTATTCCTCTGTAATTGTTTAACTGCATCGCTTGATAATTCTGTACTTGCTATAAGTTCCGTGAACCCCTTTTGGATAATATTCCAAACTCCAATATCTTTGAAAAAATTCTTCATCATTGACCTCCAAGTCTTAAAATTGTTTTTACCATCAAGATAAAAACAGGACAATGTTGTAAATAATGTGATCCATATTTTAATTATTTAATCTCCACTCAATTAGGAACAATTCTGCGTCCAAATTGTCAAAAACAAATCTTCTGACCCTATGCTCCAATTTTGCAAACAAGTCCTAGGATCAAAGTTTAAATCTCTGATACCACTTGTTGGCACTAAAAATACGCACATGATGGAAACAATTTTAACACATATAAAAATATATGGGAGAGGAGGAGAAATAAACTCACAATCAAACCTCAATAATTTATTTAACTCAAAACTCAACAATAACAAATATCAAGTCGTTTCACTGACGACAATTCACAAATTTCAACTATGAGATTTTCGCTCAAATCTACTCTTGAAACTCAATTTAACTCTTCAGAACTTAACCTAGCACTACTAGTAGTATTTATAGACCAATTAGTTTCTTAATTATAAAGTACAAATCCAAACCGGCTAACGAATCAAGAAACAACTTGGATTAAGATTCGGACAAGAAAACCAATGACACATAGGAAACTGATTATTCAATTAGATTCGGACTCAAACTATCACCGACTAAGCCTTTGAAAAGGACACTAACTAATAACTAGTACTAGTCTTCAAACAACTCTGGAACTTAACGGAAACTAAAACAATTAGGAAATAAAATAGCTTAGTTTAACTTCCATCAAGATCTTGCTAGGGATTAAACTAATATCGGGGTAGTTAAAACTTGATAGTGTAGTACAAATTATTATTTGGACTAATTTTATTTTGCACCTCTTAGCTTGTACTCAATTTTTTACTTTATACCCTAAACTTCAATTTTGAATACTATGCACCTTAAACTCTCGAATCTATCCTGCTTGAATCCAACATTTGACACTGTGGGCAAAACTAGCTGAATCAAGGTACGTGCACAAAATGCGTGAGTATAGCAATTGTACATCATTAAAAGAGTAATTTCACTTTGCACCTCTAACTTGTATCTAGTTATTACTTTGCACTATAAACTTCAATTTTGGATACATTGCACCCTGAACTCTCAAAATTATCAAATTTGAGTCCAATTTTTTTTCCACTACTAAGCAAAACTAATGGAAATAAAGATTGTCTACACAACACGCAAAGTGTAACAGTTGCAATCAGTGAAAGATAAAATGATAGTCCCTCCTTCACCGTCAAATTTGGTCCCATACATCGAGTCTTTGGGTTAAAAAGAAACATGATTGCCTGACAAAGTAAAACAAGGCTAACAATAAAAAATTAGAAATTCAACTAGAATTTTTCAAGCATGAACAAATCTAAGACTTAGGATAAGATTCTTAGGATGTGCCAAACACCAAATTAGTGATGAAAACTAGTTCTTCGTATTTGGAGGATTAGCATCACTAATTCCTCTAGACATGATACTCATGGTAGGAGCATATTTTTATTCTTTTTATAGCAACTTAGAGATTCCAAATTTTTTCAATCCATTGACCTCAAACTATGGCCTAAATATAGGGAACTAGTGAACACGTTGCTAAACTCCACTAGATAAATGATTAACTCTAAATTACAATTAAAGAACAAGAATCTCCGATTAAAAAACTATAATGTACTGCTGCTGCTACTAATCTGCTAGATATTAATTTCTAGTTGGATTTTTTAGACAAAGGAAACTGATGAAAATTATACATTTTTCCTTATTAATTTCCATAATTTTTCTTATGGTGTTAATGATTGGATTCAAATAGGACAAATCCCAAAATTTAGAGTGCAACGTAAACAAAAATTAAAGTTTAGAGTACTAATTAAGAATCAAACATGAGTTAAGAGTGCAAAGTGGCATTAGTCTTTTTTATTGATGTCCTTAATTGTGCTAGTTTTGCTCACAATGTTAACTGATTGGATTCAAATGGAATGGATTTTGAAAGCTTAGAGTGCAATATGTCCAAAATTAAAATTTAAGGTACAAAGTAAGAACTGCATACAAGTTAGATGGTGCAAATTAAAATTAATTCTTATTATTTGATAAGTTCTTGTCTTCCTCTAATATTCTGCGATACCTTCCTATATACAAAGTTGGTCATGAATAAGAAGTAGATGACCTGATAGATGATGCAATTCAGTGGCTAAGCCTGATACTTTCTCCAGTAGGGGACACAACTTACATTATTCCTATTTTTCTATTTGTTTTACCTTCAGTCTCACACTTACTAGAATTGCCTTTTCCCAATTTCATAGTTGGCCATATGTATCCAAAATTTTAACTTCACCAAAATTTCAATGTTGTTACATGAGGAAGATATCTATAACTCGTAAAAGTACAAAATGATATATGCATATTTGCATTAAAAAGGCGATACATTTCTACTACTTACAACAGCATATAAAAATTGCTTTAAAATTTTGGAATACAATACTAAAGCTTTTGAAAGTAATTATGTGTAATATGTTGATAGTATATATACATGTGGGTATGAATGCATACCACATCACCTCACTGATTTGAACTAAATTCATCAACATTCGATTACTGGAAGTACAATAGTAAGACATGAGTTTACACTTAGTCCATTAATTCTCCAAAAAAGAAAAGAATTAAGGAATATCTTTTCTTGAAATAGAAAATATTTTCAGAGTGTGAATTTGTTTCTCTTTTAGATTGACAAATAAATTCGGTAGGTTTACTTCTCTCTTTTTCACTCCAGATAAACACTGCACAAGCTTTCATATCTGTAAAACAATCCGTACAAAATTTCTACATTCTTATACAAAATTGTTTTATCAGTCATAGTTTTGTTACTATGTTTGGATACTATTAAAGTTGAACAAACTGGTCATATATTGTTCTTTGGGAGTTAGTAGTGGTAACATGGTGAGATAGACAAGTCCAAGTTAACATGACTGTCCTTGGAAGAATGGGGAAGAAGGTCAAAAGAATTGCTCGAGGCACTAGACTGCGAGACTAGACGACCATTTGAGGACCACAAGCTTGGCTCTTTCCCACATTCAACAATGGCTTGTAAAAAGTCAAAAATTCCGGTCTGACTTTCTGTCAAAGTATTACAATTTGTACTACCTTGTATGACCTGCAAATTTTCAATTAAAACCCAAGTTAGTTTGCATAATTCTTCATACACTTTTCCCTAAAATGCGAATTATACCCCGTGTTTTTTATACCTTACCCCTTCAAGCTCTAAATCTTGCCCTATATGTTTGCGTTTTCAGATTTCTTGGTTATGCCCTAGTTACTCGTAAGCTTAAGCATTGAGCTCATATCAAAAGGCTAACATGTGGATAAATGCTCCCCTACTGTGATAGGAATATTATGGCACTTTTAGCAGTCAACAACAAAAGTTTCATAATTTTAGTCACATATCATAAAGGGCGTATGTTGTTCGTATGCTGTCAAGAATTGAGAGCAAGGAAAAATTAGTAGCATGCCCAAAAACAATTGGGGCAAAGTGCACGTAGCATCTTTTATATTTCAAGTAAGTTTGGGTAGGGTTGCTAGATAGAGATCAGTTTTATGTAGGACCAAGTTGCAACCTTAAACTTAATAGATATTCTCAGATTACACCTCAAAATTAAATTGTAGATATTTTTGGACTATAAAATCTTCCATCCAGCCCACTTTAGTCCAATAGTAAAAGAAGTTAATAAAGGACAAAATGTGAGCTTGACAGTTTCTTCAATTAGTTCTACTATGCACCTTAACTTTCAATTAATTCCCGTATGCCACACCCAAACTTCATAGGTGGTAGTCCATTTAAAAATAGTACCTTAAAACAATCTTTATGTCACCAAAGGAACAATGGAATGAAAATTTATGACTACTGGCAGTTTGAAACATTAGTGCGATTCCTAGTATTTGACACTCATCTGCCTATGATTTGAGCAATTTGTTTGAATACTGTAACAACTAAAGTGAAACAAATAAAACACTTGGCATCTTTGAGGAATAAAATGCCTCACAAATGAAATTTGACATGGAATATGATTACTTTTGTATAGTTTAAGGGTGCAGTGTGATGCTAAGTTTCTGTTTTCATCAAGTTTTCAAACGCAGTAAACTATCAGAACAAGTGGGGAAAATAAAAGAGGTCAGAGTTAAATTTTCTAAAATAAAATTTACAGTGCAATGTAAGAATCGATTTAAATTTCAAGGGTACAAATTGAAATTAGTCCTTTTATGCAGATACGTACATTAAATCTGTTGCAGTATAAGTAGATTTATTCTTTTTAACACTATGAATAGAAGTTACCGTGGAATTCTCTAAAAAAGGAAAAAAATTACCTGGGAATCGAATAGAGGATCCCCTTGATTGATAGTTTTAGTTTTGCCTTTGCAAGTGATCGAGCTCCCTGATTCCTTCCTCTTTAGTGGTGGTTCTTGATCTTTGCCAACTTTGCTGCAAAATCAACAAGATTTTTATACGTTTTCAGAATAATGAGTAGGACTTTGCTGGATATAATTACGTATATATCCCACTATTTATGGGTTACTGCTTGTATTCAATTGAAACTGGAAAAAGAAAAACCAAAACAAATGTCCTCATCTTGTATAAAACCCAAAATAAGTAAGGAAAAATGAAAAGAAACAAGAAGACATCTACTTACCATAGCACTCATACGATTGAGTGTTTGTTTGTTTGTTCCTTTTTTTTTTTTTTTTGAAAGACGTCAGTTGTTCAAAATTCACTACTTTTGTACTACTTGAGATAAGGGTGGGCAAAATTATCCGCTAACTCGAAAACCCACCATATCCGATCCGATTCAATCCGAAAATTAAGATATTCGATTTGTATTATTTGATTGGGTCAAAAAAGGATCGAGTACCCTCTAAGATGCAGGGTGAGTTAGGATCATATAATTAAAAACTTGCGGGTACCCGACCCGACCCGTCCTGCCCTACCCTGCCCCGCATATATATTTTTTGATTTTTTATATATATACTATAAAATAATAATTTAGAGTTAAATAATAATTTCATTGAACAAATTGCATTACAAATATGAGAGACTATTTTAAAAATATGCACATTTTAAAAAATGTGCTACTTATTTTAAACTTTTATTGATTTTGAATTCTTTTAATTTTTTTCTTTTATCTTATATTCTCTTCGCATGCTTATTTCTTGGTGGGAGACTTTTTTGAGAAAAAATCTTTATTAAATCTTAGATGAATGTGTAAAATATAAAATTAAATTAGTATAAATCATTTTTTTTAAATTAAATGATAAATGGGGCGGGGCGGGTACCTATTGATCCGGCCCTATCTCAGCGGGAACTGTATAATCAGGTACTCGCTGATATACCGGTGGGAATAGGGATAAAAAAATGGCTGACCCGCAAGGTGCGGGTAGTCAAATGGTAGATGAGAGTAAGTACCCGATCCGCCCCACCCCTAGTCTTGAGATAACTCTCATTTAATTTTTTCCTATAATTACTTGTAGTCAAAATGTTCTCTTTCCTTATATAAGTTCATTGAATTAAAGAAAAACAAAAACCCTTGGCTGATCTTAGGAAAACACCGTGATAACATGATAAAACAATAAGAAAAATCCTTGCCATATCATACGCATGCACATAAAACAGGATGCCACTGATTGTCACCTAGAAGGTGAACTAATTGTAGCAGTGCCTACCTGGGAGGGGACAGAACTACAGAATCTGGGGTTTCCTTCTCATGCAGCATCGCAGGTACCACTAGGTTAATGGTGGTGCTTTTCTTCATACTTCTATACATCTGAAAAAGCCATGATTGCAATTAATTCAGATCAGATTTAATTTTTTAAAAGGGTAGTCTAAGCATATATAGAATTTCTTTTTCATATTTTTCCCTTTAGATGATCTCTGCAGCAATGTTGTACATGCTATTATATATTTTGCTTCAGTAGTAACATTCTATTTTGGGAAATATCTTTAATATAAATATACAGTACTAATCTGCTGCTTTAATCTCGTAGATAATGGTTCGTTAAATTTTGTTGAAAGGTACAAAAGAAAAGTTAATTAAATAGACAGACTACACGTCTATGGGGACATGTTTGGTCACATGGCAATTCTTAAAATGGACGAGTAGATAGGTAGGCCTATATATGTGTGTGTTATTAAAATGGGTTGCAGGTCATCTGTTACATGCTAATGTATAATATTCATATTACACATTCTCATTTATTGACACGTATCTTTTTCAAGAGTTAAATCTAACTAGGGGTATTATTGTGACAATCTAAGGAATATAGTATCAACCTATTTAAAGTGTGTAACAGGAAAATTATAATTAATGTATAACAGAAGATCCATTGCCGTTAAAATACTGGAAACCTTATTGCTTACTCAGGTATGGTGTTTCCAGGATTTAAAGCCACATGGAATAAACTACCGAGAAGTACTGATTCCAAGGGTAAAAACTAATCAAAGGATTTGCGATCATGATGATCTAGGTCAAGATGGATGAAGTGAAACAAATTTAAACCTGAAGTGGATAGGATATGTATGCCAACCCGGAAGCTACCAACAAAGAAAGCCAGAGAAAGAAAAAAGTGAAATAGAATGCATTACTTTGTGGTCTAAACTAATTATAGAATAAACGAACTAATGAGAGATACATTTAACCTAGTTAGTGTTTGGCTAGGCCTAATTCTAGGCTTGATCTAGCTACCAAAACTTGTGGGGGTTACACAATTATTGGAAAACTTGAACACTTCTATCTTACTGAAACCCCTTTTTGCAATGATCAATCTGATACCCCTTTTTGCAAGCCCAAATTCTCAGACATTAATTTAGACCATCTTGGATTTTCGAAAAATGTTAAAAGCTCCTATAAATTTACGTCCTCGTTCTGTTTTTCTTCATTCTGTCCATTTGGTTTTCTTTCTTTTGAAACTTTTTAAGACACACATAAACGTGCAAAGTGTCTGTATCTATAGTTGTAAAGCACTCCTTTCATCCCCTATTAGACATCCCCTATTAGATGAATATTAATCTTCATAGTTTTCTGGTTTCTTAACTAAATTTTGTGTACTTAATTCTCTTTTTCTGTCTTCTATATGGTCTATTTCTTCTTGTTGAACAAGTTTCAATTCCAAAAGAGCACATAGTAAGTTCTTTCGAGAATCCGAACCTAGCAAGCTTTTCAGTCGTGAAAGCTCCCTAGGATATCAACGATTCTACTGCAGCTTTCAATGTTGATAATTTGCATGTTCCTTCTTAACCAAAAAAGAGAAATTGACAAAAAAGGGAAATATATCTAATTGCTATACCTGCAGATGACTTTTGACATGAGACACTTGAAGCCCTCTTACTCCCATCATTTGAATGATTCTCTTTGGTGTTGCTTCTGAAAAATTTACTGGTTCAGTCACAAATTCAACATATATTCCCATACCAAGCAATACATTTATCCATATATTCTTACTATAGTATCATGATTAAGTAAGAAGATATGAAGATTAACCATAATTATAAAATGGTTTATTACAGTAGCAGTGCTCTTACAACAAAAATTTTAAAAGTACTAGGCGATTTACTGTAAACCAGATTAATTAGTCTTATGCTAACAAAAAAAATCCTTGGAAAGCAGCTTAATATGTATGCCATACTACTCGTCCTTGTTTACGGAAAATCTTTTTTCAGTAGTGAAAAGGAGAAGAAAAAGGGTATTTCTTGAGGAATTTAAACTTACGATGCTTTCCACCAAGTTGTTCAACTGCTTCAACAAAGTGCTCATGAAGCTCCGGCGTCCATCGGAGACGGGGACAAGCCGATTTCTTGTACTGCCTAACGCCAGTTTTATTGCAGCGCTCCATATTCGGCAGGTTTATTGGACGATCAGGAATGCCCAACATAAATACAAATGAGGGTTAGATCACATACACATGGGAAAGGGATAAGATGTTTTGCAGGGTTCCTTAGACTTTTGTGAGCTTGGGCAGACTTTGAGAAAAATTTTCTAATGCCTCAACATTAGGGGTAAAAACTGAAACTAATAATTGAAGCAACTATTGTTTGTTTGTTTGACAATTAGTTACAACTGATTGGAGAATTAATCTACTTATCCTTTTTATTGAACTTGCTGATATTCAACCCTCAAAGCTAAAAACAAAAAAACTTAGAGTTCTTTGGACTAGTGTTCTCACATATGGTATAGAAAATCTGATTAGTGGATTTCAGTAGAAATCTTTCTAAGTAAATTCCATTATAGTACTTCCCAGAAAATGCACATATATAGATCCTTGGAAAATATTTTCCTACATCCTGAAAAGATATGAGGCGCCGAAAAAAGTAGATGAATCTTCTTAATAAAGGCAAATCATGACTACAGTACTTGTGTGCAACAAAAAGTCAAATTTAAAGAATTTTTTTCGAAGCTTTGTAGAACCTAACTCGTGCAATTTGATTTGCCCAGGTGGGTTGGACCATTTGACACCAAAGTTTTCAAAACAATTTTTCTTTTGGGTTCCAGCTTTTGCTTGTTAAATGCGGTCAAAATAAACATGCCTATTTGTCAATTCAATACAAACTTTTTCATTGAAGAAGTTTAGAAGATATGATCACCGAAGAAGTGTCTCAATCCATGATTGAACAAGGGCTAGAGAGATAGAACATGGACCACATTATTAAGAACTTGACGTTGTTGAACAGCTAACAGTTTCAGCAAAGGGATTTTCCTGTACCATAATTAGTTTGGGCAGACCTTTACGAATTATTTGGTAACGTTGATGCAGCGTGACGACTAAAATTACGCTGTTTTTAGAAACAAATATTAGTAATTTTCAAGCAATTTATTCGTTTATGATAACAAAAGTCAATAAGAAATTCAAAAACAAGTTAAACAAAAACTTTTTAATCGGCCCCTCAGACTTATCAGCAATTGAGGTTGAGTTAATTTAGATGCATTAATTTTTCAAAAGAAAAAATAATTGACCAACATAATCTTCCCAAGAAAGAGAAGTAAAATAGAAAAAAAAAAAGAGAAGAACAAATCAAAGCTCATATGATTATAAGATACTTACACTCCACTCAAACCACGCATACTTTTCAATGATGCCGAAATTGAACAAGCAGTAAGCCACGGATCTGGTGGCATGCATACACACCTAGGCAACTGAATGAAAGCATTCGATGAATTAATTGTCATCATTAACTTACTAATAACATTATGATTAGGATATGATTTCATTTGTTTAAGTACTAATGGATGTCCTCCAACCTAGGACATGTGCATATCTTTTTTTTTTTATTATTATTATTCATTAGTTTCTCTAGATAGTGGCTAAAATTCCTAAGGCATAGTTAAAGTTCCATGAAATGGCAAAAGCAAAGCAAATTAGTCAAAGCGTGAATTAATATAGGATAGATACAAAAAAATAAAAAGGTGACAAAAAGGCATGTTTGTCTCAATCTTTATACTATCACTTTCATGCGAACAAAAGGCGGTGCCAACTTTTGGACCCATATTTTTTGTGTCATGCGCTGCCGTGTACAACACTAAACTCTACCAAAATTCAATGTTGATAAAAACAAGAAAGCTAAATATAGAATGGTTACCACAAATCCAAGTATGTTAGAGCTCCAACTTCATTTGATGATTTGAAAACTGTCAATGGAGATGATGTGCATATTTTTCGTGAAGCTGCAGCTTTGAGAGGTCATTTCAATTTGAATTAGATAACTTTCAAGAACAATGTTTAAATGAAGCATCTTCATAGCACAGGTCCTATGGTTTAAGGAAACTGTTGGCTACTATATTGGTTTATTTTCCTCCTGCTAATGCTGAAGAGGTACGGCAAAAATTTGAGAAATTTTTATTGAAGATTTTCGCCAAGCATCATCGGATGATCATGTTCATTATCAAGTTGTACCTTATATAAGCAATTTTTTTGGAGTCTTTGGGCAAAGACATTAATACTTTTGGCTTAGTTCCACAGTTCTTGAAATTTAATGTTTCAGAAAACAAAAGTGCAAGAGAAACCATTAGTGAGACCAACATTTCTGTATCAGAGGCAGATCCAATATTTATCCATCAATTTAATTCTGGACAAAAAGCTGCTTTTAATACTATGATAAATGATGCATATGCAAAGAAAAAAGGATGTTTCTTCATAGTTGGTATATGAGGTTGGTATATGAGGTACTGGAAAAGCATATCTCTGTCCAGCTTCATTTGCTGAAGTCAGATGAGAGAAAATAGATGACAGATTAATGGGTAAAAATGCCTGGTTGGTCCTCAAACTTTTGAATTTGTACACGCTTAGCCCTTCAACTATCATTTGTATAATTTTAACCCTCAAACTTCTAAAAGTGTACATTTCCGACATTTACATTCATTGAGGCATCAAAAACCAACGGAATCTGAATTACACAAAATAGACAAGCGAAAGGTGAATGGGTAGTAAGTTAACATAGTAAAAAGATAGTCCAAAATTGGAGGTATTTTCATTCAATGCAAACAGGACCAAATAAATCACATTTTTGTAATCCCCATGCCATAAGGAGTTTATTGGTATATCCTTAAAAAAAAGGACTTTATTGGTATTAAATACCAGAGAATTTGACATCAAATGATCCCTGAAATACCCCAAAGCAGTCCTAAGAATGCAAAGTTGTTTAGTGAAAATTCAAATGATTTCATGCCAAATTCCTTGTCTATTTGAACTCTCCTCACTTGACAAACATTTTGATGTAAAGCTTCAAAGATTTGGTAAATGATTTGCAAATTGGTGGTGAAACTATCATTCATTAGTTTTGATGCGATCATAGGTTCCAATGGTTCATGGTCAAATCATGGAAGAGGTTGATTCGGTGAAGATTCACAAATTCACAAATTCGAGATCCCTTCCTTGATTTTCCTTAATTTCCTTAGTTTTAGTGATTTATGTTAGTTATAAGTCATTGTCATTTGTTTAATGGCTGGCTAAGTGTCATTTGGTTTCTTAAAATTCCAACCGTGTGTTTAGTTAAATTCCAACATTGATTTGTTGGTTAATTAGTTAATTGGAGTTGTTAGTCAGTTGAATAAATGGCTAAAGGTCATGTGGACCATTATTGAGCCGATTTGAGTTAGTTGGTTTCTTATTCTATTGAAGTTAAGGTTTAGGAAAGTAGCTAATTGTTTCTAAGTTTGTTTAGGTCTTTGAGTCTTATAAAGGTTATAAATAAGTCTTCAACATTAACGTTTTCCACAAGATGAATGATTAATTAAATTTCGGAAAAAACACCTTGTGTTTTTCGTGAGTCTCTTATCTAAGAGCTCCAACTTGAATACTGAAAATGATTCTTGAGTTTTCAATCGATTTATCAATTCAAAATCACGTTGAATTGTGGCATCATTCTATCCTTCTAATCAATCTCGAGTGGTCCTTGATCATTTAGAATCCATTCTTTTGTATTCATGGCTTGATCAAGAAAGATTCTTCCGCTGCTTGATTAATTTGGTTTTTTCAGACAGGTTCTTGTTGGATCGAATTTGCATCAAGTTCAGATTTACTCATATCTAACAAGATTTACAGAAAATTGAGAACAAATTTGGAATCTAACATGAAATACAAAGTCTAGAGATATAATTTTATCTAAGTTTTAGAGCATTAAAATAGGGATCAACTCTGGGTGAACAGTGATCACTGGCTATTGACCGTAATTGTAGCAATGACTGGACGTGATTGAAGGAAAAGGATGATCAAAACTACATCAAATTTGACGTCAATTCCGTAATGAGAATGATAGTTGAAATTGGCAGAAATATTAGAAATGTTAACGTTGAGAAGTTGGAGAGTTAAAAGTATATAAATAATAGTCAAAGAGTTAAAAGTGTACATACTTAATAGTTGAAGGGCTAACCAAAACTTTTGCTCTAGATTAATAGATAAATTGCTTGTTTCATAGGTTGCAAGCTATGTGGTGTAAATTGATAATACATAAAATACAGTCTATCAATTCTAAACTTCCAAGATTTTGCAAGAATAACAAGATTCAGCCAGTAGAAAATCATCAATATATAGGCAGAAGGAATCTAGAACTATAGAACATAGATGACATGCATTTTTCTATGAAAAATTCTTTCAAATTCCAGTTTTGGTTTTTTTTTTTTTGAGGTATCGGAATTGATCTCAACTTGCTACGGGCTGGAACTTGAGTTCTTTGATCCCAAACCAGGATTTGCACCAAGGCATGCTATTCACGATACTTTATCTAATTCTTCCAATGAATCATTCTGGAACTTCGTTACACACAAAACTCGCAGCAGCACAAGATAAGCTGACGGGGCACTCTACTTCAGAAGATACTGCATGCAAAAGGAGATACCTCTTCTTTCTCCAATAGCTAAATCACTAGGAATTCTCTATCCAGATCCAAGCACGAATGACAGCCAAAACAGTGATGAAGCATAATTCAACAAGGTTTGAATTGCTACAGCCTATAATGTCAATGGATACAGATGTTAAATATGTACCATCTCTCTCTATTCTCAAATGATTTATAGAATTTTATGGAAGCTTCACTCTAGAATTCTTAAGAAACAAATTTGGTGCGAATGTGATAGCTAGTTATGTGAAGTGGCAAACTTAAAAGCGGTTTTTCCTTTCTTCAATCGACCTAAAGCTCTACAAATAACAATGCTTTTAAACCCGGACCATTAAGTGAATGAATTTTCGCTTCATTGTTTCAAACCAATTCAATCTAGCTAAAAGTTTTTTCTCTTTTTTTTTTTATTATTTTCATTATTAAGTAACTTGGGTGACTTTGAAATTAAACAAAAAAAATTTTAGTATGAACTAGATTGATCGGTTTTGATCTGTTCAACTGATTTTTGATCGGATTTAATGATCGAATTTACTAGTGATCAGACCAATGTTAGGTTAACTCACGATTCGACCAGTCAACCTATCTAACGCGATCCAATTTTTAAAATATTGATATATAGGCTGGGGTGTTGTTGGGTTACTAGTGAGGTAAGTCTATTGCCTTGCGAGTTGTAAGTTGGTGTCTAAGTTTAGAGTTATCTGTAATATATTGCATGTTAATGTGTTTTATGTATAATTGTTGAGTATTATTTGTGAACTTTAGTTTGAGTTTCTGCCACTCGAGAAAAATCAACGACAGAATCACTAGCCCTTAAGAGAACATAAAACAACTGATGCCGGAATATCCCTATCGACCTTCAAGTGAGCATGAAACCTTTATCTGCAAATAATCCAAGAAAGTTGTGTCGAGAAGCAAAGTTGAATGAATAGTTATTGTTACATGAGGCAAATACCTATAACTCGTAAAAGTACAAATGATTTGTGTATGTGTATATCTAAATTAGATACGCGATACATTTATACTATTTACAACAGCATATAAAAATTGCTTTAAAATTTTAGAACACACACTAAAGCTTTTGAAAGTAATTATATGTAAGATGAGAGTTATTGACCAAGAAAAAATAAGATGCCATGTCTTGTATTTAATCAAAGGCATATTGTATTGGTTAAATTCTATACTGAAAGTGTATACACAAAAGTGGGTTGGATACATGCCACATCATCTCTTTGTTTTTTTTTTTAAAAAAAAAAAAAAGCTAAATTCATCAACATCAATTACAGACGTACAGCAATAAGGCATGAATTTACACTTAATCCATTAATTCTTAAAAAAGAAAAGAATTAAAGAATATCTTTTCTTCAAATAGAAAATATATGGGAAGCATGGATTCCTTATTTCTTTTCAATTGGTAAATTTATTCAGTAGGTTTACTTTTATCCTTCTCATTCTAGACAAAGACTGCATGTCAACAATATATTCATATCTCTAAAACAATCCATACAAACTTCCTACATTCTTATACAAAATTGTACAACCGGTCCAAGTTTTCTTACTATGTTCTAACAATATTAATATTGAACGAACTAGTTATATATTGGTGTTTGGGAGCTAGCAGTGGTAACATGATGAGATAGACAAGTCCAAGTTAAGATGATTGTCCTTGCTAGACTGGTGAAGAAGATTAAAAGAATTGCTTGAGGCACTAGATTGCGAGACTAGACGATCATTAGAGGACCACCAGCTTCTCCCTTTTCCACATTCAGCAATGGCTTGTAAAAAGTTACAAACTCCATTCTGATTTTCTTTCCAAGTATTGCAACTTGTATAACCTTGAATGACCTGCAAAATATCAATTAAAACTCAAGTTAATTTGCACAATTCTTCATACACATTTTTCCAAACTGCAAATTACACCCTGTGATTTTTATAACCTTACCCCATGTCCCTGCCCCATGCTCTAAAATCCACCTCTTTATGTTTTTGCTTTCAAATTCTTGGTTACTGCCCTACATACAGTTACTCGAAAAATGGCTAACATATGCATAAATGCTTACCCCACACCATTTCCGTAATAGGAATATTTTGGCACTTATAGTTGATCTTGTGTTGTTAAGAACTGACAGTATGGAAAAAATTAGTAGCGCGTTAAAAACATAGGGGGTGAAGTGCACTTAGCATCTTTTGTAGGGGTTATTTAGTTATTATGTTCAGATTAGTTTCATTTAGGATCACATTGCACTCTTGAACTTATGTTAAGATTTCACCACAGGTTTTAATTTTGGACATTCTCCACTATGAATTTTCCTCAATTAGTTCTACTACGCACCCTAACTTTTGATTTTTTCCATGTACTATACCCCAAACTTCAGCGCGGGACAATGCTGAACTCTAAAATGCTTTAATTGTCACTAATGCTGTTACAATATTGGTGCAAATTATGCATATGGGAGTGTGTTATTTAACTTTGCCATGATATTCTACAAAAAGCAAAGTTAATAGTTACACGTACAAATAGCTGCCAACTAGAAGGAAATTCCTTTAATTTGTTTCAGAAACGTTGTTCAAAATTATCCCCTTTTGACTAGTAATTGCTATTAAAAATTTTCATAAGATTTTGAAGTAATAAATCCTACATGGTCATTTTCTTTATGTTAAAAGGAACGTTAATTGTGTGGGCTGTAAAGAATGCACCTAAGTTATCCAGTGAAGATGGAGTATTAGCTTTCTATTTGCTACTTGCTACACATTTTAGCACAAAATGATTTCAACCCCACTTAGCTTCCAGAATGTAAGCAAAATTTTTTTTAAATTATTTTCAATATTAATTTTTATTATTCCTAATCTCAATCTAATGTTTCAGGATCGTTCAGTTCTTTTTTATTTCATAGTGGTAGTTTGTCAGCAAATAGTATTTTACAATCTTAGTATCATCAAAGGAACAATGCGATAACAATTTATGACTAGTGATACTACAAGAAACTAGTGCGAAGTTTCTACTATTTGACTCTCACATGCCTATGATAGTATGATTTAAGTAATTTGTTTGGGCACTGCAAAACTAAACCAGAGCAAGTAAAACACATGGCATCTTTGGGGGAATCAAGTGCCTGAAAATTGAAATTTTAGGTGCAATGTGATGCTAAGTTTCTGTTATAAGGTTTTCAATACGCAGCTAGCTAACTACCGGAACAAAGTGAGGAAGATAAAAAAGTTTAGAGTTAATTTTCCAAAATGGAAATTTGTGGTGCAATCTTAGAATCGATATAAATTTCATGGAAACAAAATGAAATTAGTCCTTTTTATGTATATAAGTACACTGAATCTGTTGCAATATGAGTATATCTTTATTTTTATTTTTCCTAACACTATGAGTAGAAGTTACCTGGGCATATATTGTCCAAAAAAAAAAAAAGAAGGGGTTACCTGGGAATCCCCGTGGCTGATGGTCTTAGTTTTGCTTTTGCAAGTGATCGAGCTCCAAGATTCCTTCCTCTTTGTTGGTGGTTCTTGATCTTTGCCAACTTTACTGCAAAAGCAAGATTTCATACATTTTCAGAATAATGAGTAGGACATTGTTGGATATAACTATTTATTTGTCCCACTATTTATGGGTTATTACTTGTAATCATGTCAAATAAAAGAAAAAAAAAACACACACACACACACACTCACACGTCTAAGGAAAAATGATAAGAAACAAGAAGGCACCTTACCATTCAAGCACTACAAAAATAAGCAAGTGTTTGTTTTTTCAGAGGTTGAAATTTGTTTAAAATTCACTATTTTCTTACTCCTTGGGACAACTCTCATTTAATTTTTTTCCCATAATTACTTAAATAACTTGATCTAAGATGAAATTGTCCATTGAATTAGCCATAGATGGGCTTTTGATCGACAAAATAATTTGAAAGCTAGGAAAAAGCCATATATTAGGGTTTTGATCCACATACACAAATTTTGTGTATTAAATGGAATAGTGTATAAAAGTTTTCCAAATATTTGGTACGCAGGTATACATCAGTTCAATTTCCTTGTTATCATCAAAACGTTCTCTTTCCTTATACTTTAAGTTCACAAAACTTGGCTGATTTTATGAAAACAACGTAATAATTTAGTACAACATAAAGAAAACAACGTTCTCCATTAATTTAGTATAAACTTAAAATATGATATAACATAAAGAAAACCCATTAATTAAGTATAAACTAAAACCAGAGGAAAGTTGCCTGCCCGCCCTATCATACAGATGTTCATAGAACAGGATATTATTGATTGTCACCTAGAAAATGAACTAATTATAGCAGTGCCTACCTGGGGGGGGACCGAACTCCAGCATCTGGTGTCTGCTCCTCATGCAGCTTCGCAGGCACCACTAGGTTAATGGTGGTCCTCTTCTTCAGACTTCTATACATCTGAAAAGCCATGACTCAATCTAATTCAGATCAGAATTTTTTTTTTTTTTGGTTTTCTAGAAAAGGGTAGTCTAAACATATATACAATCGTTCTTCTTTTTCCTTTAAATGATCTCGGGCAGCATTTTCTTGCATGGTTTTCATGTTCCATTAACACAAGCTTAGGCAATTTGTACAGCCTATTTGGTACTCCCTCCGTTCCAATTATTTTGTCATGTTTTGGTAATTTAACATTTTAAAATTAGTGATTTGATTGCGATGTTTGTATTTCTCTTTCCAATCTTACACCATAAATTCAAATTTTGTATTTAAATAGTAACATGCAAGTGATTAAAGGGAGAGACTATATTGAAAAGAGAGACTATAAAGTGCTCTGACTTTCTCAATATGACAAACGTGTTGGGATATTACAAAACCAAAAATGTGCCATTTTCAGTGGGAGGGAAGTTGTGTTTTAAACTCGAATCGGACCGACTGGTTCGATCGATTGAATCGAAAATCGGCTAGTTCTTTGGTCCGAGTTAGTATAGAAACCAAGTGGAAGAGACTCGGTCAAAGCCAGTCAAAAAATCCAGTTTGACTGTGCATAGGTAAAACCCAAAAAAATCGGGTTTTTTCTATTTTCTATTTTTGCTGAATCTTCATTTTTTTTCTTGGACCTTTTTATATTTTCCTAAACGACTAACAATAACATAGCAATTCTAAAGCTTGAGATTTGGTCAAACTTTTAACAAATTTGAAATCAAATGAAAAATAAATGAAAAAAAATGTATGAAAGGATGAGAAGAAAAGAAGAAGAGGTCCAGAATCTCACATGAGAAAGGGTGAAAAGATCTAAAATAAAAAAAATGATAGAAAGAAATATAAGAGAAAGAAAAGAAGAATAAGAGAGTGTAAAGAAATATGAAAGGATGAGAAGAACAGAAGAAGAGGTCCAGAATCTCACATGAGAAAGGGTGAAAAGATCTAAAATAAAAAAAAATGTTAGAAAGAAATATAAGAGAGAGAAGAAGAAGAAGAGAGTGTAAAGAAATAAAAAAAGAAAACATTAGAAAAAAAAACCAAATACATCACCTAGAAACTTTGTGATGCTGGAATGTAAGGTGGAAAACTTTGATATGACGGACAGGAGGAGAAGAAGAAACCAGAAAAAGAAACAAGAAGGAATCCTTCATAAGTTAAAAAGCTTTTTTCATATTATACTTTGACCCCTCGATATTTTAAATAATCATAATTTCACATGTAGAATTCTTTTCTTACTCATTTGCAGCCTTACTTGTTGCATTTTTCAGTGATTCATATTTTCATTCTGGATTCATCATCTTATGGAATTAGAGACTCATTAATGTCATTATATCTTACCTAAAAAAGTTCTATCCAAGTACTTTGTTTACTTTATCATTAATTTGAGCCCTTAATATATTGGACATATGGGAAAGATTGAAATCACTATGAGTACATATTTATTCTATTTATTTTGTTTTTTATATAATTAAAAATATATTTATGATGTCATCCAATTTGATCTTGGGTTTAACGGGGTGAACCCATTGATCCCTAACCCCTAAACTCTGTCAAGTCGTTGCTCGGTCCGAGTTTCAAAATATTGATGGAGGGATTATTTTGCTAGAGGAAAAGAATTTAGTCTCCTCAGTGTTAACATTCTTATTTGAAAAATATGTTCAGCATAAATATACAATACTAATATGCCTTTTTAATCTTTTAGGTAACGGCTCGTTAGTTTTGTCAAAAAGGTACAAAAAAATTAGTTAAACAAACAGAATAAACATATATGAGGACATCTTAGGTCACATGGCAATGTAGGATTTTTCACGATTCCAATATCAGATATTGGAATATAACTGTAATGCAAATGTGTACCGTTCCCCAAAGATAGAGAAATTGAGAGATGCTTGAGAATTTTGATCAACACATTGTGGTTCACGTGCTTGGCAAAGGTGACTCCCTTTCCCTCTCCAAATTTGGTATAGTGGCTATAAATGGGATGAGCCACCATACCAACAAGTCTTAGATCAGAGAGAGGGATGTAACCTTTTATGACTGTAATGGAATCTCCCAAGTAACCCTAATCTGAATAACAGGCCATATACCTTGTATATCACACTAAATATAGATGATTGAAACAGACGTAGACCCCAACTATAGTGGATCATACTATAGTAAGCTCTACTAGTTTTCACTTAAACTGTTTTTGAGAAAACAAAATTAATCAGTGAAAGCCCAAATTAGGAAATAATTCTAACATTCTCTCACTTGGGCAACATCAATCTTAAGTTTGAAGGCATTTGAAATGTAAATTTCAAAATAATTTTAGAAAATGACTCTTGGGTTAAACATAACTTTAGTTTTCACTATAAGAAAACATCTCAGTATAGAATTTCGTCCAATGAAAGTGCATTGCCATGTATTGAACTATAGACGGCTTTACATCATTTATTAATGCAGGACCTCCATAATTATAAATACTAATACTTCATCGACACAAATTCCACAGTATGATAAAGAATTCAGTCTCCTCAACATTAACATTCTTATTTGGGAAATATGTTTAGCATAAATATGCAATACTTATCTGCCTTTTTAATCTTTTGGTAATGGCTCGTTAGTTTTCTCAAATGGTACAAAAAATTTAGTTAAACAAACAGAATAAACGTATATGAGGACATCTTAGGTCACATGGCAATGCTTAAAATGGATGAGTAGATAGGTTATATATATATATATATATGTGTGTGTGTGTGTGTGTGTGTGTGTTAAAGGAAAATAGAAACGTTACCAGACGATATAAAAATGTTAAAGACAACCGTTAACAGCTTGTTTTCCTTTTCTATTATTATTTATCTCCTTATCAGCATATTTGAGGTATCTTCAACCCCTAATTTCTAGAATTTTTTTTGTAAATTTTTAAAATCTCAAATGGTACAAGTTAAAGAGTCAAAAGTTACGAATTAAAGATTGAGAGAGTTTTAGTATGTCTGCAACTTTCAAAATTATAATTTCTCTGCTATTACTAGAATCCGAATAATGAGTTCACCTACTTGGTTGTTTATTTCTAATTAGTAGTCGATATTAAGGCACCAAGTGCTTCTCCCATTTTGGCAAACCTTTTCATTTAGGTTTCTATTGAGGCCAGAGAAGACCTAAATTATGTCAAATATCAACAAGAGCCCTAAGAAAAGGATAGTATCAACATAAAGAATGGCGAACTGGAAACCTTACCTCTTACCCAGGTTTGGTGTTTCCAGGATTTCAAGCGACATAACATAAACTACTTCGAAATAGTGATTCCAAGGGCAAAAAAAAAATCAAAGGATTTGTGACCAGTACAATGATCTGGCTCCAGGTAGATGAAGTGAAAAAATTTAGATCTAGAGTGTATAGGATATCTATGCCAACCTGCAAGCTACCAACAACAAAAGCAAGAGAGAGAGAGAGAGAAAGAAGTGAAAAAGAATGCATTACTCTATAGTCTAAACTAACTATGGAATAAAGCAACTAATGAGACATATAGTGTGTGGCTAGGCCTGATTCTAGGCTTGATCTAGCTACCAAAACTTTTGGGGGTCACAAAATTATTGGAAAACTTAAACACTTCAACCCCTCCCACCCAATGCAATGATCAATCTGAAACCCCTCCCCTTTTTGCAAGGCCAAATTCTCAGACGCTAATTGAGACTACTTAGATTTTCAAGAAATGTATGTTGCTATAATTCTACTTCCTTATACTGTTTTCTTCATTCTGTCCATTTGGTTTTCTTTCTTTTGAGACTTCTTAGGACACACATAACCGTGCAGGAGTGTAAGAATCAATGGAATTATCCTAAAGTACTCTTTTCACTCCCTGTTAGATGACTATGTAATCTTCACAATTTCTAATTTGTCATCTAAATTAGTGTGCTTGATTCTCTTTTTTTTTTTGTGACTATACTTACTTCTCTTCGTACTCTTCTTCTTTCTTCTTTTGAGAATCTGAACCTAGCAAGCATTTTAGTCGTGAAAGTTTCCTAGGATATCATCAATGGTAACCAAAGCCAGTATCAAAATGAAGTAAAATTGACAAAAAAAATAAAAGAGAAGTATATCTGATTGCTATACCTGCAGATGACTTTTGACATGAGACATCTGAAGCCCTCTTACACCCATCATTTGAATGATTCTCTTGGGTGTTGCTTCTGAAAAATTCACAGGATCAATTATAAATTCAACATTTACTACTAGACCAGGCAATATATCCATCCATATACACTTGATATGGTATCATGATCAAGTAAAAATATATGAAAATTAACCCCAGTTATAAAGTTGTTTGTTATACTAGTGCTCTTACAACAAATATTTTTAATAGTACTAGATGATTAACTATAAACCAGATTGAGTAGTCTTATGTTGACAAGAAAATCCTTGGGTAGCTACTGAGTATATATGCCATGCTACATGTCCTTGTTTATGGAAAGCCTTTTATCAATGAAAAATAAAAGAAAAAGGGTTTTCCTTGAGGAATTTAAACTTACTTTGCTTTCCACCAAGGTGTTCAACAGCTTCAACAAAGTGCTCATGAAGCTCCGGCGTCCACCGGAGACGTGGAAAAGACGATTTCTTATACTTCCTAATGCCAGTTTTAATGCAGGTCTCCATATTCTGCAGGTTTATTTGACATTCAGGAATGTTCAGCATAAATACAAATGAGGGTTAGATCACTACCACAAGGCAAAAGGATAAGATGTATTGAAGAGCTTAGACTTTTGTGAGCCTGCGCAGACTTTGAGAAAAATTCTCTACTGCCTCAACATTAGGGGAAAAAGAATGAGACAAATAATTGAAGCAATTATTGTTTATCAGTTTGAAAATTAGTTACAATTGGTTGGAGTATTAATCTAATTGTCCGTTTTATTGAACTTTTGGATATTCAACCTTAAGAGTTCTTTGGATTGGTGTTCCCATATATGATATAGTACCTCTAAATTAAATATGGCAGACTTACAATAGTTTTATTGTTGCACAAAATTCTGTGCACAGTGATGGAATAATTTCTTCCTAGAAGAATAATTCAACGAAACTGAAACTTAGTACATTAGATTGACAATATTGCACAACCTGCCAAACATTTTTGAATTGCTGGCTGATTCTTTGACTAAAAGTTTGGTCAGCTGCTACAATACCATATGCTAACTAAAGTCTAAATCCATTAAATTATTAAATTGCTAAATATTAAATCTAATACAAGTACATATCACATTTAGTGATAAGTGAATAGCTTATCACTTAATTTTGGGAGCAAATTTTGCCTAAAAATTCAGTGCCACCTAATTAATTCAAATGCTCAATTTTTGGTTATCAAATGGTCTGAATATGTTAAGATCTAAATCCATTAAATGTAAATACTGAATTGGGTTATCAAATAGGGCCTAAGGTACCATTAAGTACCTCAGTGAACCTTGTGCCCACTTGTGTAATTAGTAAACCCAAAAAAATTAGAAAATGACTAATTAACCTCTAAGCTAGTATCTCTGATTGTGCTCTTTGGCAATTTTAGTTTTGACCTTCCATTGGTGGATTTTTAGAAGAAATCTTGCTCACTGAATCCCATTTATTACTTGTCAGATAATGCATGTAACATACAACAATGGGAAATGTTTTACTTGAAAAGATGATAGGCCAAGAAAAAGTAGTTGAATCTTCTCAAGAAAAAGCAATTTATGACTGATAATTATATGTAACAGAAAAAATTTAACTTAAGAATTTCTGTGTGGGCTGTTTAGAACCTAATTCCAGCAATTTGATTTGCCCAGAGTTGGATGAATTGACTCCAAATTTTGCGTTTTTCTGAGGCTTCAATTTTGGCTTTTTTTTGGGGCTCCAATTTTTGCACGTTAAATGTGGTCAAAATAAACATGCCTATGTTTTCAATTCAAATGACGAACTTCACCATTAAAGAAGTTTTGAAAATGTGATCCCCGATCAAGTGTCTCTATCTCTAATTGAAGAAGGGCTAGACAGACAACGATGGACCACGTTGTTGTGATCTTTGAATTTGTTGAACAGCTAATAATTTCAGTAGAGAAAATCTCCTCTACCATATTTAGGTTGAACAGACTTTTCTCATAGCACATCTTTGTGTAATGGTGGTGCCTGAAATTCTCCTCTACCATATTTAGGTTGAACCTACTTTTTTCATAGTACATTTTTGTTAATGGTGATGCCTATGATGGCTAAAATTTGGGAAATGTTCACTTTTCGTCTCTAAACTTTGGATTAGAGACACATTTTGTCTCCAAACTTTTAGACGCAACATATTTAGTACATGAATTAATAAATTCTAATCACATTTAGTCCAAAAATGGTAAATTATTCAATTTGAATGGAGAAGTCTCACGTGTCTAGCACGTGACTTTTGATTTTGACTAAGAAATTGTTTTTACTTAACGGCCACGTGCTAGACACGTGAGACTTTTCCGTTCAAATTGAATAATTTACCATTTTTGGACTAAATGTGATCAGAATTTATTAATTCATGTACTAAATGTGTTGCGTCTAAAAGTTTGGAGGTAAAATGTGCCCCTAACTCAAAGTTTAGGGATAAAAAGTGAATTTTTCCCCTAAATTACGGATTTTTGATAAAGAAAATTATTAAAAATTCTTGGCTATTTATTCTTGACAATCGCAAGATTCAGTAAGGAATTTCAAAAGTGATTAATGAAAATTTTTTTAATTTGGCTTTGACCCCTCATGCTTATTAGTAACTGAGGTATAGTTTGATTAGATGCTTTAATTTTTTCCATACGATAAAAATAGAAGTCATTGTAAGAGAAAAGAAAAGACAGAAAAAAACAAAAGAAAAGAACAAAAATTAATGCTTATGTGACTATAAGATACTTAAATCTACTCAAGCCATATAAACTTTTCAACGATGCCATAATTCAACACCTAGTATAGCCGTGGATCTTGTGGCACAGACAAAAGTTGAATGTAAAAATTCGAAGAATTAATTATCATCATTATCTCACTAATAGCATAATGATTAGGACTAAACCTTGTGCTACCTACAAACTAGGACATGCGTCTTTTTTTAATTAGTTCTAAATAGCAGCCAAAAGGTACACAGTTAAAGTTCCATCAATGGCAAAAGCAAAGCAAATTAGTCTAAGTGTGAATTATTAGTATAGATGCAAAAAATGAAAAAAGGCAACCCAAAGGCATGTTTGTCTCAATTTTTATACCATCACTTTCATGTCAACAAAAGACGGTGCCTACTCTTGGACCCATCTTTTTTGTATCATGTGCTGCCGTGTTCAACACTAAACTCCATCAAAAATTTCAATGTGGATGGAAAACAAGAAAGCTAACCCTAGAATTTCATGAAAGCAACTTTATTCTTGGTTTGAATAATACCTATCTATGCACTGTTTTTCTAAGCCTATAGCTGGTTAGGTTGTGACATTTGAATGAAGTTGCGTACGTACAGGTCGCATTCAAGAAAAACCTACACATCTTTGGATAAAACAATTCTTTTTTTGTACTTGGTTCTTCTCCATTTATCATGTATTTTAATCTAATTAACAAGTTAAATGTACCACGTGGAGTATCTTCATGTAATACTCAGCATTTTAATCGTAGGCTAGGCATGCTGGCTTCCATAACTTGCTGGAATTATGGGTATGTAATACTCGAGTTATACGTAAGTGCTGTGGATTTGATGAAGGATTTGAGTGTTGGGGCAATTTTTATAGGGATAATTTCAAAAACCTCTCTTCAGGATTTTGACAATTCATTTAGTACCCGTGAATTTTGAAAAATATCATTTGCTTTCTCTACTTTTGACTTTTTGTAACATTATCAATCCACTTCAAAATAAATTATTAAAAAACTCATTTTTGATAGAGAAGATGTTTTCATTCCAAAAGTACAATTTGTTATCCTATTTCTTTTTTCAAAATTAAAAGTATATTAAGAATAGTTTGGAATCAATAGACAAATTATATGAACGTGCAACTTTAGTGGGACGCAATATAACGAATGCATACGAACTTATTTGGAAACATTCTAATAAAATTTATTTTATTAAATAACCAATAAAATACAAAGATTTTGAGGGGAGCCAAACTTGACCTCAGAGGCTCCTGAAAGTAACTAAAGATAACAAACTGGATCATTCAAAAGCCTGTCTGAATGATCTTATTAATGAAAAAAAAAAAGATACGTTTTCAAAGACAAAAAGGAATTATTCTTTGACTGAAAAGTGTTTGTGAATTTCTTAATTTAATATTTATTATGCCAACTAATGACATGAAAACTATTAAAATACTTTTCAACCTTGTTAACATCCTATAATTCTTAACCATAAGGCCCTATCAGTGAAGTTCTTAAAAGTTTAAAGGCTTAACTAAATTTATTATGAAAACAAAAAAAGTACACAAGAAAAGCGCAATATTGGAATGAAAATATATTCTCCATCCAAAAATGAGTTTTTAATAATATATTTTAAAATAGGTTTACAATATTATAAAAAATTGAAAATAAGGGAGGTAAGTGATAGTTTTCAAAGTTCAAGAGCGCTAAGTGATAAATATCACAAACCTCAAGGGAGGTTTCTGAAATTATCCCATTTTTATATCAATCAGTATTGAGAAAGGTTGTATTTGATTTTGAGAAATGTTGGGTGAAAGCAAATTTAAATTTTTGACAGGACTTATTTGAAACTTTTAATTCTATGAAGGAAAAAGAAACATAAATTTCAAAGGCTTGGGGTGTCCCATGTACCCTATTAAATAATTTTTTCCTTTTCCTTAGCTTGAAGTTAGATAAACCATCACTTTCAAACTGAATGGAACATCAAAAATTACACTGATAGGATTAGAAAAAAGTATTTTCGCGTCTGGTCTATTTGGTTTTTCCTGGTATTATCCCTTTTTTAGGTTAAATTATACCAATTGGACCTGCTATAAATTCTCGTTATCTCGTATCTTATCATTAAAATTCATATTTTCTATCCTCCTATTTTTCAAGCTAAACTCCATTAAAAGCAAATAAACATTATCATGCGGATACCATACCTACAATGCATAGAGTTGCAGAAACTGTTAGGGATAATACAAGAGCAAATAGCTAAAAGTTACAAAACAAATTATGCAAAAAAGACTTCAAATTATGACTCAAGATCACTTTTATTTAGACTTATTTGTCCAGAATTTAGTGTACAAAGAACTTGGACATATATCCTTTAGAATAATTTGAATGGTGTTTGTCTTTAATTCTTGCACAAATTTTGACAAACCTACTTGAACTATTGTGTGCTTTTACAGAAAATTCTAATATTAAGAAAATAATTTTCTATAGGAAATCATCCCTACTAGACATTTACAGAGTTGAGATTGAGAATGACAAGAGTTGTAACCTTTTCCACTAATTTGTCACCTTTCCTTGAATTATGTTGGTCAAATGGCTCCTCAACAGTAATGCAAGTCTTCAAATGATTTTTGGATGTTTAGATGCCATTTGAATGGAAATTAACCATAAAAAACATGAAGAGGTGCCAAACAATAAATTTGAACAACTTCTAACTGTTGCCAGTTCCAAACAATAATGGGCCCTATGTTAGGTGCCAAACATATAAATGACCAAATTTGGAAAATTCTTCAATAATCTCTTGCCATTTTCAAAATTTAGAAAATAGTTTTCTAAAAAGTTTCAAAATAATCTGACAATCATATGCATAAATAATAGTGTTTTTCAATAGAACCACTATTTTAATGAAGGTTCTTTGAAACAAATCAATACGAAATGATAGATCAGTTTTGAACCACTTGTACAATAGACCAGCCTCATAAACATATCACACATAGATCAATACGTTGCCATATATTCTTTAATGATAAATTTAATGGCCTTGTATCACTATCCTTTCATAAATGTTTCAAAGCAAAGTCCTTAATTTTGTAGTTTGCTAAACTAACATTCATATATGCGACATCTTAGTGGCCCTACCATTAATGGCACTTTCAAGATTCTTTCAGAGTTCATAACTCAACCTAACCATGAGCAGACAAGAATAACACGTACTATTTTACTTTGGGATGAAAAATGATATAGTGCTCCAACTATTTGAATGATGCATTTTCACTCATTGAATTCAAGACTAGACGTTGTATCTAGCATTGAATTGAGGTTCAACCATTAATGGTCATTGATTTTGGACTTTAAACGTATCCCCTTTAATGTCTTTAACACCAAGTCTCTTGATAATCCATTCGTCAAAGGATCACTCAAGTTTCCACTAGACTTTACAAAGTCAATTGATATGACTGCATTTATGATCAAATCTTTCACATAATTGTATCTCAAACCAATATGTCTTGATTTGCCATTATACATTCGATTATATGCTTTAGCAAATGTTGGTGCACTATCACAATGTATAGAGATAAGTGAAAACAATTTTGGCCACAATGGTATGTCACAAAGTAAATTTCGTAGCCATTCAACTTCTTTACAAGCAAAAGCAAGTACTACAAACTCAGTTGCCATTTGTTGAATCAGTGATACAAGTTTGCTTCTTGGATCCCTAAGAAATTGCATCACCACCTAGCATAAAGACCCAACCACTTGTAAATAAGTGATCATCTTTATTAGTAATCCAACTAGCATTTAAATATCCTTCTAAAACTAAAGGAGAATCGGTATAACATATACTATAGTTCTTAGTGGCTTTTAAGTACTTTAAAATTCTAATTACACCTTGCCATTGTAATTTATTAGGATTGCTTGTACATCTACTAAATATGCAGAGTCTATGCCAACTACATATGCAATATCTAGTCTACTACAAGACATCGCATACATCAAGCATCTTATAACTTTAACATATTCCAATTGTGACATTAGATTCCCTTCATTTTTCATAAAGTTTATTTTCGATCCAATGGTGTTGAGACTAGAATATAATCACTTTGATTGAACTTGTTAAGAATCTTTTCAATATAATATGATTGAGGCTATATTGTTTTTGTTTTTTGAGATTCTTATGCCAAGGATAACATCTGTCTCACCCATGTCTTTCATATCAAACTTGCTAGAAAACAAAGCTTTGTTGACTTTGACTTGCTCTAATTTAGTCACAAATATTAAATGTCATCCACATATAATCAAATTATGATACCTTTTCCTTCATTAAACTTGCTATAAATGCACTTGTTAGATTCATTAACCTTAAATCTACTAACAAGTATAACTTGTTCAAATTTCTAATGCCATTGTTTAGATGCTTGTTTTAATCCATATAAGGACTCAACAAGTTTACACATCTTGTGCTTTTGTCCAGGTACTACAAATCCTTCAAGTTGTTGCATGTACACTTCTTCATCCAAATCACCATTTAGGAATACTATTTTAAGATCCATTTGGTGTATGACTAAATTTTGAATTGAAGAAAAAGCAAGCAGTACCTGAATTGTAGCAATTCTTACTATTGAAGAATGTGTCAAAATAGTTTACGCCATACTTTTGTGTGAATCCTTTGAGAACTATCCTGGCCTTAAGCTTATCAATAGTTCCATTAAGCTTCATTTTCTTCTTGAAAATCCACTTACAATCTATTGGTTTTGAACCAAGTGGTAAGTCTACCAATTTCTAGGTTTTATTATCCATAATTGAGTTCATTTCATCATTTATTATTTCTATCCAAAAGGAAGCATCTTGTGATTTCATTGCGTATTCAAATGTCTTAAGATCAGTCTTAGTATTGAAACAATAAGGGATCTGATTACTCAATGCACCTCTAGTTCCTTCGACTAGATACATATAAAAGTCTGAACCAAAGTCTTTTGACCTTTTAACTCTTTTGCTCCTTCTTCACGCAATGGATTCATTTCCATCATCTTTTGTTAATTCATTTGACTTTGGAATATCATCCTTTATTTTAGAAATAGAGTTGAGTGCATTTTCTTCAAAAAAAAAAAAAAACATAGCATGCTGAAACTCAATTATGGCGTAAACCAAAATTGAATCATTAAGTTCAATTACCAGGAACCTTTAAGCTTTGCTATTACATCCACATCCTATGAATATGTACTCAATGCCTCTTTCTCCCAATTTTCTTTTCTTAGGTTTTGGGAATTTCACAATAACCTTACAACCCCAAACTCTCAAGTAGTTGAGATTAGACTTCCTTTTATTCTAAAGTTCATAAGGGGCGATAAAATTTCTTTTATTTGGAACTCTATTTAGAATGTGACAAACTGTCAACAAAGTTTTGCCCTAAAAATGTTTACTAAGGTCAGAATTTGATAAAAGTGCATTAACCATTTCTATTAATACATGATATCTTTCTTTCACCTATACCAGTTTGCTGTGCTGTATATGGAGCAACAACTTCATGTTTAATCCCAATTGACTCAGAATAGTTGATATCATAAAATTCTCCACCTCTATCGAAACTTAAGCACTTTACAAATGTCTGATAATGAAGTTCAACTTTGCTTTTATATATTTTAACTTTATGCATGACTTCATCTTTTGAATGTAACAAATAAACTTGGAAATTTCTAGAGAAATCATCTATAAAAGTGATAAAATATTTATTTCCTCCTAAAGTAGGTATGCCATGTAAATCACATACATTATTATGAATCAAGTCCAACACTTTGGAAGCATTTTCAATCTTAGGAAATGGATATCTTGTGTTCTTTGTTAACATGCATATATTGCATTTTCCTTCATTTTTTTTCACAATATCGTAAAAGATTAGGTTTCATCATTTCATGCATTCTTCTATAATTAACATTACCAAATTTATTATGCCATAAACTAAAGGAAGACTCAACCAAATATGCAAAAATAACATCATTCTTATTATTAGTAATAGTAAGTATATTCAACTTGAACATTCCATTACAAAGTTAACCCTTGCCTACAAACATATCACCCTTGGATAAGACAAACTTGTTAGCCTCAAAAACAAGTATAAATCCAAATTTATTCAATAAACCACCCAACAATGAGTTCGTCCTAACTTCCGATACATAGAGTACATTAGTTAAAGTTACATTTTTGGAAGTGAACTTTAATTCTATTTCACCAACTCGAATTGAAATGGTGGTAAAATTTCCCATGTAGGCCATAGTATCTTCATCAACCGGTTTCATGGACTTGAATAACTCCTTGTTTTGTAAATGTATCATATAGCACCCGAATCAACCCACCAAGTAAAATCATCTTCTACCTAGTTGACTTTAGATATCATAGTATCCAGATTTTTACCTGCATTATTGAAAGAGTCTTGCTTCTCCTTCTCCATTTTGTTTTTGTAGTGTCCTTTTTTTTTTTATTTTGCAATAGAAGCATTTGCCCTTCTTCCTTTTCTTGTTATTTTTGGATTGGATCTTAGTTTGTTAGGCATCTTTTGCTACCTTGGAACTTGCTTGGCTGTCCCTCCTCAATCGCATGCTCTTTTATAGTAGAGTCTTTGTTCTCTTCAATAATTTGATTATCCTTTTTTCCTGCATGTGAATTCCCTCCTCTATACAAAGGAATTTAGCAAGAGTTTCAAGAGAGATTTCCGCTTTCTTAAATTTGAGGTCTCTCTTAAAATCTTTCCAAAAAGATGGTAATTTATCTATAAAAGAACACACTACAATGGCTTTATCTATGTGTAAGGCATGTTGATTATAATGGTTAAGAAGTTTTTCAAATTCAGCAAATTGTTCCATAACAAGTTTATTGTCTACCATCTTGTAGTTATTAAATGAAGAAACAAGAAAATTTTGCTAGTTGCATCTTCCCACATGTATTTTGCCTCCAATAGGTCCTAAAGTTTCTTTGCGATTGTAATAGTGTGGTAGACATCAAACAAGCTATCACTCATGGCATTGAGAATATGTCTGCTGCAAATCTCATCATCATCCTCCAACTTTTGACACTTTCAAATGTTATCGAGAGCCTCTTTCTCAGGGTTGACAATAAGCAGCTTCAGAGTGGTCAATACATAGGCTGCTTGTACGAATGTGAGAAGGAAACAAACTCATTTTTGTCACCTTATGAAGTTTCCTCCATCAAATCGATCAAGTTTCACAATGTTGGTTGCTAAGTCCTCAATGAACTTGCCATTATTACATAGGAAACATAAAGCCTAAAAAGTATTAGGATAATAGAAGATAAAATGGCTAAAAGTTACAAAACAAATGATGCAAAAAGACTTTAAATGGTGACTCAAGATCACTTTTCTTTAACCTTTATTTGTCTCAAATTTAGTGTGCAAAGAACTTAGACAAATATCCTTTAGGATAATTTGAAGGTGTTTATCTTTAACTCTTGCACAAAGTTAGACAAACCTAGTTCAACTATGGTGTGCTTTTGTAGAAAATTCTAATAGTAGGAAAATAATCTTTTGCACCAAATAATCCCTACTAGACTTTTATAGAGTTGAGATTGAGAATGATCAAGAGTTGCAACTTTTCTTCACTAATTTGTGACTTTTCTTTGAATTGTTTTGGTCAAAAGATTCATCCATACTAATGCAAGTGTTCAGGCAATTTTTGAAAGTTTATACACCATTTGGATGGTAATTAATCATCAAAAACCTAAAGAGGTGCCAAACAATGAACTTGAACAACTTTTGACCATTGCATGAACCAAAAAATGACGGGCCTCATATCGGATTCGAAGTCGAGTGCCGAACATATAAATGACCAATTTTGAAAATTCTCAAACATAAACTATGTTGTACTATTCATAAACTCTTCTTCTTACCAATTATATTAGGATCAATGAATTCTTCTTGTTACCAATAATGTTATACGTGACAACCATGGTGTCACATGTACTTCTTGGGGTATTTAAATTTCCCATTGAATGTAGACTTTGTTGAAATTTCCCTCAAATGTAAAGTGTCAATACAACCAACGACTCTTTGGGCTGTTTGCCACCACCAAAGACTTTAAGTTTTGGTGGGGTGGGAGGTCAAGGGTTCAAATCTTACCTCCCATTAATGTATCATTATATATGGATTTTTCTAAATCCATACGGCTGTATAGTTCTCCCGTTTAGTCCGATGGTAGTTCAGTTCTCGTCGATTTCTCAATACCTCATTGGCCTTTGCTCCCTCCCCCTAGTGTAGGCTAGAACAAGAGTAGGAGTAGAAATAAGTTAGACTAGCTGTTGCCGTCCGATAAAAAAAAAAAAAGTAAAGTGTCGATACGAGGTATATAAGCATAGTATAATATTTTACAATACGTACGGAGTGTTAGACTATAAGTTGTGCAAATCATAATGCAATAAAAGAGGATGTCACTGTCATTAGCAAAATGCCAATTCTTGTGGATGATCGTAGTATGTACCTTTAAAGTTGCAATTGGATGTCAAGAACTACTTGTTGATTAAGAGCTGTGAATTGCAGAGTATCTAATTAAGTAGGAGGACAGATTATGCATAACAAACATAACTTAATTAAGAAAGAAATATGCAATGGATCACTTCAATTGGCTTACCTATCCATAGTATTCATGAAAGGAGTTGTGAAGTTTGTCCACATGCGAATTAATGCAAGAAGAGTAACAGTGTAGTATTCATGAATTACAAATTTATCGCATGGATTAGAAGAAGTTATTGATCATTCAAAAGTATAAAAAAAATTAAAGAGGAAATGTATGAACTATTGATTCTACGTCTACATGTGGTGCATGCGAAAGAATCTTTAGTCTAGTGGCTAAGGTTGATTTTTCAAAATTTAAAGATTTTGAGTTCAATTCTCCTTTCTCCTTTTCAACTTCTTAAATCTCACCCCTTTGAAAAAAACTATATGTGGTAGAAATTTGTCTCCCCTATGAAATATGTATTAAGGACAATCTTAATCCTAAGTACCCCTTTGAAAAAAACTATATGTGGTAGAAATTCATCTCCCCTATGAAATATGCATTAAGGACAATCTTAATCCTAAGTTTGACAGGTAGTTACCGTCATAAAATACACTAAATTCGTAAAATGATTTGTCTCGAAGATTCCACATTTGCAAAGTACCCACATGTAGATGATAAGTGATTTACGACAGTGAAATTTTATAGAATTACAAAAATGGTCTTGAAAACTTAAATAAAAATGTCAAAGAAAATTGAACAGAGAAATATTCATCCTATAACAATCTCTTCAATTGCTTTGTATAGTTCATGGAAACGTGCAAATTAAATTTATTTCCCGAGTATTTTAACCTTTGTTTTTCTTAAAGCATTATATATGTGACCAACTATACTATCAATGACGAGCTACAAGCTATAAAACTGTGTTTGTTATTTTGACTCTTTAAAGTTAAGTATGCACAACTTTAAAAAGAGAGAGAGAGAGAGAGAGAGAGAGAGTATGTACAACTATATTGAAAACAAAATTTCCTAAATACAATCTTTCAATCTCGTTAATGTTTTATGGATAAAGTGTATCACTAGTCACTGAACCTTTTTCAAAATCTCATTTAGCCTACTATATTCTTTGTATATCAATTAACCTACTAAACTCTTAAAAGTGTTCGATTGGGTTAGTTTTATATCTTTTTATATCAATTAACCTACTAAACTCTTAAAAGTATTCGATTAGGTTATTTTGTCTATTTTCTTAGTTAAAAGTGATGGAATTTAAGCATGTTAGCAGCACACCATATTTGAAAGGATATTTTTGTCATTTTATTTATAAAAATAGTATAGTTGATTAGATAAAACTTAGAATATTTTAGTAACCATTGGTGTGAATTTTTTATGAAATTAAAGGAAAGCAAATGAAAAATAATTTTCAAGGCAAAAAGTGTTATAATGCAAGCGATCATTGCAATCTTAAATCTTTTGGAAATATTCTTCCTTAGGTTACCTAATAAGAGTTCTCTAATCTCTTTGGTTTTCCTAATGAACGTTTCGCTTTTTTCCTACAGATTTCTAGTGGGAGTTTTATGTAGTTTTTTCAATTTATTTTATTAGATCTAATTTTTTTTCAGATTTTATTGTTAAACCTAGAATTCATTAGATCTGTCTGATAGATCTCATCATAATATTTGGATTTGAAACAATTAATCAATAGATCTGACTAATGGAAGCATGCACAGATATTCTTGGTGCTATAGTATTTTATCTGGTTTCTAGATATTTTTGGAGTTTTACTGTATACTTTTTTTAATTCTTTTCATATGGAATATGTATTCTTTAGATTGTTGGTATCTGTGTTTGTTTAATGACATAATTTCTATCATTATTGCAGATTTTAATAAAATTATAATGTTTTGTCAAAAAACTCCAAGAAAATTGTATTTCACTTAAAACTAAAAATTGTTTGCTATAAAATTTTATTTAATGTTAATTGGCAGTGCATTTTAGTACGCTTTTCACAACTCAATAGCAAAGAACTTTACAAAAGAGTGCAACTTCAATTTTTATGCTACAAAATATGTACTAATTTAACTTTTGGAATCCTGAAGATTTATAAAGCTTTGTTTAATTTTTTTTTTCCCAAAAGCGGCAGATGTATTTCATTCAACTAACTGCTAATTACAAAAGTTTGAACAATTGCTCTCAATATCTTCCCTGGCTGCATTCATCAACCAGACAGGGAAGGAGGTCGTCCAAAAGGTTTCCTTGCAATAGTTGGTGGCAACCTGTGCCAAAACGTGACTTACAAAGTTGCAATTCCTTTTGACAAAAGAAAAACAACATTTCTCAAAGAAATTGCTCATCCCAGAGAAATCTTCCAGTATTGTGTCAATCCACTTATAAAGCTTTGTTTAATTGAATAAGAGGAATCACAAAAATGCAAAAGATAATAAATAATAGAAACGATTATTCCATGACTATAAAATTTGGGGCAAAATGTCCCCGTGGCCCTCAAACTATTATGAAATTTAATATTTGGCCCACCAACTATTAACTGAAAAGTTTAGCCATCCAACTAATTAAAAAAGATAATTCTAACCCTTCCTTCTGTCAACTTCAGTCATTATGTCTAATAGAGCTACAGGATTCATGAGATGATCAAAATGCCCAAGTGGCCCTAAAACTATTACAACATTCAACTTTTGGCCCTTCAACTATTAACAGATAAGTTTTAGTTTTCCAATTAATTAAAATGTATAATCTTAACCCTTTCATCAACTTGAGTCATTAAGTCAAATAGAAACGTCTATTGATAAAAAAAATCTGAGATGTGCCCAACCAACCTATTGTTCGACAAATCAAGAAGGCCAAAATGTAGATTTGGAAGAATTTCACTAGAGAATTGATTATTTGAGAGAGTTAAAAAGTTCAAACTTGGAGCGGAACTGACGGGTTTTTACTTTAAGTGCAAGTTTAATTCCGAATTTACACCCGTTGGACTGCAAGTATACAGGTCGCAATTGTAGTACGAGATGTGTATCGGGTCGATCCCACGAGGAGCAATTTAAAACAATTATTAGATACTAATTTACTCTATTATTTAGACTTACAATTAATTTGAGCAGAAACTTCAGAATTTAATTCAACTACAAAAATTCTTAAATAGATAAATGCAATATCTCAAGGGGAGTAGAATTCACTAAATATTAAGATCTAGGGATGTAGATTCCACTTATAACACAAAAGATCTAAAATGAATTAAGTCAACACTTGTTACTGCTCTTGTTTAACCAAGGATTCATTTCCAGAAATACCAAAATCACATTCTCATGATAATAATGGGTTAAAACAGATTAGTTTGTCCTAATCTCTTGGTAAATACTAAATCTGTTCTTATTCACACATGAAATGCAGATTTCATCCACTTGAACGTATTTCTATTCTCATGAATATACAACTCAAGTTCTACTTGTGTCATTCCATTATTTTTACCATTTCTCAATGAATAAAAATAACTATAAACCTGCTATTGGTGATCAAGCAACAACAAGTAATCCAACATACACAAGTAGATAAGTTAATACAAGACATAACAAGAATGAATAACAATCACTTCATATCATTTGGCCATAAGCTTCATCTACTCCCTAGATAAAGAAAATTAGCTACTCATGAATGATAAAACACTCATAACTTCATTAATGTAAATCATCATGAATTACAAATACAAACAGAGTAAAGAAAGTCTTAGCCAAGATATGGTGAAGCCTTCCAAAAATCTCCTTTGTCTTGAACTTAGATGATTACAAGATGAAATCCCAATTGCCCCTTGCAAGTCCTAGGTAGAGAGAATATGTTTTTCTGTAAGAAGCTAAGCTACGAATGGATCTCCAGACCTCCCTCAATGTCTCTGCATAAAAACTACTCAAAGGCTCATTTTTCCAAGTCAAATTCCAACTTTTGATTCCCCAAATCTAACTTTGTTATAATTGTCAATAACCAATATTTTTGACTTGAAAATAAGCCACTTTTCTTGCCCTTTTGTCTTCTGAAGCATGTGCACCGAATTCCCTTGCATCTTATAGCTGGAAAGTGGTGTGAACACAAGAGAATTGGCTGAGTCAAATTGCAGAATTTCGGCTATAAAACGCGCCTACACAAAACGCGGCATAACTCGCGTTTTGTATACTCGCGTTTTCACTCTGGCCTTATTTCAACTGCGATTTTCGCATTGATAAAGGCCAAACTAGCTTTTGTGCAAAACACAAAAGTTGTAGCCCTTTGTGTTAGCTTTCCAATTCTTCAAGAATCATCCAAATCGGAGCTTTGTAGCCTGAGATATGATCGAAATACTGTCACCTGTTCAAACCTCTGTTTTAACTTCCGACCACAGAATGCAGCTTCTGTATTCCAACGTTTTGCCCATGAATATGGCAGAAATGGATTTCGATGTCTTCATACGAATTGTAGGTCTCTTTCTTAGCTTTAAAATGGTATAAAGATCACCTCAATCTGATAAGTGTAGCTCCAGATATGGTCAAAATACTGAAGAGTGTCAAAACTGACTTGTATTGCATTTCCTCACTTGAACGTTTTTCACTTCATTCTTCTTGTTGCCACTTGAATTCATCACCAAATCTCTATTTTTTACCTCATTTGACATCCTTTGGTGATTGAATCATCATTCCTGCATAAAAATGAAGTTTTTACCATTAAAATCAATAGAAATGCAATATTATCCACTTTTACCAAAAATATATAATTTTACCAAAAACCTCTTTATTTTATTTATAAAACTAAATAATCAACTCAAAATTAACTAATAAAATGCACTTAAAAATACGTAAAATAAACTCTTATCAAATACCCCCACACTTGAATCATTGCTTGTCCTCAAGCAATATGAAATTCCAACCATCAATGATCCAAAAATTGAAAATAAACATATGTAGTATTTCAACTCCATTTCCTTGAATCAAGGTAAATAACCCTTATGTGATCTTTCCATTAAGTTCAAGTACTCATAATATCAAGCAAAGAAGAGCCAAGTATACCATAATTTTACCAATTCAACTCAACTTCTTATTTTTATCCAATTTCGCAAGCAAGCAACTCCTATAGTCAATAAAGATGCTAACTAATCTCATGATCAACTTCTTATTTTTCTTAAAGAGGGATTTAATTTACTTTTATATATATATATATATATATATATATATTTTAAGGATTAAATATTACTTAAGTTGTGAAAAATGCCTTTTGACGCGAAGATCAACATTTTTAGATGCAGATCCCCGGTTACTCAACATTTCACATACTCAAGTTGCTTTGCATACTCTTAATTCAAGTACCTTTTTACGCGAATGTCGACATTTGTAGATGCCAACCCCCGGTTACTCGGTACGAGAATCATTGGAGTAGAATAACCCCTTTTTTTTTGATGTATATATATAATAAAATTCCCTCTAAGAGTAATCATGAGAAGAGTATGACACTTATTAACCATATTAATTTCTTATCTTATAAAATTAGATAAAAAGAAGAATTTTCATCAAATATACAAAATGTAGGCATAATTTTCTCCACTTTACTAGATATACTTTCCTATAGATGTAAAAATTATAATCACATAAAAATCATTTCCAAATTTCATGAGAAAAGAAGTATCAAAACCGCATATATTTATTTCAAAAGGATAAGTGACAAAATTTTATTTATTTATTATAGTTAATAACATATATATGTATAAGGTTTTGGAAAAATTTTGACAGAGTCTCCCCTTAAAAGTGGACTAAAACTCCCTGCCAGCAACCACAAGAAACACCATTTAAGCACAAGAATTATGTCAAACACAACTAAAATCACAAGTACCACACATTTCTTCCCCCACACTTAGAATACACATTGTCCTCAATGTGTAGGGAAAGAAAAGAAAAGAAACAAAAGAAAGGAACAAGTGACTCCCCAAGTGATATGGCTGCGGTCCAGTGAAGCCTTGAATCATGAGCCATCGACCGCTCAACCATCTACAGTCAACGATCTACTAGTTACTGCCACAAGTTCCAAAATTCAAAATAAGGAATGTAAGTTAACATTTTTAAAACAAAAGATAAAAAATAACACGCAAACAAGCAAACAAAAGAAAAGCCAGCCAAAGGACAGCCTCAATCATCCTCTTCATCGTCATCTTCATCATCATTGATGGGAGGTGGGCGTGTGCCTAAATGATCTTCAATTCGGTCCAGGCGAGTATCCATTCTGGCTAAGCAATGATCGATGTCATCTAGACGACCAAAGAGCCGCTGCCAGTTGGTCTGTGGCGGAGGAGGAGGTGGTGCTGCAGTAGAAGGCCCAGCTTCATCCCGACCATGTCTAGCCTTTTGTCTCCGCTCCTGAACAGGGCGTGGAATGTCTCCCGTGCCAATACCAAGGCGGCGAAGAGTAGTGATAGTCATCTCAGCACGTGGTGGAACATACTCCCGCCGCATGCCTTCCAACTGAACCTCAAAACGGGGAAAGATTAAAGTCAGTAGACGAGGAAATGATAGTTTGAAGGAAGTTGTCTTACGCCTCGCCGTAGACCTAATGTGGCTGATGATGATGTTAGGCAATGAAATCCGAGCATATGGAGATGTCCGGTTATGGAACATGTAATCCAAGAAGTAGATATCGCTCTTGCGGACCTCCGTGTGCCCCGTCTTCTTTGGGATGACATTGTGAGCCATCATGTAAATGATAAGACGATGACGAGGTTCGAATACATTTGCCAATATGGTCTCCTTTCTGGTAGAGCGAAACGGTTGGTACTCGAGACCAAACCTAGCCATGGCCAATGAAGGATCCCACCTCCTATTCGGGGGAACAAACTCCTTCTTCAAGTCTACTGGACGTCCGTCATCCATACACCCCAAAATAGCAGCCAAATCTTGCCGTGACAAGGTGATTCGTCTTCCACGCACCCAGGACTCAACTATTTCTCCACTATGGCGCGCCTTACTGTCAATGTTGGCGTAAAACTCGCGCACCAAGTCTGGGTAGTAATGGTTTGGAAGGGTGAGAATCGGAGCCCATCCAAGCTGAGCAAAAGCCTCCGAGATGTTATACATCATCTCCACCGTTTGGTTCACGTGCATCTCAAATAGGAACTCCAAGTTAGCATGCTCCTCATGCCATTCTTGATTCCTTCGATTAGTGAACCTTGCACTGTCAAACACAGATCTTCCCGCTCCACGAGAGCTGCCCTCACCAGGCTGTCGACTAACCGGTGGCGGAGAAGGTGAACTCTCCTCCTCAGACACGTCCATCTCTTCATTAACCTCTCTCTCCTCACTACTAGAGGATGAAAGTACCGCTCTTCTTCCCCTTGGCATAGTACCTAAAAGAAAGTGTTGCAATTAACCACATATATGGAAACACAATGCACAATTTGGCAATGAATGTTCTAAAATGATCCAAATAACCTCCAATTTATCCCTTCAAGTGACAACACGTCCAATAACTAATGTATAGGACCAAACAAGAAGAGCCATAATTTATGCCCAAAAATTACTCAAAATCACCAATTGAAACAAGATATGCAATAATTATAACCCAATCAGTGAAATTAGCAACAATTATGATTATAACTACTGAGAATTAACAATAATAACATGCCTTTAGCTATAATCATGTTTAAGCAAAAATTAACCAATTAACTCACTAAATCAACCAAATTACTCAATATACACAATGCATATGCCCAAACATCATCAACTAACCATCCTTAACCATAATTAATCATCACCAATGGCTCAAAAACATCCTAGTTTCTTTTTCCAATTTCGTCTAAATATAGCAATTGTGAATTTATAAAGCAATAATGACCAACAAATTGCTACATTTAAACTCATAAACATACTTAAACAATCTCAATAAGCATGAATAAATTCAAAAATAGTCAAATACATCATCAAATTTTCGACATTAAAAGATGTCAGATAGCTCAGGATAAAAAATATGACTTTCAAAAATCAAAAGATTTGATGAAGAAACTTACCTCAATCACGTAGAAGGATGTTTGGTGATGCTAAAAATGCAAAAAGCCCTATGAAACAACCTCCAATTGAAGAAATTAGAGTTGAAGAACCCTAAACTTCAATCCTTCAAAAACTGAATTTTAGGTGTTTTTCAAGGATTTTAATCAGTTAAAAAGGTTGTATGAAGCTCAAAAGGTGTTTGGTGGATGTTTTCTAGCAAGATTATGGAACAAAATGGAAGATTTGTGAGTTGGGTAGTAGAGAAAAGGAAGAAACGCGGCTGGAAAAATGGAAAAGGGAAGAAAATGAAGCTGAAATCGCGTTTCTGAAGGCTATATTCAGACACATAAAACGCGACTAAAAACGCGCCTTCAACTCGCGTTTTTTAAGTCGCGTTTCCTGCACAAATCTTGCAGGACTTAAAACGCGACTGTGTTGGAAAACGCGACTTAGAGTCACGTTTCAGAAGTCGCGTGTTTGAGTCTTGATCCAGGCTTGAAAACGCGACTTCCATTAAAACGCGACTTTAGGTCGCGTTTTGAAGGCGCGTTTTCTTTTCTGCAGGCGCAGAATTGAAAACGCGATTCTGAGAAACGCGACTTTGAGTCGCGTTTTCTGCTTCGATTTTTAGCAGAATTTCAACTTTTGAAAAATTACAAAAGGTACCCCAATGACTCAAAATGCATCATAGATCATTTGTTTGCCAATTTTAATGGCTGGAACAAATGTAAAACATTAAAAACATGCATTTTACCCCTTTATAATGAATCAAAAACACCTTTAACGCAAATCGAGGGGTTGAGTTGTTTGATCAAAGTTCACCTTTTTTGTACTCAATTGGTCATCCTTGCCTTCAATTGCCAACCCTACATTACAAAAACAACAATTTAGCTAAAACATTGATTCAAACCACAAAATCACACCAAGTTAACAAATATAACCTAAATATTGGGTTGCCTCCCAATTAGCGCTTTTGTTTATAGTCGTTGGCTCGACTGAAAAAGTTGAATCACTTTAGAGCATTAGAGAGAGATTTTCTCCCCATGGGTCGAAACTCCCGAACCAATCCACCATGTGGTGAACCATGCATTGATCTTCATAGTCCAATTTCCTCAAATGCCAAGGAGGAATATTAGACTTGTCATAGAGAGGCTCAACTTCACCTTGGAGTGGATTTTGCTTGTCTTTTCTGAATTGGCTCAACTTTTCACCATTTTCTTCATGGAATGGCGAATTTATTAAGCCAACTTCCATCCTTATCTTCTCCTCCTTTGTTCCTACACCATGAAAGTTAGTACCAAGGACATTTATAAATTTAACTTCTTCGGTCCTTTCTTGGTTAACCTTTTCATCATATGGCATATTAGAAACAAGAGCAGTAGGCTCTATATTCCCTTCTTTATTATCCAAATTGAATTCCAATTCCTCACCATTAACCCGTAATATAAGCTTACCTTTTTCTACATCAATTATAGTTCGTGCAGTGGCTAAAAACGGTCGTCCTAGAATAATTGGCATTCTCACATCTTCTTCAATATCTAAGACAACAAAATCCACAGGTATTATAGATTGTCTTACCTTTATGAGCACATTTTCCAAAATACCCATGGGACGTGTGATTGACCGATCCGCCAATTGCAATGTAATATTGGTAGCTTTTAGCTCTTGAAGTCCCAATCTCCGGGCAACCGATAACGGCATAAGTGACACACTTGCACCTAAATCACATAAAGCATTAGAAAAATGCAATTGACCAATAGTGCAAGGAATAGAAAAACTTCCCGGATCTTTCAATTTAGGAGGGAGTTTATTCTTAATCAATGCACTGCACTCTTCCGTTAATGCTATCATCTCATTGTCTACAATTTTCCTCTTCTTTGACATGATGTCTTTCAAGAAACGTGCATAAGAGGGAATCTGTGTTATAGCATCAATGAAAGGAATGTTAATGTGCAATTGTTTAAACATTTTGAAGAACTTTTCAAACTCCCGATCCTGTCCATCTTTCTTCAACCTGTGAGGAAAAGGTATCACATTAGAATTTAATTTGGGATGAAGTGCATCAATATCAATGATAACATGATCATTTTGACTTTCTTGCTCCCCTTCAATTGCTTGCTTCTTGTCTTTTTCACCACCTGAATTTTCAAAATCGAATCCCTCAACCGTTTTACCGCTTCTAAGAATGATTGCATTGACATGCTCTCTCGGATTCACTTCGGTTTTACTTGGTAATTCACCAGGGTTTCTATTGTTGATCACATTGGCAATTTGACCAATTTGAACCTCCAAGTTTCTGTACATCCCAGCTAATTGGTCCAACCGCCCCTCAACTCGCTCGAATCTATCCGAAGTCACCTTAGCAAGTTTTTCCACCGCGATCTCCCAACTTGGTTTAGTTTCAGCCTGTGGTTGCCTTGGTTGAAATCCCGGCGGATTGGTTGGCCTTTGTTGATTGCCTTGATCTTTCCATCCAAAGTTTGGATGATTTCTCCACCCCGGATTGTAAGTATTCGAGTAGGGATTATTTGGGGCATTTCGGTTGTAATTATTGATAAATTGTACCTGCTCAGAATCAACACACTCATTAATATCATGTTCACCTCCACAGAAAGAGCAACAAGCTACGTGTGCATTAGATGAACTTGGACCAACTCCACCTTGTCTATTTAGCAACTTCATCACATTATTCATTTGAGCACTCAGCATATTGAGAGTGTCCATTTCTATCATACCTGCGTGACGTCTTGTATTACATCTCTCATTGGCCCATTGGTAGTTATTTGCTGCCATTTCTTCTATCAAATTATGAGCTTCTTGGGGTGATTTACCCATTAAAGCTCCACCTGCGGCTGCATCAATAATAGTTTTAGTGGAGAAAGATAAACCATTATAAAAGGTTTGTATGATTAACCATTCAGGCAGTCCATGATGTGGACATTTCCGTAACAAATCTCTAAACCTTTCCCATGCTTCATATAATGATTCTCCTTCCATTTGACTAAAACTAGTGATATCCATTCTAAGCTTAGCAGTCTTTCCTGGTGGAAAATACTTATTCAAGAATGCTCTTGATAAATCATCCCATCCGGTGAAAGTATTAGGAGCATGAGAGTGTAGCCAAAGTTTGGCCTTATCTCTCAATGAAAATGGGAACAATCTTAACCTTATAGCATCATCACTAACTCCATTCATTTTAATTGTATCACATATTTCTAAGAATGTAGCTAAGTGTGAGTTAGGATCTTCTACAGCATTACCTCCAAATTGAGATTGTTGAACCATTTGGATAAGTGATGGCTTAATCTCAAAGTTGTTAGCATTTACCGTAGGCCTTACTATGCTTGTTTGAGATCCTTGTGTTCCCGGTAGAGCAAAATCTCGTAGAACTCGCCTATTTGCTTCATTTTCAGCCATTTCTTCTTCAAATGGTAGTTCTATCAAAATTTCCTCTATCGGTTGCCAAATCTCTTGTTCCTCTTGCTGTTGTGTGTGCCTCCTTTGTCTACGTAGTGTCCTCTCAATTTCTGGATCGAAAGGTGCGACTTCTCGAGACTCCCAGTGCATACACTACAAATAGAAATAAGGGATATTATGCAACTTCAATGGTAAAAAACTGATTACAATATAAGATTAAATATAATCTACAAAATAAAGCTATCTAAATTAATAAAGATGATTAGGCTCTAATATTGCCGCTCCCCGGCAACGGCGCCAAAAACTTGACGGGTTTTTACTTTAAGTGCAAGTTTAATTCCGAATTTACACCCGTTGGACTGCAAGTATACAGGTCGCAATTGTAGTACGAGATGTGTATCGGGTCGATCCCACGAGGAGCAATTTAAAATAATTATTAGATACTAATTTACTCTATTATTTAGACTTACAATTAATTTGAGCAGAAACTTCAGAATTTAATTCAACTACAAAAATTCTTAAATAGATAAATGCAATATCTCAAGGGGAGTAGAATTCACTAAATATTAAGATCTAGGGATGTAGATTCCACTTATAACACAAAAGATCTAAAATGAATTAAGTCAACACTTGTTACTGCTCTTGTTTAACCAAGGATTCATTTCCAGAAATACCAAAATCACATTCTCATGATAATAATGGGTTAAAACAGATTAGTTTGTCCTAATCTCTTGGTAAATACTAAATCTGTTCTTATTCACACATGAAATGCAGATTTCATCCACTTGAACGTATTTCTATTCTCATGAATATACAACTCAAGTTCTACTTGTGTCATTCCATTATTTTTACCATTTCTCAATGAATAAAAATAACTATAAACCTGCTATTGGTGATCAAGCAACAACAAGTAATCCAACATACACAAGTAGATAAGTTAATACAAGACATAACAAGAATGAATAACAATCACTTCATATCATTTGGCCATAAGCTTCATCTACTCCCTAGATAAAGAAAATTAGCTACTCATGAATGATAAAACACTCATAACTTCATTAATGTAAATCATCATGAATTACAAATACAAACAGAGTAAAGAAAGTCTTAGCCAAGATATGGTGAAGCCTTCCAAAAATCTCCTTTGTCTTGAACTTAGATGATTACAAGATGAAATCCCAATTGCCCCTTGCAAGTCCTAGGTAGAGAGAATATGTTTTTCTGTAAGAAGCTAAGCTACGAATGGATCTCCAGACCTCCCTCAATGTCTCTGCATAAAAACTACTCAAAGGCTCATTTTTCCAAGTCAAATTCCAACTTTTGATTCCCCAAATCTAACTTTGTTATAATTGTCAATAACCAATATTTTTGACTTGAAAATAAGCCACTTTTCTTGCCCTTTTGTCTTCTGAAGCATGTGCACCGAATTCCCTTGCATCTTATAGCTGGAAAGTGGTGTGAACACAAGAGAATTGGCTGAGTCAAATTGCAGAATTTCGGCTATAAAACGCGCCTACACAAAACGCGGCATAACTCGCGTTTTGTATACTCGCGTTTTCACTCTGGCCTTATTTCAACTGCGATTTTCGCATTGATAAAGGCCAAACTAGCTTTTGTGCAAAACACAAAAGTTGTAGCCCTTTGTGTTAGCTTTCCAATGCTTCAAGAATCATCCAAATCGGAGCTTTGTAGCCTGAGATATGATCGAAATACTGTCACCTGTTCAAACCTCTGTTTTAACTTCCGACCACAGAATGCAGCTTCTGTATTCCAACGTTTTGCCCATGAATATGGCAGAAATGGATTTCGATGTCTTCATACGAATTGTAGGTCTCTTTCTTAGCTTTAAAATGGTATAAAGATCACCTCAATCTGATAAGTGTAGCTCCAGATATGGTCAAAATACTGAAGAGTGTCAAAACTGACTTGTATTGCATTTCCTCACTTGAACGTTTTTCACTTCATTCTTCTTGTTGCCACTTGAATTCATCACCAAATCTCTATTTTTTACCTCATTTGACATCCTTTGGTGATTGAATCATCATTCCTGTATAAAAATGAAGTTTTTACCATTAAAATCAATAGAAATGCAATATTATCCACTTTTACCAAAAATATATAATTTTACCAAAAACCTCTTTATTTTATTTATAAAACTAAATAATCAACTCAAAATTAACTAATAAAATGCACTTAAAAATACGTAAAATAAACTCTTATCAGGAACCAAGGCTTGTTGAAATATTTCTAAAAAATCAATTATATGTCAGGTTTATGTTATTAAGAGAAGCACATGAATCCAATGAACCTAAAACAACACCAAAAAATGAGTTAAATTCCAAATGAAGACAAGTCAATTTCTTCAAATTGTCTATCCTTGATGAAATTTCTCTGTTCAGAGTTTTGGGTTATGGGATTTCAATTGATTTGGATCAATTTCAACAATTGGAGATTTGGTAAATTATTAGTTCATAAGTCAAAAAAGGGTAAAACAACTTTACATTAACACATATCCTGTGAAGATGAAAACGCCTCTTGTTTATGTCCCTACTGTGCACGTGGTGATATTTCTGTTCGATATAACGACTCAATTTGATGAAAGGGTTAGAATTATATGTTTTAATTAGTTTGAGGGATAAAATTTATCAGTAGTTGTAGGGCCAAAAGTTAAACTTTATATTAGTTTGAGGGCCTCTGCTATGCACGTCATGCTATTTCTGTTAAACATAATGATTCAATTTGACGAAAGGGCTAGAATTGTATGTTTTAATTAATTAGAAAGATAAAACTTATTAATTAATAGTTGGAGAGTCAAAAGTTAAACTTCGCAACAGTTTGCCCTAAAATTTATAGTCAGTTGCTTGCCTAGGCATACTAATAGCTAATAAAATTCCATGGTCATTATCTTGTCCAAATATTCCTATGTCAGATTTATATATTCTTATTGTAGTTGTACCTTATAAAAAATGCAACAATACTCTCGATCCGTCCCTCCAAATCCAACCCCTACCTTCTTGTGGCACCGATCACAATTGTCACCTATATTGGCTAAAGTCTATGACATTATAAACTACTGGGGTTGGTCTGGTGATTGGGGGATGACTCTTACAATTCTTTCTATTGTTAGGTTTAGAGTTTGAATTCTGAGTTGACAATTAAGGATAGAAAGGGTGTAGGGAGGGATGAAAGTTCAAGGGGAGAAGGAATAAGTCTATGACATTATAGCTCTAAACTCTAAATTTCATGCTGAGCATGATATTGCATGATTTTGGTCACGGATTAGCCAAAAGTGGGGGTGCATGACAGAAAAGAGCCGTTTTTTTCCTCTCTCTAGTAGGGGCTCTCTCTCTCTTAGAAAGGGAGCTTTTTCTTTCCGTAGTGGGAGACCAGAAAGTGACAAAAAAGCTTTTAAGGTCAACAAGATCCAAATTGCTGGCGGTCTCCACGATCTCAGACAACCTTAAACCAAGTCTTTTGTCCGGATCTACCACGAAGGAAGCATTTAAAGCGACAATTAAGAGATATTTACTGTGGTGTGATGAAACATAAAGGCTTTCTCATGGCTGGTACCTGATCTTACCTTGCTTTGTTTTTATGCATTAGTGATAGGGGCTTTTCTACATTTTCTACTTGCCTACCAGATCTGCATTTACATAGATAAAAAGCATATTGTCTGTTTTTTTCCGTGTAGCTTTCTTGGTGTTTTCTTTTTCTGCTGTGCTAGTGTGTGGTGTACCAGTTATACCTCTTTTCAAGTCCCATGGCTGAGGAGTTGGCAGAAATACTGCAAAGCTTTGAGCTTTCGAGTAAGGAACTTCAGGTTACTGATGTGGGCAGGGAGGAGTTGGCCATAGGCATTAAGGAGTGTCAATGCAGCCTCATAGGAAAGATTATGGGCGAAAAGATTGCAAATTACACAGGAGTTAAGAACTTTGTTAGCACAGCTTGGAGCTACCCAAGAGACCTGAAAGTAGCAGAATTAGGGCCTAACCTTTTTCAGTTCATACTCCCAGGAGAGAATGACAGGGACCGAGTCATGAATGGAGGCCCTTGGATACTGGATAACCAGGTATTAGTGATGAATAGATGGTATGAAGGTATAGAGGATGACGAAACAGCTTTTAATCTGGCACCAATTTGGGTACAAGTTTGGAATTTACCAGTACATTGGATGTCTAAAGAAGCTGGGAGAAGGATTGGTGCTGTGTTCCATCAAGTGAGAGATGTCATAATCCCACAAACGGGTGGGAAGGAGGGAAGACATCTCAAACTATCAGTACTAATGGACATTGCACAACCTCTGCTGAGAGGGACAACTGTTAAGGTAGCAGGGAGTACAAAATGGGCAAGCTTTAAGTATGAGAGGTGTCCAGACTTTTGCTATAAATGTGGTAGAATAGGCCACAGTGAAAAAACATGTGATAAACCTATGCTTGTTGGAGGAGGGAAAAGAGACAATCAGTATGGTACATGGATGCGGGCTGGGCATGGAAATAGAAAAATGTCACCTCAGAAAAACCAAACAAGTGTTAACTATAATCCCCAAAGACAGCATTGGAGCTTTAAAAACGGAGACTGGGTGGAGAAAGAGAACCAGGAAGCTCCAGTGATAAGGAAAGACAATAATGGAGTGGGTGGAGGGGAAACAGGAATACCCACAGGAAGAAACAGAGATGGGATTGTGGAACAGAGACATGCTCAGCCTTCTCCTACAGGTAGGGAGATTATTACAACGCAACCTGGATTAGGCCAAGCTACATGCATGGGAAGGCGAAGTGACACAGAGGAGGAGGACGTTACACCTTGTGAGGGAGTCAGTAGCATTACTAATCTAGAAGTTGGGATTGATGAGACTGTAGAGGCAATGATCACAGATGAAAGAAGGCAAGAGGCTAAACAATTGGACGGTGAACATCAGAACAGGGACCATATCCATAATGATGAAGGACTAATAGAAACTGAAATAATGCTGGTGGATACTGATAGAGATAAAAGGAAGAAAGTGACAGGGCTGAAACAAATCAGAAGAATCCTGAATCCCTTGAGGCCACCACGGAACAGAAGATTATCTATAAGGGATAGTAACAATAAACATGATGATCAGAAAAATCAAGGAAAAAGGAAAATCAACGAGATGGATGTGGAGATGGAATTTGCTGGGGGAGGAACTGGGGGCTGTAAGAAAAGTAAGAATGATATTGGAGCTGGTATTCGAAGGGAAGAAGCTGAGGGGGAGGGGTCCAACCCAAATTGGACCCCAGAGAGACAATGAAGGTGTTGGTGTGGAATTGTCAAGGAGTGGGGAGCCCCTTGACAATTCCCCAACTGAGGGAGGTGAATAACCTCTCCTCTCCAAACATGATTTTTTTGTGTGAGACCAAAAACAAGAAAAAATATTTGGAAAAAGTAAAAAATATGTTAAGATTCGATGAGTGTGCAGTAGCTGAAGCCATGAACAAAGCAGGTGGAATGGCTCTTTTATGGAAAGAGGAGGTGACAGTAAAAGAGGTTCTGATGTCTGCCTTTACCATTGAGGCACATGTGGAGGACCATGAAGCTAACATTGACTGGTGGTTCATTGGTCTTTATGCGAGCTGTGATAATCAGGTGAGAGGTCAGCAATGGAAAGTGATTCAGAACAGAAAACGACTATGGGGAGAAAGGTGGATAATAGCTGGTGACTTTAATGATATTGTCTCAAATGATGAAAAATGGGGTGGAAATTGGAGGGAGGAAAGAAGCTTTAGGGACTTTAAAGAGTTCATCAATGGAAACCAGATGATTGATATTGGATTTGAAGGTCACCCATGGACATGGTGTAACAATTGGGATGCTGAAGGTGAAATTAAACAAAGGTTGGATAGGGGGCTTTGCAGTTATTCATGGTATCAGACTTTCGATCAAGTCAAGTGTAGACATATGGAGACCTATGCTTCAGATCACAGCATGATCATGATAGACACACGTCCAATGCCAAGTAAGAGGAAGAAGAGATTTTATTTTGAAAAGAGATGGCTGAAAAGAGAGGACATTGGTGAGGTTATTAGGACTGCATGGGAACTGCAAACTGAAGGATCAAGAATGTTCCAAGTGACAAAAAAAATTAGGAACTGCAGAGTGGCTCTACTGAAATGGAAAAATTCCTTCCAAGCAAACTCAAGAAGAAACATAGATCAGATTAAGAGGCAAATGAGCGAGCTAAAGGACAGGGATATCAGGGCCAGCAAAGGCAGCATAGCCATGCTCAAGGGGAAGCTAAAGGAAGCTTATAGAGAAGAGGAAGTGTATTGGTCACAGAAATCAAGAATTCAGTGGCTCAGGGAGGGTGACAAGAACACAAAATTCTTTCATGCAACTGTGAAAGGAAGGAGGAGGAGAAATAGGATGAACAAGCTGCAAAGGGAAGATGGATCATGGACTGAGAGTGAGCACGAGCTCAGCTATGAGGTTGCCGACTATTATAGGAAACTCTTGACCAGTAGGGGAGAGGGGGACTTAACTGAGGTACTTGAGGGTATATCACACACTATAACAGTGGAAATGAATGAAAACCTCATTAAACCCGTGGAAGAAGAGGAGATTAAATTTGCTCTTTTCTCTATGAGTCCTGAAAAGGCCCCTGGGGCTGATGGTATGTCGCCAATCTTTTTCCAAAAATTCTGGGACATCATCAAAAAGGATGTAATAAATGCAGTCCAAACTTTTTTTCACAATGGTCATCTCTTAAAAAGTGTCAATCATACGGTGATCACTCTCATACCTAAAGTGCTGAATCCCACTTCTCTGAATCAGTTTAGACCCATAAGTCTTTGTAATACCGTGTATAAAATCATTGCTAAAATTTTAGCAAATAGGCTTAAAAATGTATTGCATTGTTGCATCTGCAAAAACCAATCTGCCTTCATCCCTGGTAGGCAAATTTTGGACAACATTATGCTTTCTCATGAATATTTGCACTATCTAAAAAATAAAAGGCAAGGTAAGGAAGGGTTCATGGCTGTGAAGCTGGACATGTCCAAAGCTTATGACAGAGTAGAATGGAGCTTCTTGGATGCAATGATGGCCAAAATGGGATTCCACAACAAATGGAGAAACTGGATTATGGAATGTTTAAGGACAGTAACCTACTCTTTTTCTATAAATGGGGATGTTAAAGAATATGTTATCCCAGGAAGAGGTATCAGACAAGGGGATCCCCTATCCCCCTATCTATTTCTCCTTTGCTCAGAAGGGTTCTCAAGCCTTCTCAGACAGGCAGCAGGGAACAAGAGGATATCAGGAATGAGAATTTGCAGACAGGGACCAAGTCTTACTCATTTGTTCTTTGCAGATGATTCCTTAATCTTCTGCAAAGCAAACGAGCAGCAAGCAATAGAACTGATGAGAGTGTTACAAGTGTACGCAGCTGCCTCAGGTCAACTGATAAACCTGGATAAGTCTTCTATACTCTTCAGCAAAAATATGTGTCCACATAAGAAGCATCAGATCTGTCATATTATGGGAAACATGCAACAGGTAAATCAAGGCAAGTACCTGGGGCTACCAATGGTGGTGACTAGAACAAAGGAACAGATTTTTGGTTTTGTGCGAACAAACATACAGCATAGGATCCTCAAGTGGAAGAATAGACTTTTAAGTGCAGCTGGAAAAGAGACAATGCTCAAGTCGGTATCAATGGCTATGCCCACGTACACAATGTCGTGCTTCAAAATACCAAAAAGAATATGCAAAGACATCAGCTCTCTCATGTCTAACTACTGGTGGGGGGAAACAAATGGTAAGAACAAGGTCCACTGGTGCTCCTGGAAAAAACTAACTCTGGATAAGGAAAAGGGGGGGTTGGGTTTCAAGGAGCTGGAAGCTTTCAACATGGCTTTGCTGGGTAAACAGGTGTGGAGGATTCTTACAAATCCAAACCTCCTGGTCAGTAAAGTTATGAAGGCTAAATATTTCCCTAGGAGCTCCATATTTGAGTGCAAAATTCCAAAGAATGCATCTTGGATATGGAGGGGCCTAATGGCAGCAAGGAAAGTAGTGGAGCAAGGGGTTAGAAAGAGAATAGGCAATGGGAGGAGTACACAAATATGGGAAGACAGATGGATCCCAGATACTACCACTGGAAGAGTGACAACTATGAAACAAAGGGATAGCAGACTGCATAAGGTGGAAGACCTGATAATTCAGAAGAGATGGAACAGAAATTTGGTGTTCCAGAATTTTAATAAAGAGGACGCAGAACGAATCCTGAGCATTCCAATCAGTCTTGCTGGAAGAGAGGATAGTTACTTCTGGATGCACGGTGAAGATGGAAGATACTCAGTCAGTTCTGGGTACAACATGCTGGTATCCAACAAAGAAAGGTCACAAGAAGTGAGTCAGAGGGAGGTATCTACAAGCTGGGGGAAACAAACTCATAAGATGTGGAAAGTAATGTGGAGACTCAAGCTCAAACACAAGCTGAAGATTTTTCTATGGAAATGTTTGAATAATGTACTGCCTGTACGGGAGCTAATCAACGGCAGAACCAAAGCAGGTGACCCCATCTGCAGAAGGTGTGGGGAAGAAGTAGAGACGGTGGAGCATTTGCTACTGAATTGCAGAGAAACAAGACATATCTGGCACATTGCCCCAATCCAATGGGATGGGATGCAAGAACATCATGGTTGTTTCAAAAGATGGTGGATCTCTGTCACTGAGGCAAGGCATAGGGTAGCAGGATCGCAACATTTGGCCTTAACTGTCAACATTCTTTGGCACATTTGGAAGGCTAGAAATGACATGGAATTTACGGGGAAAGTTCATCAGCCTTGGAAGATTATAAAGAAAGCACAGGAGGAATGGCTACAATTTGATGAAGTTGCAAAGAAGGAAGCTAGGATGAGCACAGGAGAAACATCAACTCACAACAATGAAGACCTGCATTTAGAGCCGGAAGAGGGAACTGTGAAGATGATAGTTGCGGCAACAAGACAAACAGACAAACCTATCTTAGGCATTGGAATAACTGCAGCTGAAAGGAACCAAGAACCAATGATAGGATGGGCGCTAAGGGAAAGAAGCTCAGGGGTACAGCTAGTGGACGATGCAGTAGCATTAAAGCTGGCTATGTGCAAAGCAAATACTTTGCACCAGAGGAAGGTACAGTTCCAAGTGAAGAACAGGCAACTCCTCAATCATATTCGAACTCAGAAGGCAAGTGACAGCAGAATAGCCACGCTGGTGGAGGACATTGTACAGTTGAAAAGGTTGTTTCATATGTGCTCCTTTTGTCTAGCTCGTAGTGATAAAAATTATCTAAGCTCTAGTATTAGCATGTATGCCTTAGGCATCACAATTGATGAGGACTTGGTGTTTCCTCAGTGTTAAGTACACTGGCTGTAGAGTCAATTCGAGCATTTGCTCGCACTTGTATTTTTTGAAAGTAATATAATCAAATATCGTTTCGAAAAAAAAAAAATTAGCCAAAAGTGGGCGGAGAGCCATCAATTGGCTGATAGTCGTGGTGGCTACTCCACTCATTCCTCCTAGTGTAAACAAATTACCAAATATTGCTGTTATGTTGGATAAATTGAGGCAATACTTCAGGCTAGAATCACTATTTAAACCATATCCACGACACTTAAAAAGACTAGATGGCTAAATTCACTGTTCCCAATTGTCTAACTTTTTACAGTAGAAATTTAAAGTAAATAATTCATCTTCCTTGACAATTTTTCCCTGAATTCTTATTGCAACTTGGATTATTGGAGTAAAGGACCTGCAGATCGGAGAAAGCAGGGAAAAAGCGAACGAGATAAGAACAAAAGAAATTTAAACATAGGGTTTGTGTAGGGAAATGTTAATGGCACTTCACTTTTTATTAATTGCACTCTCATTATTATTTTATCATATAATTTTTATTTATTAGACTATATAATAAACAAATGACGGGAGAGCGATTACCAAAAAGTGAGATGCGATTAATATTTCAATTTGTAGATTTATAGATATATTTGTCTTGTGGTAGAGGACGTGTTTGGGGAGGCAAATGCAGCAGCGGATTGGTTGGCTACTTCGAGGACGGCTTCTCAACATTTTTTTATGTCATTAGCAGATTCGCCTAGACAATGTAAAGTGCTAGTTAAGTTAGATGCTCAAGGACTTTTTAATTTTAGAACAATTTCTATAAGAGAGTAAGTACTCTTATTTCTAGTTTTTTCCATGTATTGGAGGTTTTGATTTGGTCCCCTCCATTTGTTTATTTATCTTGACGTTAATAAAATCTGGTTGGCATCCCTCCCCATGTACGAGTTTGCCAAAAAAAAAAAATTATTAGAAATGTGTATGTCTGTACGTAATTCAACCAATTGACTTGTAGGAATAGTAACTAATTTACCCAATGTCTTCACCAGCTCTCTGCTTGGACCAAGTCTGATTAAACCTTCTAACTTGCCCATCCTACTAATCAATTTTTCATTTTATTTCCCTTGCACAATTAAGTATGACAATTTAATTTAACTAGACAGAGACTTTTTTGTGGGAATAGTTAGAGGTTTAGTGTGATTCTCTCTCCCTCTCTCTCTATCTTTCACATTTTGTTGGCAAGACAAAGAACTATTATTAGTTATTTTATTTTCTTAGACTACTATTACTAGTCAATACGTGTGACAACAACAGTGGCACACAAGGACGAGAATAATAGTGCAAACTTTTTGGATCAAACAAAAGAATTTTCAGTTTTTAACTTGGAATGACAGAGAGTCGGATACTCTTAAAAATCTCTCTTATCAAATCTTAACATGTATAGCTAAGTATTTTATGAAATTCTATCGAGTAACCATACGGATTTTAATTCTCATTACCAAATTTCTTACTCATGGGTTCAAGTTACTGATCCAATACCCTCTACCCACTAAACTAAATAGTACAAAAAAGAAAATTTAACTTTTATTAAGCTAAAATCAATATATACATCATATTGAATTAACACTAGAGCTTGCATGAGAAATATCCAACATTTAATGAAGGATTAAATCAATATTCTTCTATTTTTAATCATAACTATCTTTATATGTGTTGGATTAGATTTATATATTATTGGGTCATAAAATTAACGTGTTATTGGACTATTAGATTGGAAATTAGGAATACATACTATATATATATATATGGGGTATCAAGATTTTAGGGTTTTTTTCATCAAATTCTATCGGATTACCCATCGATAACTCCTCATTAATACTCCCTCCGTCCCAAAAACTTTGTCGTGCTCTTTGGGAGTTGAACTTTTTATGTACAGTACTAAGTTTCAGTTTTATTTTCCGATTTTGCCACTTCAAAATCACTATTAGAAACAAGAATGTGTGGTCATTAGTGGTCAAGAAGACAGAAATGACATGTGAGGCCAAAGCTACCTACAAGAAATCCAATCTGGCAACGAGAGTGATATTTACGCATCACTTCAGACCTTGTGTGTATCTCACGAATGTCTTGCAACTTTTGTTAATAGCAAATGAAAATCAACGGACCCACTAATAAAAGTAAAGAATGAGGAAATCTTGAAGGGTAAAAATTGAAACAAGAGAAATTTTGTTTTCCATTTTGGGTATGTGACATATATTTTGGGAAGAACAAAAAAGAAAAGTATGACACTTTCAATGGGACGGAGGGTGTACCAAACCTGATGGATAACCCATTGGTTGTATAATTGAATTAACTATCAGATCGAATACCCATGTGTATCTGATTTTATCCTACACATTGTCATCTCTATTTACAGTAAAAAGCCATTTACCATACACTTTTGCATAATAACTATATGAATTCAATTTGGCGCATCCCACCACACAGGCCGGCGATTGATTTAATCATCATTTCCTATTATGTGATCCTCTTTTAGTAATTAGATAATTAATTATTATCTTAACTCCCAAATTTCAAGAACATAATATTCGTAGTGTTGTCAATTGTGAAATTAGAAATAAATATGGGTGATGGTAGATAAAAAGGGTTGAAATCCGAAAGACTCAATCATCCCCAACTTAAACTTTAACAAACCCCATTTGTTTGGATACCCCAATTATCCCAAATAATATTTCGTTTGCATCATAGACACATTTTTCAACCCATCTTTTTATATTTCCAACCACCTTTTTATCTCACATACATCACATCACAAAAAATACTACAGTAATTATTCCAAATAATACACTATCCATGTCATCTTCTTTTTTTTTTTTCCGAAACGGTAGAATAACAGAAATCATGTCAAGTGCGTAAAATACTGACTACACTGCGCCTAAAAGCATCATGCAAATAGGAGAAAATTCCTTTTTGACTACTGAATTTTAAACTATATATATGCATGCGTGATAAAGTTTGAGTAGAATTCGTTGGTGAACTAAACGTGGCATCTTTAATCGGCATGTAAAAGTTGGGTATTCTCCAACTACAAGACCGTTTAAAAGAGATTATTTATTAATTTGTTAGAATATGATCACATAATAGGACTGTTCCACAAAGAATTGATGATGTAAAAGTTTCTAAGTGGAAATTGCAGCAAAAAACACATCTGACAAAAATCAAAAGAAAGAAAATCCCTACGGAGAAATCTAATTCAAAGGCAAAAAGAAAAATAAGATCTGAATTAATGGTTGAAATTACATTGATCTGTTTCTGTCATTAATTTGCGATCTGTCAATGCAAATTAGTAAGTAGATAATTACATGAGTAAACCTATTTCTGAAATTAATGTTTGATCTGTTGTATCTCTACGGAGCAATTCTTCCACCTATTCCAGAAGCAAATTATCTACTTCTCACGTTTGGCGAATAGCCGGACCATTGAGGAATACCCGGAAAGGCATTTTTGAGAATCGGTCTGATTCTATCACTTTCCAAAATGTTCAGAGACCATAAGAAAAAGCAAGAACTAGAACGGACGAAACCAAAACAGGGAATCGGTCTGGTTCTGGAGGCAGTTTTGATGGAATGCACATGAAAAAACTAATGGTCCTTGCTTTGTCTATAGTAAAGTAGATCATAAGGACAAGAGCAGAAGGGGATTCACACCCCAAACTCTAAGAAGTTCAACTGCCAATGATTAATCTGGATAACAACAGGAAAGCTGGACTATGTGGAAGTGCTGCATAAGTTGTAACCAGCCCTTCAACACATTCATATTCTGCTTAAACCCTACTGACGGTCCCATAGCTTATGAAGTGAATTAGAGATTAACCTGGAATCTGCCTCAATGAGAAGACTTGTCATGAGTTCTAGTTACATACATGAAGACCCTCGCTTATAGCAAGAAGTTAAGCACAATTAAGAACAATTTCCATCATTCTTAGTAAAAGCAAACATGTTGAGTTTTACAATCCCCCACATAGTTGGAATCTATGTGCACACATGTTGAAATTGAAATCATTTTGCCCTTCTGAAGTTATCAATATGGAACTGCAGAAACTTGGATCACATTCACACCTGTAACACTATATTCAAGAAACGGAGATAAAGTTTAAGTGAGTCTCAGCTTGCAAAGCTTTGGTCCAAAATCCTTGAAGGCAAAAGCTAGTGATAGAGGAAAGGGCAGGCCGGTGCTTTATATGGTTTCCGGCACCCCAGGGGCGAGTAGCAAATGTAAGAAAAGCTCAAAGACAGAAAAACAGCTACTTGCAAGCACGAACGGGTAGAAGATGCAAGAGAAAACATTTTCTCTCTGTGGAAGGCTTAATTGCGATGTCCTCCTTCAATTGAATGTAGGCAGGGTGGAAGGACTATGCTCAGTGACAGTAGCAATCATCAGCACCATGTCTCTAGAAGAAGACATGCTCCATGTCATGTACTGGACAAGGACAACTCCTGATTATCATAATGATACTCTGCTTCAACCTCAGATAGTTTCGAGTTATGAATGGTGCAAGTTACTCAGACCTTTGTACTGAAGAACTCTAAAGGTGCAGAAGGAACAGGCTTGAGCATCCAACTGAACAAGAGTACCTGAGCGGCACCAACAGGTTCCAAAATGCAACACTCCATTGAACCCCATACTGCAGGTCAAAAATTGCCTTCCGAATGACTTTAAAAGCCAGGAAGTCTTAGTATTACAGCCTGCCAAGAATATGTTTTCCTAGAAGTACTTGTGCTTCCACCGTCATATTTACGTAAATCACCAACTCCTCATAAACCCAAACTGCAGGCCAGCAGCCAAACTAGTACTATTCAGTATCCTTTCCACTGTTATATGTACCCCTATTAATGTTTAGAGGAAGCAATACAAAGCAGGAGAATAAGTTACTCTTTATGGAAATTTTACTTATAAAGGTAGAGTAACTGTTCATAGCAAAAAAATGGAAAAAGGTAACCTCTGAGGTCACTATGAGTCGAAACTGCATCTACAATTTATTGGTTCAATAGGAAAAAAATTGGATAACTGCAACGACAAAAAGGGTTACGTTCTACAATCATTTCTAGAAGCCGGAACTTTCCATTCTAAACAAGCACTCTTTCCTGAGAGGTGAATCAGTGAAAATGGCCCTGATGAAGTCTTCCACCTATAAAAGTCATGTTAGTTAAGAAACAGTGACTGATTTAACTTCATTCATAGAAATCCATCAACATTTAAGCAAAGTAAAGAAAATTGAATAAGGCTGATGCACCCTAGAATGGAATTATTCCAAATGTCAAAGTTAAGGTTGGCAATATTACCACAGCAATTTTCTGACTTGGAAAAGTTTGCCCGTCATTAGCCAATGTTTGTTAATTCATATAACACTCAAGGGCAATAAACAAACTTTATCCCCCACAACCTCCAAAGTCTCTCCTTTGATTAATTTGCCACCTAAAACCATGTAATTTCGCAATGGCAACCGCCCCTTCCTCCTCCTTTTCCTCTTTATTCTTTCCCCAGTGCCACTACTAGTCAACAAACCAAGCTGCTCAGAAGCATCTTGGTCAAATGCTCACTCACACTCGGTCAAACACGAGTTTAAGCATGCTCGTTGAGGTAACGAGCCAAACTCGAGCTTTTGTTAGAATGCACATCAAGCAACTCAAGATTGTCTGTGAAATATATTTACATATACAACCATATACATTATACATACATGCATAACCATATACATCTATATACACACACATCCATACATATATGTATATACACTATATATGTGTATATATATGCGTGTGCTTATATGATATTCATACATATATGTAACATTACTAATATGTCTGTTCCTTCTGGACAAATTACATCTTTTTTCTCAAGTTCAAGCTCGAACTCATCTTCAGTAACAGCTCGAGGTCGATCAATTGTCTGCCTCTCAAGAGAGCATGAGTCGAGCTTGAACGCACTGTCCATAAGACAAGTCGATCACAAAATCTGATTTTGATGCTCGATTGAGCTCGAGCTCAAGTAGAACTATTTCTCACGAGTCGTAATTGGCTCATTTACAACTCAACTTCACCCTCACAACTCTGTTAGCTTTCTCTTCCATCTTCTCTCTCCAAAAGCCCGCACCCCAAATGTGGATGCCAAGCACTCTCAACTACAAATTTATTCCCCAACATCCTCATCCAATCAAACCCTGATATTTAAAACCAATGGTGTTTCTCTCTCTCCTTTTATGAAGGCAAGGAATGGGAGGATAAGCTAGTTGCTGGGCAAATGTTCTATTAATGTGTACTTCTGCCCCAAAAATAGGAAAATATAATTTGGTGACGATTTAGGACTTAAAAATATGTGAAGTTAGTCGCACAGTATGAATTAGATTTTTTTCTTTTTAAACCTCTTATCCTCTTTATTTTATTCATCATGTTTGTGAAATGAGGATATCAACCATTTTTGTATACTCTTTTCACATGTTTTAATTATGTGAAGCACCACAGAGAGGGCAAAACAAGAAGAATATTTGATCGATGTAATGGTAGTGATGGCATGCTAGAGATGAAGTGCAAATTTTGGACATTTGGAAGTGGAGCTAAGACTTGGTGCACAACCGGAAAGAAATAAAGGGGTTTCTCTTTTTTGTTCGTATAAAAGAAACAAACGCGAGAGTTGGATGGCAGTAGACAGGGCCACTGATGTGAGCTCAGAGTATTTTTACGTAACCAGAATACAAATTTTCAATAAGTATTTAGTTAAATAAATAAACATGGAAAACTTGTCCTTAAATAATACATTTGCTCTGGCAGCTAATTTTGGCTGTAGCAGCGTCGCCACCCAAGTTGTAAAGATTGTTTAGAATTTAGTAAGAAGTAAAAAGTGTCTTCTTTCACAAAGACATTTATGTACGAAGTGTTCAATTCTTTGAGAATCATTTCAACTAAACACAGAAAAGAAAGAAAATGTATCAAATGTCATTGCGTGTTATTTTACCTCTGTCATTGTAAATCCACAACTGACTAGTTCACCACTCTCCCAGGCTGCAGTAATGGACTTCAAAGGCATGTCCAGAAGATCTGACAAATTACAAGATGTTAAGCAAAAATTCGAAAAGCCAACTTCCTTTAACCTGTGGATCACTGTCTTCAAACATTCACATGTAAAGCACAGAAAAGAATATGATACCTTCCAATTTGCGTAACTTTTGAAGGGATGGAATAAGATCATTAACTGAGACTACTTGGCTTTGTTCTGAACTCCTTGTCTGCTTGATGTCCAATAGTGATGCTAATATAGATGACAGGTTCTCAAAAAGCAAATGAACCAGTCTTTGAAGCTTCAAACAATTAGAAATGAGGTTAATTACATAAAATCTAATTTCTTTCAACTAAAATTTCAAAAGCAGATCAACAGTGTACCTGTAAAGTTTCTTCTGCCGCCATGTCATCTAAAAGAAGAATGTCTTTTGTAATTCTTGAGAAAACTACCTCCAGAGCCATGCACATACTCCTTTTGTAGATTGAAGGCATTAACAGAGGCTCCCATATGATGTGTACTTTCTCAAGTATAAATGCAACCTAAACAAGAAACGGTCAAAGCTACTTCATAGCAAAGACAGAATACCGGATTTCTAAATCAGAATTTCCCTCATCCATCAAGATTACCTGGTCAATGCTAAATTTAGCAGACTCGTATTGCTTAGTTAGGTGGGTGTTTTGAAACCCAACAGCACCATCAATAGCCTACAAACTCAAAACATTTTAGTATAGCTCTAAAAGGAACATGTACAGACCTCATTCAGAAGCAATGTTGTGTTTCAGCCATACCTGCTCTAAGTTGAAAATAACAACTTGAATTTGTCTCTGCAATATTTCTTCTGCTATCAGCTGGAATCGTGGAGCCAAATCAGCAAAGACAGCCATTTCCTTGATAGGATTTGGAAAGTCTGGACGATACTGAAAAATTAAAATTACATGAATAAGAATTATAACTAAATTGCAATTAAAGTATAAGCTCAAGTAGTTTATTGAAAAGAACAGCAATCAATCTTCAGTCAGAAGCACAAAACCTATAAATCATGATCATGTCAGAACAGACGTCACAAGCAAAGCAAGTATTCACCTAACAAATGATACTCTGGACAAAGAATTGTTCTACAGTAAGGTGCAATAATACAATTAAAGGAAATAGTTTTAGTCACGAAGTTCCTTAAGCAACGTTTTTTTTTCCAGTAATTAGGTGTCAAGCCCAGTGCCCGAGGGTCACCACTGAAAACTCTTGGAAACCCTAGGGATAGGAAAACCTCTGCACTCCATTCTTAGGGTCAAACTTATAGTAATGCTGTAGAACATTGAGCAATCTAATTGTTCACCAAGTCTCAAGTTATTCATTTTCCTGCTCTAAAACTTTCTGTGAGTCAAAACAAAGATCAGCACAAAACCTTTTTCTTGCAAGTGTCATGCCTTGTAATTCAACTAGCCTTTCCAACAACATGTGAATTCCAGGAAGGGGGAAAAAACTGTCATCTTTCTTGTAGAAAACCCATTAAAAACTTCACACAGCAAGGAATTACTAAAGAATCAATTGGAATTTCTGCCAGATCATCAAATCCAGGGCAACATATCTGAATTGCCTAATCCCCACTATTTTCAAAGAAATTTCAGTATAAAAACCTAAGGAGTCTTGTAATATGAGTTCTTCACACTTCTGGATAAGTTCTAATACTTAAAAAAAAATTGTGAGGAACAAGCATGAGGTTTTTTTCTTGTTTTTTAAGAAAGAACTGCAAATACAGAAGTACAAAACAAGGTGAAATGGACCAACTGCCAGCAAATACCAAACTAGCACCTCTGATCCATAAGATAGCATGAAAACATCTTCAGCATCAGAAGTTCTATACAAGTTTGGCCCCATAGCCAGATATATACGAAACTGCCAGAGGTAATGTAAACCAGTTTTAAGTTTCAAACAGAAGCATATAAAAGTTTTAAGAATATGTCAGCAACAAAAACAGAATCTATCTAGTATTTTTTAGATGAAGAAGTCTGATTCTGGCATATTGGGAATATATTAGCAGCAAAAAATTATATAAATACCAACCTCAAAGGCAAGACCAAGGATCTCCTGAGCCAAATATAGACAGTCATTGTGCATGAGAACAGCTGCCTGGTTAATGGTAGCAAGCTGCTTTTCTAGCTTCAAGAAATCAAAAGATGATATTATGACCATAGGGTGCCGTTTAATATGAGTAAAAAATTCAATCCCAAGAGTGCAGCAGCATATCTTGAGCCAAATAGAACAGCAAGGTAGTGAGGCTAGAAAACATGTTTAACAGCTAGGAAAACCCATCCTTCAGATCAATGGACATCGCTAATTGATACCATGCGTTTACTGACCTTGACAGGTACGACAGCTTCATAAAGGAGACAAGCATCTCTAGCAGCATAATAGAATTCTAATCCAACTCTTGGAGATGACAAGCAGACATCCTGTTTGTAACACCACTATTAGTAACAATGACGCAGCATAATGCTATCTTGAATGACAAGCCAAGATTCCTAAACGGTGGTTTTACAGGAAGAGTTCAGGTTGATACGCACATAAAAGTAGCAAAATAGTTGAGGTACAAAATGGAAGGACAAATAACTCTCGTCTCCCTCCAGCCACTAGAAGAAGAAAATTTCTTCCCTCCCTCCCTCCCTCTCTCTCTCTCTCTCTCTGTGCATGTCTCTGCGTGTTGCTTCTTTTCTCTCTCTGACTCTGTCCATCTGTTGTTTCTTCTCTCTCTCTCTCTCTCTCTCTCTCTCTCTCTCTCTGTATCAGTGTTTTTTTTTTCTCTCTCCCTCCCTGTGTGTGCATGCGTTGTTTGGGGTTGTGGGGAGGGGTGGATGGCGGAGGATAGTTTGAGTAAGATGCAAAATAATGCATACAGCCCCAAGGAGTACCTCATGAGGTCATACTCCAGTCAACTATGTTTCATGAAATCACTACACAAACAAAAGATAAGAAATTTCAATCTCTGATCTTCCAAGTTAACCAAGTAACCTACAGGAGTTGGTTCTCAGTAACTTATAAACTGCTCTGAATCAGATCATATTCTTCTCAAGAGCTCTACTCAATCATGTAATTAGCTGTACTCTCCAGAAAGTAACACAGCATTATGCCTGAATAAATTCAGCACCGACTTCCCAGAAACCAAATCTTGACAAATATTATTCATCCCTGATTGCAAGGTATTACCTACTCTCACAGAATGGAATATTAAACTCAAGGTAAAACTTAGGTCATTTAAATCCTTTTAAGCAAATATTTACTACCCAAAAAAAAAAGCATCTCCATAGCCACCTTTTCATTTCCCAGATAATTTATTCTTCAAAAGAAAATTTTTCCAGAGTACTTCATCATCATTACCAAGATGAGAGAATCAAACAGGATAATTGGATTAAGAATCCATGAAAAGATATTCTCAAAATGATCAGTACTCTCCCTAGCCCGGCTTCATGTTGAAGATAATATCTTCTGAGTACTACTCTGGTTCAAAAATTGCTCAAATATACTTCACCATCTTACTAAAATGACAAGCACAAGAGAATAAAATGGAAAAATTTGATGAACAAGCCATCACAAATGCAAAGCAAGGAAGGTAGCAGAGAAGATGCAAATATAAATACGGAGTAGCTTTGACTCAGTGGATAAACTGATTTAACATGACTTTTCATAGATTTAGCAGAGATCAAATTATCCTTTCAGTCAACTCACCTTAAGGGTTTTATGCACCAGCTCCATCAAATTTAAAGCTGCTTCAGAAACAACACACCTTTCAGATGTAAAAAGCAAAGTGACAACACGATTGGAGAAATTTTCAGCAATTTCTTCATTTTCCGGTTCACCACTTATCCTTGTATGGTCCTACAGAGATTCCCATAGATAATCTCAGCTCCATGCATCTAAAAGATCAAATGTCACTTAATATGATTTATACAACTCACTTGAGGAATAGTGAAGGCAGCTTGTAGAAGCATATATCGAGCTTTGGCTAAAATCTCAACCTTCTTCCTTGAAGCAAAGTGAACCTCAACATTGTTGGCAAATTCAGTTAGTCTTTCATCCTTGTTATCAGAGGTCGAAATGAACATCAACTCCTTTAAATCTGTCTCAAACTCTGAGGAAAGCTTCACAATTTTCTGAAAATTGTCAAGTTTGGAAGCATCATCCGGGACAAACTGAAACCAAAAATAGCAAATCTCAGTATAACCCATACAGGAAAAAGTTTTACCCTGAGCTTGTGAAATTCTCACCCTACATAGGTAGTTACCTATATTTAACAAAAGGCGCACACATACACAAAGAGACACACATACAATACTAACAATTGCATATTTATGTTTTCATACAGACGTTGATACACACACTATGCATGCATTCAGATGTTTAAACTTGAACTTTCTAATACTTTTTCATTATTAAATTAACAATCTAGAGGAGGCAAAAAAGACAACCAAAGTCCAACTCGAGACACCTAAGAATAAAGGCAACCAAAACATTAACAAAGACAAGCCACATAAATGTCACTGAGACCAGCAATAATTTCCAAGACCAAAGAATAAGTGGGTTTACACAAACCTTGGCAAGAAACTTCGAAATGATCATATCTGACATCCTTGGCCACGTCAATCTTCCAAAACGGCGCATCCAGAGTCCATTTTGGAAGCAAAACGATTTGTTTATAAACATAACAATCTGAACTAGTGCAGAATAGACTGTTTCACCATCTAAACTGTTACTCTACAAATGAAAAATGTCAGATTCATGTAGAATCTATGAAAATTTTAACCTGCATAGTTTGAGAGATGCAAGTTGGGCATTTCTTACCATGAAAAAAGGAAATATGATGTACCATTTTGAAACATAGAGTTAAACAAAAAGAATCTGAAATTGTACCATGTCATTTGTACATGAAACAATAGTAAGAACTGCCTCGGAGGTTGGCCCCTGGTCTTCACTAATTTCCTCCACAACTGAAACAGATGATCTACAACTAACTGCTCGAGCAATGACATGTTTGATCATTAAGTCGGCTATTCTTGCTAGCCCATAATCCAAAATGCCAACTGCCTAGTAAAACAACAATTACAAAATGAAACTGCTCCCCAAGTTTTGAAGTTCGGGAAGAGTTAAATATATGTAAATAGTTAATACTAGAGTAGCTTAGATTGCTTGATGTGTGTGAGTTTCGACTGCAGTAATTAGAAACCTGTTCCTGTTCCAATGTGGCACTTTAGTGCTTGTATGCTTGCTAATATCATATCTATATGGCCTCGGTATTCCATGAGGCATAACTCATAACTAATGTTTATGCTTTATAGTTATAAAGCAGATACAATTCACAAATTGAAACAAGTAAACCACAAACAACTAACAAAAGACCAAGGCGGAGGGAGGAAGGGAGGGAGGGAGACAGAGAGAGAAGCTGCAAACCTACATCCATGGCTTTCAAGACTGTATGAAGCTCAATCTTTTCAGCTCCATCCATGCCCAACCAATACTTTACACGAAATGAACTGCTATCCTGGTCAAATCTCACAGCACTCTCCACAAGCCTCATTAGGGCTTCATGTAACTACAACCAAAAGTGATAAAACAGATGAGAATAATAATCCTCACAAACATTGCCATTGTCAAATAAATGTTTATCCCAAAAGAGGATAGTTCAATAAAGTATCATTTTTTATGCATCAAACTCTGGATAATTTCCAGTCAATAAAGCATCTTGCATTTAATTCATTCAAGATAGCAGCTTATTAAGCTCTTAAATATCCAGATTAATCTTCACAGCATATAACTTTAATTTGTAGATACATCAATCCTATTCCCAGGTTTTAAAACAATTGCTAAACTTCACAATTTTTAACTGATCAGATAGGTACACAAATATAACCAATAAAGGATGATTCAAAACAACATAAAAGAAAATTTTCTACCTTGTCAAAACAGTCAGCCCATTCTTTCCTTAACAGTCCATATGCCAACAGTTGACTTTCTTCATCTTGTGCTGCAGCTGCTTCATCATTATGCACACGTAAAGCTGTCTTCAGTTCTCTGAGGGCCACTGCAGCCTCTTCAACTCTACCAATTCTGATATCCTCCTTCACAAGTCTCAATTTCTCGCACAATTCCAAAATTAGCCCCAACAACTCCAACACTTCCCTCTTCTCCCTTACCTCTTTCCTCTTTGCAACCATTTCTTCAATAACCGACTTGATTTTGGTGTCAACAGGGTGGTCTGAGATTAGATTAAGTATATTAAACAATTCACTTGAGAGCTGTTCAGTCCTGGTAACGACGTCAGAGCATTGAGAGAAGAGGGAAGAGAAGTCCAGTTGGTGAGATCGGAGGTAGTCATGGACTTTTGATTTAATGTGGAGAGAGCGGACTTGCAGGCGGTCAATGAGGAGATGAAGATCAGGTGCGGATAGTGGGGTTGAGGGGTCATCTAGGTCTGGTGTTGAGAGAAGATCTCGGATATCTATTGAATTGAACAGTACATCCATTAAGGGTCTGGGTCACTGGATACCTCACTTTTTCTTTTGTTCTCTTTTCCCAGGGAAAAAAACTGGTCAGGGTTTTGGTAAAGGTAAATATTCCAGTGCAGAGGGTTGTAAACAAAACACCTGATCAATCAATATGTACTGTCTGTTCAATTTCCAAGAGCCCACCGGACACTAAACTTCATTAGCCTCTGGTGTTAAAGCCAGTAAGAAAATCAATCCATCCTCCTGAAAAAAAGCAATAGACGTTAGGGATGATACATAGGTGTAGGGGCTTACTAAAACAACTTTTAAGATCCAGAAGAGCCATTTAATTCGTAGTATTAGAGGAAACAATGAAATTCTAGGCAGTTAGTTTTCAATCCCAGGATTGAAAAGTTACATGGAAAATTCTCATAAACACTCAGTAACAGTACACTGTATATCACATACACGGGATAATGATATGTGTTTGCAACACCAAACTGTGTTCAGATGGCAAAGTGTTATGAGGAGCTTCATACGCACTTAAACCCCTGTGACTGGATTCGAGCTAGGCCTAGCACTCAAAATGTCAATAAAGATGCTAACACTTAAAGAGAAAAAAAGACAAAGAACCTACAATGTAAATTAATCCCAATCAAAGATAAACTTCAGCAGAATGAGATAGAATACACCAAGTCTTCATCCTTACAAATATAACATGAAGCTCCACAAGTGCCTACAATTTGCTGATTTCATTCAGGCCATACTAAAATACAGGATTCCGTCCTCAAACACAGACCAATTATTGCACTAACAGAATTCATTGCCAATTTCTTTTTCAACCAAAGAGGTGAAGAGTATAAAACGAACATCACAAAAACTAACTGAAGAAACATGTGAAACTGCACTAACAACTAACTGATGCTAATTCATACATATCACCAATAAAATATTCATTGATTTTAGCTACTGCCTGGAGATGAAACTACTATTTCTGGACAAATAAAAACCCAGAAAAGTACATGAATTTTCAAAATAAATATGAAAACAAAACAAAAGGAACATGTAACTAGAACAAGAAGTAAGTGAGTATCAGCTAACTAACTTGAACAAGAAACAATTACATTCCAATACTAACCTCAAAATTCTCCAAATCAATGTGCAATTACTGGCTAATCACCTGAATTGAACGACACTCTGATCCTGAATTTGCCAAGTAACAATCTAGATCAGCCCAAGATTACGACAGAAAAATTACTTCTTGTACAACGATTAGTTTTGAGGTATGTGCTGAGAGAAGAAAGCGAACGTGTAAGGATGATACACCAGGAGTAGCAGAAAGAGGGGAAGGTAGGAAGGAAGAAAAGGCCCGGTAGTGGACTAGAGAGACGGGAAGATTCCGGCAGAAAGGGTCGGAGAAAAGAGACCGACCGGCCGAAGAGGACGTGGCCGGAGGAGAAAGGAGGTGGTGGAGGAAGGTATTGCTTGTGGAACGTCGTTATTTATTTGAGTGAAATGCTTAATTTCAAATTGTCCCTCATAATTAAGAAAATAGCAAATCAACCTCGACTTTCATGAAACCTATACATTGCTCCCCATACTTCATTGTAGTAAACATCTCGAAGAAAATTGGAACCATCTGAAAAAGTTGTCGTGTAATCTTTTTTACATTTTTTTTTCCTTTCATAGTGTATTATTCGAGGCCGACTCACTTGATTAACCCCTAATCGAAAGAAATTATCATGTAATCTTTTTTTTCTTTTTCTTTCCTTTTTCATCTTTGTTATGTTTAGATTTTTCTTTATTCCTTTTCCACTCCCATATGATCAATATGTGCAAAAGAATTTCTTTTTACTGCTTAAAAATAAATTACAATTTTCTTATGAAAAAAATACTATTTTTATTATGAATTCCTTGTGATGCATTAATTGTAATAAACATAGGAATTAAATATTTATTTTAGTGATGCGCTTTTATTTTTTTCTTCTATCTTCTTTATCTTTTAAAATTTCTTTTGGCACTTAAATATATGATGTTATTTTCCGTGAAAGATGTTTAATTATTTTAAATATCATAAGAAATTTGTTGGGTATGCGGCCAGCATATTATACTTGGTTTCCTTATACTATATAAGTATGAGTTGTGATCAAATATTGTATTTAAATTTCAACTGCAAAGGTAGGAATATTTTGGGATTGTGAGGGGTTTCAAGTGTGGCTGTAGCTTGGGTAGAACTTATGGTAGAATGCGTTTTCTTTTGTTTATTTAAATGCCCTTATATCCATTTAAATGCATCATTGATATGTTCAAAGTTTAAGGGTATTTTGGAAATGTGAGACTATTTTGATCGTCTTTTGAGTAATAGATACAAATTATGATGGTTTTAGTTTTGCTACAATTACTTACATATCCTTGGATTCATTTAAACACTCTTGGGTTGTCTTGCGAGTTAAAAGAAGCAATTATTAGCCGTTGTTAACTATGAGAATTCCAAGAGAGTGCCATTGTGTAAGGCGTTATATTAGCAATTAGTACTTTGTTTCTTGGTTTACACTAATGCCCTTACTAATCTATTTTAGAAAAACCTGGCTTGCTAGGAAATTTAGTGATTTATTTAGTACGAGTTATATATCTGAGCATCAATTTGAACAGTTACTGAAACTTGTCCAAATTGTTCCTCCTTCACCATTCTTCTGTTGTCTTCTTTTCGCCTTCACCTATATGCTTATTTCTACTATCATTGTACTCTTAGTTTCACAAAGCTACTCTTGGGGGTTCACTTTGAGGTGCTTTCTATGTTTTCTTTTTTTATATGTGAGATTTATCTTGTTAAATCATAGTTTCAATTTTAAATTGAATGCTTTGATTCTCAAAAATATATACTTTGTAAGCGTAATTTAGGGTTGAAATTATTGTTTCCCAACAAATGTAGTTGTTTTATATAATTTAAACGGTTTAGGGCAACTATGAGAAAAGGTTTATTGGGAGTATTTGGAATAACACAAGCAACTCTTCACTATTACCGCTGAATGTTACAAATTATTTAGCTATACATGTAGTTAGTGGCACAATTTATTTTGGTGGCAGTTACTGCTTTGACTCAACGATTTTTTTTTTTTTTTTTTTTGTCAACACAGGGGTGTCCGGGTCAATCCTTACAGGGCCCTACTAATCCCCTGCGCCTGAAGTATCCCGCCCCCCCAAGAGCACCCGGGCGGTATGTGAGGCCAGACTCGAACCTGTGCCACCAATGAGGATTACCCCATGGCCTCACCGGCTGAGCTGACCCCGAGGGGCTTGACTCAACGATTTGGTTTGGTAAAAAAGTTGATTTATTTATGTGTTTGCTTGTATGTTTGATTAGTTATTACTGGAACCACTTGAGTTAGATGTGCATGATGCAATGGTTGAAGCCAATTATGGCTTATGTTAGAAAATTGTGTAATTATTATTTAGGCTTTTCTTGTGAAAATTGCTTTTATCTCTGGTAATTGCTTAGGATCTATGGTTATTGCAATAAAAAATGACTACATTAAGTAAAGGTAACAAGTTAGAAAAGCAAAACTGGCATCGTAATTAATGAAAAAGCAAAGCTAAAGTTTAGTTTACTGACTGAGGACCAAAAAGAGCTTGAGCAGCAAAAGTGCGAGATGCATATAAGAGAAGAAATGATAAGAGTATATATTGCAGTTGATAGAGGTATATGCATATAAAGTCGAAGTTTAATAAGAGAATCATTCAATATGATCAGACTAATAACATGTCTTCCGTGCATGATCGGTGTGTATTTAGATAATGAGGATCAAGCTAAGAGGTTGTCATTGCACCAACCTTTAAGAATCGATGATATACACAACCTAACAAGAATAGTGCATGCAGGACAAGTAGAATGCTTTTGTGTAGAAAGTAAGGACACATCCGAGAACTTGCAGTTGGCTAATATATTGAAATCTTCATTTTTAGATGTCAAAGATCACTCCAAAGCAGGAGGCAAATGCAAAACTCATCTGACTGAGTTTTCAAACTTCCATAATGTTATCACTGAAACCTATGAAACTATGCAAGAAGGAGTTGTGCTCTTTTTGCTGTGCAATGTTATGCTCTACTATGATTTGAAACTTATGGTATGCGTTTTGGTATTATTAAACTTTTTCTACCTAATTGATTAACTCTTTTACCATGGGATGCTTGTTGGACACCATGGTGTAGTAATAATAGAGAAGCTTGTATCATTCAAATCAAGTTGAGAAGCTTCTTATGAAGTTAGTTATTGATGGAAATTAAACTAAACTATTCTATTTGTTTATTTCGTAATTCTTTCATTTTCTTGTTTTGGCGTCCTGTTTGGTTAGTTTCCATTTTAGTTTAGAAAATCTCAAGTTAGTTTTCAAATAAGTTTTGATTTATAATTGTGTTTGTTTAGAAAGTTTCGCAATCTATAAATACTACTAGTCTAGTACATTGTTACGTTAAGACTTGAATTAAGGGTCCGTTTGTTTCGGGTGAAAATGTTTTCCAGGAAAATATTTTCCTAATTTCCCGTGTTTGGTTGCACAAAAGTTACTGAAAACATTTTCCTATGTAAAATATTTTCACTCATCTTATGGAAAACAACTTCCCTTCCAAACTTCCTGAAGTTGTTTTCCGAAATGCATGCATCCCGCCTGTAGTATGTTCCAAACTTACTGAAAACATCTTGTAGTATGTTCTTTTTTTTTTTTAGTGTAAACAGGAGGAATTCGAACCCAAGACCTCTTCCTTACACTCCCTCCCCCGTACCACCCAACCCAACCCTCCCCCTAGTATATTCAAAATAAAAAAAAAACTCATCCTGCTCATCATATGCTAGTAATTAATTATGTATAATAGGGACATTCTTTTCTAGAGAAACTTTCAGCAGTGAGAGTGCAAGATATATGTCACAATAAGCATTGCATGTGATTGATATTTGACACTAAATGGCCAGCAATTTGTTTATTGCTTAAGGAGATATTTTTTATTCATATATACATTTCTCCAAGATTTTTTAAAGTTAAACAATGAGATAAATTTTCTTATTTTGCATGGGAAGAAGTATGTAGTTATAATGTGTAGAAAGTAAAGATAGAGATAAAAGTAAAAATATTTCAAAAGTTAAACAAACACCAGAAAAATGAAGTAAGAAAATATTTTCAATAAGCTAACCAAACACCTGAAAATGATGAAAGGGAAATGATTTTCATGGAAAATTACTTCCACGGAAAATATTTTCCCAAGGAAAACATTTTACTTCCAACCAAACAGACCCTAAGTCTTGAAGAGTAGGTTTGAAAGAAAGCCTCTAAATTGAGAGTTGTGAGTTGTCGTAAATGAATCGATACGATTTGATATTGTTATCGTTGAGTTTTAAGTTAACAAAATTATTGAGTATTTGTTTATATTTACTCTCCTCTTCTTCCCACATATTTTTTTTATGTGTTAAACTTTTTTCCACTGTGCATATTTTTTTGGGCAAACAAGTGATATCAAACCTCTAGGTTTTGATCCCAAGGCTTGTTCATGAAATTAAGGTACAAAATAGAAGAATTGTTGTTGAAAATTAGGATACAAAATTGGTCCTAATTGAGTAGAGATTAAAAAAATTGAAACATGGATCCATATTTTTTATAATGTTGTGCACGTTTTTTCAAACTATAATGTTGTGCTATTGATGAAAATTTGAAACATGAATATGTATTATTTATAATGTTGTGCATGTTTTTTCAAACTATTGGAATTTAGAATATTGTCCGAACAGGGTTCACGAAACCTACAAAAGGCATGTAATCATCAAGCAATGAAGTTAAAGAGTTGGAAAAGAATAGACAATTGGATCACAAGACACTTCACTGTGTCAATACTCAATACCAAAGTCCATATGCATATAATCAAAAAATTCATGCATGCAAAAACTGTAAGGGAGGCTTGGACAATTCTGATAAATTCTAATCAAGGTCATGGTAGAGAAGAAAGTTGTGAAGAGCAAAAAAGAAAAAAAAAATTGGATGAGGAAAAGAAAGAAGAAATTGCATAAATTGAGGATGCACTTGAAGATGACGAATATGTGGTTTGAAAGGAAAATTGACAAGAGTTTGAGAAAGAAACCAAATTCATTAGTAAGATTAAAGATATGATTGAAAATTGTGGTGTGGAAAAAAATATTGACTTTATTGGAATTGATAATTTATTTGAAAAGACAAATCAAACATTGAAGTTGGTTGAGATTAATTATCGAATTGGCAAATTCCTCGAAAATTGTGGTATTGCTGAAACTAATGTGATTGTTGATATGGATGAATCAAAACAAGTTCATGGTATAGTAGAAAATTTTGGGGGTGGAAAGTATGATTTTGTGATTTTGAAAAATTTTCTCAATGTTATGGATGAATTGAGTTATGGAATTGCAATTAAAGAATGGGTGAACATGTTTAAGTTTTTTTGACAGAGGAGATCATGCCAAGAAATTGTTTGAGGAGTATAAATTTCGTCCACTACTATGTGTGAACATGAAATTAAAGATCAATTGCAAGTTAGTATTCTGCATTATTTATACAGAGATTTTCCATGGAAATTCAAGCTCGAGATAGTATTAGAAGTGATGATAATATAGAGTTTAGTTTATGGGAAGCAATGATGGAAATTGAATTAAGCTACTCTATCTGTTTATTTCCTAATTCTTTTAGTTTCCTGTTTTGGTGCCCTATTTGTTTAGTTCCCATATTAGTTTAAAAATTCTCAAGTTGGTTTCCAAGTAAGTTTCGGTTTGTAATTGTGTTTGTTTAAGAAGTTTTGCAATTTATAAATATTACCAGTCCAGTACATTATTATTTGAAGAGTTGAGTTTTGAAAAGTAGGTTTGAAGGAAAGTCTTTACATTGAAAGTTGTGAGTTGTCGTAAGTAAAGACTATAATTTGATATTGTTCTTGTTGAATTTTGAGTTAATAAAATGAATAAATCGTATAAATGGTGACGGTGTATATACTATCACGGTTGGATATACAACATATATGCAAAATTTGAGTTTCAAATTCAAATTCAAATTATGTGTCATGCATCTAATGGTAAAAGTGTATGCACTATCAGTGTATAGAAAATTAATCATAATAAAATTAATGCATATTTGTTTGTATTTATTCTCCTCTTTTTTTCACATATTTTTATATGTATTAAAATTACTTTCACTATGCATATTTTTTTTTGTGCCAATAGTCATACATTCACTCTAAAAAAAAATCATCATTTCAAGTTGCTGACCTTATCAATAACACTTTTTAATCCATTTAATAGGAAGGTCATTCTCTGCTGTTAATCATTTAAGATAGGATGAATAGTTGAACTTTCTTACAATTTTTATTTAACTACAAGCATGAAACTCCCGTAGATTACATGGGCTCTTCCCCCTAGTATCAGATCTAATGAAATTATTGAAATTTAAGAACAACTAGCTGCAGTAATTACTTTCATAACTAGTCTTCGTCCATATAATAAACAGTAGGTAAGCTTGAACAGGAAAATTAATTAATTAAACTGGTATTTGAAATTTTAAATTACTTTCGTAATTTTGGCAAGATTTTCATCATCATCACGAGTTGCTTCAAGCATAGGGGAAATTTCTAATTTCTACTGAAGTAGTAATTTAGGAAACTCAAGAAAAGGTAACCTTCCAACACTAATGCAATGGGAGCACTGGTGGATTTCCTATTTCTCCTAATGGTAGCATTGTACATGAGATGAATATGTATCAGATCCTACAAGCAATGTTGTATACCTACACTAACTATCATGACCACTAAATGATGGGGAAAAAAAAGGTCCTTTTTTCGTTTTGCAAACTGCAATAGTGATTGAGCCTCTCAAACTTAGAAACTTTTGATATTCTACGTGTCTCTACCATTAGCAATACTAAACTTAACATTCAAAAAAACGTTAATTTTGAAGTTCTATGCATCTTTGGTTGTTAGTTACATTAAATTTGACTCTCAACAAGTAGCAAATAACGTGGTTAAAAGATACCTGCTGAATTGTCAATAATTATTAATCAATATTCAGTAGTCTTTCCAAAAAGGAGAAGATGGCTGACAAAAATCCCAATGATGAGTGCTTGGATGCTGTATGGACACAAGCGGATAGAGAATTGGTGAGGAAGTTGAGTATGAGAAGAAAATTAGAGAGCTTACCCTCATTTTCTCCATAAATAGTAGTTTTGAAACATGCTCAACTCTAGGGTGCGTCTAATAAAACTGAACTTTGAAAGTTAAAGTTTAAAATTTGAAATCTAAAATCTGAATTCATTAAGTTATTGAATTCTTAAGTATTAAATCTAATACATTTGAGTGCATATCACATTCAGTGATAAGTGAATAGTTTATCACTTAATTTTGGGAGTAAGTTTTGCTTAGGAAATTCAGTGCCACTTAATTAATTCAGATGTTCAATTTTTAGTTATCAAACTGTCTGAATATGTTAAGACCTGAATCCGTTAAGTTTAAGTGTTGAATTGAATTATCAAATAGCACCCTAGACAACAATGACTGCTATATGAGAAGGTAAATATTCCGTAGAAGTTACACGTTAAGGTTATGGATCGAATAGCGATAGCCCTCTTTTAAGGTGTTTGTTTATTTCGATCGCTAAGGCAGAAATTTCATGTGCTATAGAAAGATTTTGCTATATTCCAAGCATGGCAACATGATCATTAGTTTAAATTATTATTTTTCTTCTTAAATTATTTTAACCTTTTTGATGTACATGAATGCTTGGATTCAAGCCCACGGGTTGTTTATATATTTGTACCAATTTAAAATAATCATGATTTTATTGGCAATTGGCTTAAATAATGGAGAGTAACCTGGACTCGGTGGTTCTTTTTTTTTTTTTTTAATTGAGAGGTGGTGATAATGTTTATTCCTTAGGAACTCAAAAAGAACATAAATATAAAAATTCTACACTTAATTTTTGTCTTTAAAAATTGAAGTGTAGTTACTCTTTCTTATTTTCTTTTGCTATCAACTCTTTAACTTTTGATATGTTTTTGCTTTTTTGTATTATTTCCTTCAGAATCACTTCTTTGTACAACTTATAATTTTTCTAATACCACTCACGCAAGATGAACTCTGGTACCATTTTACTAATTTTGCTAATTTTAAGGTTGAGGAAGAGTACAAGATTAGTTTCTTGGCCTAACCTTTCTCTTCCCAAGTGGTTTTAATTTCTTGGACTCTAGTTTTTATTCTTTCTTTGGTATTAAATAATTACGATGTGGCCATTTTTTTTAGTAAGTAATAACTAGATTGCTGACTGTGCTATGGACATGTATTAAAAAAATAAAAAGTTGTCTTAATATGCTGATAATTCAAGTTTTGAATTAATGCTTAGTTAAATAGTGAATTCAAGCTGGAATGTAAATAAATTGAATAGACGATAATATCTTAATAAAAAAAAGTTATACCAGGAGTTGCATATAAAAAATTAAATATGGTTTCTAATTCACATAAGATATCAACAAAAAAGTGAATAATTTCTCAACATCCTCTGCTAAAGTTTAACTAGAATTTCCCGTTTTATGAATGGATTTAAAAAAAAGTTGTCTTAATATGCATATAATTTAAGTTTTGAATTAATACTTAGTTAAAAAATGAATTCAAGCTAGGATGTAAATAAATTGAATGGAAGATAATATCTTACCCCTCCCCCGTCCCACTTTGATAGATTTATTTTACTTTTTCATCAATCTCAAACTGTAGTTTACTTTCTAATTGAAGAGTATAGTTAACTTTTAATTTCTCTAAAATGCCCTTATTTAATGTTGGTTGTTATTGAGTATAACATAACTTATTTAATGTAGGTTGTTAGTGAATGATGCAACTTTCTAATGATATAATTGTTGTAATTAATGTAAAGCTAATTAGTCACACTCCATTTAATATAAGGATATGTCAGAAGATAGTAAGTTAGGTTTATTCTTCAACAAAGTTAACTAACTTTTCTTAAAATGTATGAAAACAACTAGAATTTTCAAAATGGGATCGAGGAAGTATTAAAAAAGTTATACTAGGAGTTGCATATAAAAAAATTAAGAATCGTTTATAGCTCACATAAGTTATGAACGAAAAAGTGAATAATTGCTTAACATCGTCTGATAAAGTTTAACTAGAATTTCCCGTATTATGAATGGATTTTTAAAAAAAGTTGTCTTAATATGCATATAACTCAAATTTTGAATTAACACTTAGTTAAAAAGTGAATTCGAGCCACGATGTAAATTAATTGAATGGAAGATAATATTTTATTAAAAAAAGCTACACCAGAGTTGCATATAAAATTATAAATTGTTTATAACTCACATAAGATATCAACAAAAAAGTGAATAATTTCTCAACATCCTCTAATAAAGTTTAATTAATGAAATAGAAGATAAAATCTAAATCAATAAATAAGCAATACACCTGGTTTGTAATACCTTATTGAATATGTTAATTAGTTTCACCACTTACATATACTGTTCGATTGATTTGCCAATCTTCTTGGAATATGGGAGCAATTATGAATGTCACTAATGGTGACTCCATTAATTCCGTGGACTTTTTTGGAGATTGAATCACAAATGAAAATGCACAATTTTTACGTGAATTAATGTACTCTTGCAACGACATATTTCCATTTTCCTGAGAGTAATAGCATAATAATAGTTATGTTATGAAATAACAAAAATGTGGATGTCCCTTTGTATTCCCAAGGGGATTAATTCATGATTTTATGGCTATTTATGTATATAAGTTACAATTCATAAATCCATTCATGTAGTGGAGAAACCGTTTCATAGGTTTCTTCATATTATTGTAGTAGTGGATGTTTAATAAGATTTATGTACCTTTAATCTTGTAGTACCTATATATAGAGGTACATTGAGACCCTTTGGGAGGATTTTTTTGTATCTTATTGGAATATAAGAATATTACTCTCCATTTCTCTACTTCTTTCTCCAATATTTCACTTGATATTATAGTAGCTTATTTGATTAGTTTTATAACACGTTATCAGCACGAAAGCTCTACTTTTGAGCAAAAAGGTGAAAACGGAGGCGCTACTTTGAACAAAAGTGAAGCACAAGATTTTGCCGAAATTCTGCCCGTATTTCTTCAAGTGACTTTTGAGGTAAATTTCTAAGTCAAAATCTTATTTCAATTTCTTATGGCTAATCTTACAAAACAAGAGTTTGTACCTCTTGATATTTTTGGAAAAAATTATTTATCATGGGTATTGGATGTTGAAATCCATCTTAAGGCAATGGGTCTTGGTAATACTATTGTGGAAAAAAATGAATCCTCAAACCAAGACCGTGCCAAAGCTATGATTTTTCTTCGTCACCATTTAGATGAAGGATTAAAATCAGAATATCTTACTGTTAAAGATCCTCTTGTCCTTTGGCGAGATTTGAAAGAAAGATTCGACCACCTGAAGTTGGTCGTTCTTCCAAAAGCCCGATATGATTGGCTTCACTTACGGCTGCAAGATTTTAAATCTGTCAACGAATATAATTCAGCTATGTTCAGAATCACTTCTCAATTATCATTATGTGGCGAAAAAGTCACTGATGAAGATATGTTAGAGAAAACATTTTCTACTTTTCATGTCTCTAACATGCTCCTGCAGCAGCAATATCGAGAGAAGGAGTTTAAAAAATATTCTGAACTTATTGCATGTATTCTCTTGGCTGAACAAAATAATGAATTGTTGCTGAAAAATCATGAGCCCCGACCAACTGGTGCAAGTCCATTCCTTGAAGCGAATGCGACCCAATTTCAAAATTCTGGTCGAGGTCGTGGACGTGGCCGTAGAGGTGGCCGTGGAGGAGGCCGCCGACATGGCCGTGGCCGTGGACGTGATCGTAGTAAATTTGTGCTCCGTGAAAATTTTAACCGTGGCAAGCAACAAAATGTTTCCCAAAAGAGGGAAAATAACTACGATCAGAAAAATAGAGAAAAGAAAGTTTATGAAGAAAAATGCTACCGGTGTGGTATGGAAGGTCATTGGTCTCGTACCTGTCGTACGGCCGAACATCTTGTTGACCTCTATCAAGCATCATTGAAAAAGAAAGACAAAGGTGTTGAGACAAATTTCATTGATCAAAAGAATGACTATGATGATGGTGATGATGCTGACATGACACACCTCAATGTTACTGATTTTTTTAAACATCCTGAAGATGTCAACAAATATCCCATGATTATTTAGATATTTTATGATGCTTTATATCTTTCATGTAATTTCCTTTCCATTGAATATTTATTTTCGCATCTTTATTAATATTTATTTTTGTTTGAAATTTTCTTCCTGAAGAAGAAATGGATGTCAAATATTTGGGATTAAATAATAGTGATTATGATATTTGTCTCATTGATAGTGCTACTACGCACACCATATTGAAAAATAAAAAATATTTTTCTTGTTTGAAAATGGGAGAGACAAATGTTAATACCATTAGTGGTAGTGCAAAATTGATTGAAGGCTCCGGAAGATCCACTATATTTCTCCCTGAAGGGACTAAAATTATTGTAAATAATGCACTATTCTCTCCCAAGTCTCGAAGAAACTTATTGAGTTTTAAAGATATCCGCGAAAATGGATATCATATCGAGACAATGACTGAGACAAATGGTGAATTTTTATTAATCACAAGTATCATTTATGGAAAAAAATGCGAAATAGAAAAATTACCTTCTTTTTCTTCTGGGTTATATTATGCACAAATTAGTGCAATTGAAATTCATCACCTAGTAGACCAGAAGTCTACTCATCCCGATGATTTTATAATTTGGTATGATCGTCTCGGACATCCTGGATCTATAATGATGAGACGAATAATTGAGAATTCACATGACCACTCATTGAAAAATAAAAAAGTATTAAAAGCCAACGAATTCTCTTGTGTTGCTTGTTCTCAAGGGAAATTAATTATTAGACCATCACAAGTTAAAGTTGGGACTGAATCCCCTGCACTTCTAGAACGAATTCATGGTGATATATGTGGGCCTGTAGATCCACCATGTGGACCATTTCGATATTTTATGGTGCTAATTGATGCATCAACTAGATGATCACATGTATGTTTATTATCTACTCGCAACTTGGCATTTGCGAGATTGCTTGCTCAAATAATTAAATTGCGAGCACAATTTCCAGATTTTCCAATAAAGAAAATTCGTTTAGATAATGCTGGTGAATATTCGTCACATGCTTTTGACGATTATTGTATGTCCATTGGAATAACTGTTGAACATCCTGTAGCTTATGTTCACACACAAAATGGTCTTGCCGAATCACTTATTAAACGGCTACAATTAATTGCTAGACCATTGTTGATGAGGTCTAAGATTCCTTCATCTGCTTGGGGACATGCTATTTTACATGCAGCAACACTTGTGAGAATTAGACCGACAAATTATCACACTTATTCTCCCCTACAATTAACTTTTGGTTATGAGCCAAATATTTCTCATTTACGAATATTTGGTTGTGCGGTGTATGTTCCAATTGCACCGCCCCAACGTCGTAAATTGGGCCCACAAAGAAGATTGGGGATATATGTCGGATATGAATCACCTTCAATCATTAAGTATATGGAACCATTAACAGGTGATTTATTTACTGCGAGATTTGCAGATTGTCATTTTGACGAGTCACATTTTCCGACATTAGGGGGAGATAAAAATCAACCAAAAAAGGAAATCACTTGAAAAATATCATTGAATTTCCTTGATTCTCGTACTAAAGAATGTGAATTAGAAGTTCAATGATATTTTTCAAGTGATTTCCTTTTTCGGTTGATTTTTATCTCCCCCTAATGTCGGAAAATGTGACTCGTCAAAATGACAATCTGCAAATCTCGCAGTAAATAAATCACCTGTTAATGGTTCCATATACTTAATGATTGAAGGTGATTCATATCCGACATATATCCCCAATCTTCTTTGTGGGCCCAATTTACGATGTTGGGGCGGTGCAATTGGAACATACACCGCACAACCAAATATTCGTAAATGAGAAATATTTGGCTCATAACCAAAAGTTAATTGTAGGGGAGAATACTTGTGAGAATTAGCTACTATAATATCAAGTGAAATATTGGAGAAAGAAGTAGAGAAATGGAGAGTAATATTCTTATATTCCAATAAGATACAAAAAAATCCTCCCAAAGGGTCTCAATGTACCTCTATATATAGGCACTACAAGATTAAAGGTACATAAACCAAATATTAAACATCCACTACTACAATAATATGAAGAAACCTATGAAACGGTTTCTCCACTACATGAATGGATTTATGAATTGTAACTTATATACATAAATAGCCATAAAATCATGAATTAATCCCCTTGGAAATACAAAGGGACATCCATATTTTTGTTATTTCATAACACTCCCCCTTGGATGTCCATTACACAAAGAATATGTCTCGTTAAAACCTTACTAGGAAAAAATCCAGTGGGACCAAAAACCCTAGTGAAGGAAAAAGAGTACACTATTCTTGTGTAATAATTTCTCCCCCTGATGCAAACGTCATTTGAGATCTTTTAATCGTTGCATTCCAATACTCTTCACCAATTTCTCAAATGTCACAGTTGGTAATGCCTTGGTAAATAAATCGGCCAGATTATTATCTGATCGGATTTGTTGCACATCAATTTCACCATTCTTTTGCAAATCATGAGTAAAAAATAATTTTGGTGAAATATGTTTCGTCCTATCTCCTTTAATATATTCTCCTTTCAATTGAGCTATACAAGCTGCATTATCTTCATATAATATAGTTGAAGGATTTTCTTTTCCGGAGGATAACCCACAATTCTTCCGGATATAGTGGGTCATTGATCTTAACCAAACACATTCTCGACTGGCTTCATGAATTGCTATTATTTCAGCATGATTCGATGAAGTGGCGGCTAGTGATTGCTTTGTAGATCGCCAAGAAATGGCTGTGCCTCCATATGTAAATAAATAACCAGTCTGAGACCTTGCTTTATGCGGGTCGGATAAATACCCAGCATCAGCATAACCAACCAATTCAGGTTTGAATTTATTTGAATAAAATAAACCAAGATCTATTGTTCCTTGGAGATAGCGAAAAATATGTTTAATACCATTCCAATGTCGTCTTGTGGGCGAGGAACTAAATCTTGCTAATAAATTTACTGCAAATGATATATCAGGTCTTGTACAATTAGCAAGATACATTAGTGCACCAATTGCACTGAGATATGGTATTTCAGGGCCAAGTATCTCTTCATTTTCCTCTCGTGGTCTAAAAGGATCCTTATTAGGATCTAATGATCTGACAACCATTGGGGTACTCAATGTATGTGTTTTGTCCATATAAAATCACTTTAATACCTTCCGGGTATAAGCAGTTTGGTGGACAAAAATTTCACTTTTCAAATGCTCAATTTGTAAACCAAGGCAGAAATTTTATAACACGTTATAACACGTATAGAGAAATGGAGAGTAATATTCTTATATTCCAATAAGATACAAAAAAATCCTTTTTAGCTCTATATGGGTACACATCTTCCTCGTACAGCCCATATTCTTCAATCATTAAAAATGCCTTTTTCATAGTGGCTGAAATGCGTCTCCTTTTTTTCTTCCCTTCATTCCCCTCCTCTTAATTCTCCTTCCCTCTAGCCCTTTTCCTGGCTGGACGAGCTTGTTCCTCCTCTTGGTTGGCCTCTTTCTGCTCGTCCTTGGCTGAACTACCATGTGAACTGTAATACCGATTATACAATTGGTCAATGAACTCTTGCTTTGCCAATGAAACAGGTTCCCCCCCTCGGATGACGTGTAAAGCTGATACTGCATCAGTCAAAGGGAAAGCATAGCATGCCCCAATAGGGCATTGATCCCATACAGGAAGTATGGAACGTGGATTCCTCTTCAACCAAGAGTTGGGAATATCAAAATAAGGATTGTCTTGCAAATCTTTTTGCATCTTATGCATCTCTTCGTGCAAATTATATTTCCGGTACGGAATGGACAAGCGAAAATCTGCCATATTATCTTTCAGAGACGCGATGCTAGTTAAACAGTAACTGGAGACCGTAATTAAACTGTCAAGACGAGCACCCACAATAGCTCCACATATGACACTCTCGAGTCACAAAGTTGACGAGACTTCATCTCAAAGGGCAACGGCAACCATTGGATGACCAACAAATTCAACGAGAAAAAAGCAGAACAATCAAAACCTTCCCGACTGAAGAACCGGGTTCGAGAAAATTAGACTGGGTTAAAGAGAAAACACTCGGAGCAGTCTTACGATTGGCGAGGCGATGGGTGGATGCGTGGCAGGAGTGGCGAAGGGTAGCGGGATGGCTGGAGGTAAGCAAAGAGCGATGGGGTAGACGGGGGAAGTGATGGTGGAGAGCAGAAGCAATTACTTAAACCCTAGGTTTAAGACTCGATAAACTATCTTTTGTCCTCGGGGTTTTGGGGGATTAATTTCCTCCGAAGTTATCACATTAGACCCCGAGGCATTACATAAATTTTGTAATTTGGTAAAATGTTGCAAATGCCAACACTTTCAGCAAATTTCTAAAAGTCACCACCAAAATATTGCAAACATTACTAACCCAAAAGTGCAGCGTCTCGCCTAAGTAGGTTCACCATTTACAGAGCCAAAGCCAGCCGGTACGAGCCGCTGTCCAACTTCTCCGGTGAAAGAAAAAAAAAGCGATGGGGCGTGTTATAACGTGTTACCGGTGTGCTACCGGTGTGGTATGGAAGGTCATTGGTCTCGTACCTGTCGTACGGCCGAACATCTTGTTGACCTCTATCAAGCATCATTGAAAAAGAAAGACAAAGGTGTTGAGACAAATTTCATTGATCAAAAGAATGACTATGATGATGGTGATGATGCTGACATGACACACCTCGATGTTGCTGATTTTTTTGAACATCCTGAAGATGTCAACAAATATCCCATGATTATTTAGATATTTTTATGATGCTTTATATCTTTCATGTAATTTCCTTTCCATTGAATATTTATTTTCGCATCTTTATTAATATTTATTTTTGTTTGAAATTTTCTTCCTGAAGAAGAAATGGATGTCAAATATTTGGGATTAAATATTAGTGATGATGATATTTGTCTCATTGATAGTGCTACTACGCACACCATATTGAAAAATAAAAAATATTTTTCTTGTTTGAAAATGGGAGAGACAAATGTTAATACTATTAGTGGTAGTGCAAAATTGATTGAAAGCTCCGGAAGAGCCACTATATTTCTCCCTGAAGGGACTAAAATTATTGTAAATAATACACTATTCTCTCCAAAGTCTCGAAGAAACTTATTGAGTTTTAAAGATATCCGCGAAAATGGATATCATATCGAGACAATGACTGAGACAAATGGTGAATTTTTATTAATCACAAGTATCATTTATGGGAAAAAATGCGAAGTAGAAAAATTACCTTCTTTTTCTTCTGGGTTATATTATGCACAAATTAGTGCAATTGAAATTCATCACCTAGTAGACCAGAAGTCTACTCATCCCGATGATTTTATAATTTGGCATGATCGTCTCGGACATCCTGGATCTATAATGATGAGACGAATAATTGAGAATTCACATGGCCACTCATTGAAAAATAAAAAAGTATTAAAAGCCAATGAATTCTCTTGTGTTGCTTGTTCTCAAGGGAAATTAATTATTAGACCATCACAAGTTAAAGTTGGGACTGAATCCCCTGCATTTCTAGAACGAATTCATGGTGATATATGTGGGCCTGTAGATCCACCATGTGGACCATTTCGATATTTTATGGTGCTAATTGATGCATCAACTAGATGGTCACATGTATGTTTATTATCTACTCGCAACTTGGCATTTGCGAGATTGTTTGCTCAAATAATTAAATTGCGAGTACAATTTCCAGATTTTCCAATAAAGAAAATTCGTCTAGATAATGCTGGTGAATATTCGTCACATGCTTTTGACGATTATTGTATGTCCATTGGAATAACTGTTGAACATCCTGTAGCTTATGTTCACACACAAAATGGTCTAGCCGAATCACTTATTAAACGGCTACAATTAATTGCTAGACCATTGTTGATGAGGTCTAAGATTCCTTCATCTGCTTGGGGACATGTTATTTTACATGCAGCAACACTTGTGAGAATTAGACTGACAAATTATCACACTTATTCTCCCATACAATTAACTATTGGTTATGAGCCAAATATTTCTCATTTACGAATATTTGGTTGTGCGGTGTATGTTCCAATTGCACCGCCCCAACGTCGTAAATTGGGCCCACAAAGAAGATTGGGGATATATGTCGGATATGAATCACCTTCAATCATTAAGTATATGGAACCATTAACAGGTGATTTATTTACTGCGAGATTTACAGATTATCATTTTGACAAGTCACATTTTCCGACATTAGGGGGAGATAAAAATCAACCGAAAAAGGAAATCACTTGAAAAATATCATTGAATTTCCTTGATTCTCGTACTAAAGAATGTGAATTAGAAATTCAAAGGATTATACATTTGCAAAAAATTGCAAATCAATTACCGGATGCATTTAATGACTCCAAAAGAGTTACTAAATCACATATTCCTACTGAAAATGCTCCGATTAAAATCGATGTCCCTGAAGGACAAATCACAAGTGCTAATGAGTCTAAAACACGCCTGAAGCGTGGGAGACCTCTTGGTTCCAAAGATAAAAATTCTCGAAAGAAAAGAGGAGTAGATGAATCAACAATTAGTGACAAAATTCAACCTCCTGAAGAGGTCGCTCCTAAAGAGCCAATTCTTGAAGAGAATGAAATTATAGAAAATTCAATAAATTTTGTCACTTCAAGGAAAAGTTGGAACCGAAAAGAAATAATTATTGATAATATTTTCGCATATAATATAGCACTTGATATTATGGCAGAGGACGAGGATCATGAGCCTAGATCGGTTGATGAATGTCGAGGTAGAAATGATTGGCCAAAATGGAAAGATGCGATCCAATCTGAATTGGACTCACTGGCTAAAAGAAAACTTTTTGGACCTGTAGTCCAAACACCTGAAGGTGTAAAACCAGTAGGATATAAATGGGTATTTGTGAGAAAAAGAAATGAGAAAAATGAAATTGTGAGATATAAAGCAAGACTTGTAGGCCAAGGATTTTCACAAAGGCCTGGATTTAATTATGATGAAACGTATTCACCTGTAGTGGATGCTATCATATTTAGATATCTTGTGAGTTTTGCAGTACATGAAAAATTAGATATGCGTCTAATGGACGTCGTTACTGCATATTTATATGGGAATCTTGAAAATGATATTTATATAAGAATTCCCGAAGGATTCAACATGCCTGAAGCATGCAAATCAAATCCTAAAAATATTTATTCTATTAAATTACAAAGGTCTCTATATGGGTTCAAACAATCTGGACGTATGTGGTATAACCGTCTCAATGAATGTCTAACAAAAGAAGGTTATACCAATGATCCAATATGTCCATGTGTTTTTATCAAGAAAAATGGATCAAATTTTGTGATAATTGCGGTATATGTGGATGATCTAAATTTAATTGGAACTCCTGAAGAGATTCAAAATAGTGTTGAATATTTGAAGAAAGAATTTGAGATCAAAGATTTTGGAAAGACAAAATTCTGCCTTGGTTTACAAATTGAGCATTTGAAAGGTGGAATTTTTGTCCACCAAACTGCTTATACCCGAAAGGTGTTAAAGCGATTTTATATGGACAAAGCACATACATTGAGTACCCCAATGGTTGTCAGATCATTAGATCCTAATAAGGATCCTTTTAGACCACGAGAGGAAAATGAAGAGATACTTGGCCCTGAAGTACCATATCTCAGTGTAATTGGTGCACTAATATATCTTGCTAATTGTACAAGACCTGATATATCATTTGCAGTAAATTTATTAGCAAGATTTAGTTCCTCGCCCACAAGACGACATTGGAATGGTATTAAACATATTTTTCGCTATCTCCAAGGAACAATAGATCTTGGTTTATTTTATTCAAATAAATCCAAACCTGAATTGGTTGGTTATGCTGATGCTGGGTATTTATCCGACCCGCATAAAGCAAGGTCTCAGACTGGTTATTTATTTACATATGGAGGCACAGCCATTTCTTGGCGATCTACAAAGCAATCACTAACCGCCACTTCATCGAATCATGCTGAAATAATAGCAATTCATGAAGCCAGTCGAGAATGTATTTGGTTAAGATCAATGACCCACTATATCCGGAAGAATTGTGGGTTATCCTCCGGAAAAGAAAATCCTTCAACTATATTATATGAAGATAATGCAGCTTGTATAGCTCAATTGAAAGGAGGATATATTAAAGGAGATAGGACGAAACATATTTCACCAAAATTCTTTTTTACTCATGATTTGCAAAAGAATGGTGAAATTGATGTGCAACAAATCCGATCAGATAATAATCTGGCCGATTTATTTACCAAGGCATTACCAACTGCGACATTTGAGAAATTGGTGAAGAGTATTAGAATGCAACGATTAAAAGATCTCAAATGACGTTTGCATCAGGGGGAGAAATTATTACACAAGAATAGTGTACTCTTTTTCCTTCACTAAGATTTTGGTCCCACTGGGTTTTTCCCTAGTAAGGTTTTAACGAGGCATATTCTTTGTGTAATGGACATCCAAGGGGGAGTGTTATGAAATAACAAAAATGTGGATGTCCCTTTGTATTCCCAAGGGGATTAATTCATGATTTTATGGCTATTTATGTATATAAGTTACAATTCATAAATCCATTCACGTAGTGGAGAAACCGTTTCATAGGTTTCTTCATATTATTGTAGTAATGGATGTTTAATAAGATTTATGTACCTTTAATCTTGTAGTGCCTATATATAGAGGTACATTGAGACCCTTTGGGAGGATTTTTTTGTATCTTATTGGAATATAAGAATATTACTCTCCATTTCTCTACTTCTTTCTCCAATATTTCACTTGATATTATAGTAGCTTATTTGATTAGTTTTATAACAAGTTAATAATTTTTCTTATTTTTTTCATAATGCATGTCAAAATAATAAGTGATACGTGGGAGGAGGGTGGATTGGATGATAAGGTGATAGGAATTATAAGTAGGAGGCCTGGTTTCAAGATATCCCATTTACCAAGAAAAAGTATAACATGATAAGTGCAAGAAATTTGTACCTTTTTTTTTTGCAAATCTTTTAAATACACAGCAGAGCGACCAAATATATATTCTGCATACCTAGCTTGAGGATTGATATACAATTTGTCACTAGAATCTCTAATTTCCATGCTAACATGACACCTAATAATTAAAATTCTTCTTAAAAAAATTAATTAAGGATATAGACATATATATATATATATGTAGAGAGAGAGAGAGAGAGAGAGATTACCTAATAACTGTTTGATAATATCATTACCATTGAGGCATAGAATTTTGTCATAGAAAGATTGAATTAAATGTCCACAGTTGTTGCATAATTCAGAAAACATATTCTCTATATCAATGTTAGCAATGTAAGCTGTCACCTGCATGTATTCAACCCAGTAAAATGCATAAAAACATATAATTTTGGAGTTTGTTTGACATAGATGTATAGACAGTGTAGCATAATTTATAAAAAAAAAGTCAAATTTAATTTTAACTTATCCAATATAGCAAATTCTGATATCCATATACATTTTGAATTTGAAATCATCAATGCTTACCATGTAGGCATATTGTAAGATCTCAGCCATGCTACCATCCTTTTGGGCAAACCTTTCTTTTTGAAGCCTACAAAGAAGTATTTAAACAGATTCAAAATTGCCAACCAGACATTATTAGCAGCATTATGTACGTCTTTTAGGAAATATCACTTGTATGGAAAAAAAAAAGAACTTTGACTACGATATTAAAGGTTTACCATTAATATTTTACGTAGAAGTTAAAATATTGATAGTAATATAAAATAGAGGTACACATTGTGCATAATGCCAAATGGCAATACGTGATTTTTTTTAAATATATATTTCTTTTTTTAAGAGAATTAGACTTGTTTACAGGGAAGAAGAAAATACTATTACTTAGATTGTAACTATAGATTATTTAAGGAAAAATAAATGGGAAAATAATTTATGGCAATTAGGATGATTAAATGATCCGCCAAAAATCAGCAAGCTGCTTAAGAAGCTAATTAATCCCAATAGATAAAATGTTCCTAGTTTGATGCTCTTTCAGAAATTATTACCTTTTTAATATTTTTTTTATGCGATGTAAGCTCCCATCTTAAATGTTATGCAACCTCGCATCAATGAAGCTCTTCATTGTGTAAAAGATAATTTCAAAAACATCCCCAAAGATTTATAACAATTACTTTTAGCTCTTTTTACATTTAAAAAATTATGCATACATCCCCTAAATGGTAGGTTTGGGTTTCATTCTGCTGACGAAAGGAAAAAAACCATATTAATATAAAAAATTGCCCTTAAGAAGTTTTTATGTTTTAAATCTAATTAGTCAATTAATATATTCTTTTTTCTCCTAGTCTCAAACAGCCTTGCCGAAGGCCTAAATGATCACTTCCTCCATATTCTTTTGACCCAATTTATAAACGTAATATTTGGCTTTGTAATTGTTTATTAAAATTTGGTTAGAGAAAAAAATGAGAATAAATTGGAAGAATAAAAGATGGGTTGATTAAAAAGCATGATGAAAACTGGAATTTGTGAGACATCGAGATTGGGATTATGGAAAGGATATGAAAACCTAGATAGGAAAAAAAAATGGATTAAAGCTACAGATAGCGATAGGGGTGACAAGATTATTTAGTGATGAGAGATACTGAATTCTTTTATTACTTTTTTCCTTTTCTAAAAAATTGTTGCCAGAGTTTTTGCAAAGTTTGGGAAAGTTATTGGAGTCATTTTGAGTCCTTAAAAGCGAGATAACTGTTATATTTGAAAGTACAGGGGTTTAAGTTGAAATTTAAAGAAATCTTGGAAGAGGTTTTGGAAACTAGCTGTTGTTGTAATGCTGCTCATCTTTTCTACCTCTCTATTTTTATATGGATAACTTTTTTATACACATTGTCAGTGTAAAGTTCTTTTTACACAAGTTTAGATCATACCACGTAACATGAATTTGAATTTAAAATTTAAATCATGTACATGTGGTATACATCAAAGACTATTAATTAAAAAAATTACTATACTGTCAGTGTATAAAAAGGTTAATCCTTTCCACACTGGCACTCAAAATAAAAACACCAAGTGCAAAATCCGAGGATGAAAAGTAAAAAAAAAAAAAAAACCAATGGAATAAACATAGGAAAAGACTCAAGATTTGATTATGCTAAAATATTATAAAATGATAATAGTATTTCTTTTATATTTTTTATGAGTTCATGACAATATATCTATAAGCTAAGTTTATGAGTTCATGAACAAAATAAAGAACCTTGGATAATTGAAGAGTTTAAAATATAAAATACTTATTGATCATAATATTTTATCATTAATCAAACGTGCAGCCTTATGTTTATTGCCTTGGTTTTTTTTTTTTTCCTTCCTTGGATTTGGTTTTTTGTGCTTGAATTTTGAGTATGAATATGGAAATGGATAACCAAGAGGTAGAAAAACACTGAATAGGATTACAGCAATGAGAAGATATCCCTGCATTAGAAATGGGAGCTTACATGGTATCAAAAGATTAAAAAGGTAATAATTTACAAAAGAGCGTCACGTTGGGAATATTTTAATCCAAAGAAGGTTACTTCAGAAATAAACTCCAAAATTTCATCTAAATTTGACTTGATTAACATAAAAGCTTATGAATACGTGAATAAAATTTTGCATTAGCGCTTAAAGTCAACACTAACTTTTATCTTTGAACTACTACAATAACAACACGTTGTGAAAGGGAAAAATACCAAATGTTTCCTGGGATATAACCTACATTTTTTTGTTAACGGTATTGTGAAATAGCTATCAATTGACTGTGATAATGTGTTAAAAGTTTACCATTAATACTTTGAATGATAAACTAAGAATGTTAACTATTGGAAAGACATAGACGCAGGATCGATATGTGATGCATAATTGCAAATGGCATTACATGATTTTTTTAATACATCATTTAAGAAAATTAGACTTGTTTGCAAGCAAGAAAAAATACACTTATTTAAATTATACATGTAGAATATATTAAGGAAAAAATGGATAGAAAAATGATTTATGGAAATTAGAATGATTAAATGATCGGCCGAAAATCCCACAAGCTGCTTAAGAAGTTAGCCTAGCCCAAAATTTTGTGTAAGTTTGACTTGATTAACTTAAAAACTTATGAATAAGTCAAGCAATTTTGCATCATCCCTTCAAGTTAACATTAACTTTTATCTTTGAACTACTGAAAAAACAACACATTGTGAAAGGGAAACAAAATTCAAAATGTTTCTTGGGATATAGCCTACACTTTTAATGACAATTATCTGTCGTCATGCAAATAGAAATTGGGATGCCAAAGAAGAGCAATTAGTGTAGTTGTTTAGTGATATTTGACTGTCATTAGGTTTGTTTCTAATAAATCTTCTTGCAAAACTCTGAAACCTTTGCACCCTAATCAATGGGATTTCTTACTAAAATATACAGAGGGAGTTATAGACGGACTATCATGCAAAGTTGCAAACATATACACTATCAAATTTTATATTTGGCTTACATAAATAGCCTTGAATACGGTAAAAAAAAATAAACAAAATTCATTGAAAATTGTAAAAATTGATGTCAACCTTCAGCCAAATACAGATTTGAGAATTCGCATGAAGCAAAACTCCATTAGTAATTTTATGAACTATATACAAATTCTTTTGTGTATGAAATATCAACTGAATCGAAATGTGGCAATTTAACACTATTCTGGTGTGCAAATACAATGTATATCATAAAAATATGTACAATGTTCATATGATTCGAGACACTATTATCAATTCCGTCCTTGTGATGTTTCATCTAGAATAGTTGGGATTTGACTCAACGTATTTCTTTCCAAATTTGATTAAAGTAGCTATCAATTTGGTGAATTTTTTCCACAGGTGTCGGACCAATAGCGTCTCTATTTCATTTGACAATCATATGTTTTCTCCTCTGCAATTTGCAATTCTGGAATCGAGTCTTTGTTGGCAAGTATGTAAATGAAAGTGGTCCATTTTGTTAAATGCAGTTTAGTTAGTTGATGGTGGAAGTATTGGTTTTTGGGGGAAGCAAAGAAACGATAGATGAGAGGATGAATATGTTCTGATAGGTTTGAATATTTTATTTCCTACCAATGTCCGAAGGGATTTGATACTATAATAGTGCTATTTCCAGTTTGCTGTTTCACAAGTATTGGATCATCTACCAATTTTTTGGGTTTTTTTTTTGATAAAACATAAGTCAATATTATTAATAATCTAGCTGAAAACCGTCCAGCACGATTTGCTTGACAAATTAATCTGCACTAATGATAGAAAATACATTGAACATGTCACAGATATATTTGATCTGAAAAATTATAAGATTTAACATTATAAAATATAAAAGATTACACTATGAATCACAAATCATCAAATCTAACCAATTTTTTGGGTTTTATTCTGCAGCAATGTAGTAATATATAGGCTTAATTTTAGTATGATTGGAAAGTTGCACTCTTTCAGAGGTTGTTACTATTAAGACTTGTTTGGATGCATGTCAAATTAGGCAAGTAAATAACATTATTGAATGTAAGAAACTTTGTTTCATCCAAACAGGGTGCAAGCTTATTTTTGGAATGATCGAGTAATTGCATCTGTTGAGGGGTTAATGTTGCAAGGCTTGTTTGGAAGATATATATAGACATATCGATGACATTTACAATTAAACTTGTGTATGGGTAATCACTATGACTTCAACGAAGCTTAAACTCACTATACATTTAATTTAATTGATTATTGGCACAAACCATCCAAATTCAATTTTGAGTAATTTCCATTTACCATCCAAGTTGTGGTCTATATAATATATATATATATATATATATATAGACACACACGCACACATATACATACATACATATATGTATGTACATATGTGTGTGTGTATATATATAAATATATACACATATATTGATGACATTTACAATTAAACTTGTGTATGGGTAATCACCATGAACTCGCTATACATTTAATTTTATTGATTATTGGCACAAACCATCCAAATTCAATTTTGAGTAATTTCCATTTACCATCCAACTCCATCTTTCAACAAAATTGGAAACAAAATGTGATAAATCACTAGCAAACTCTAGATCATTTAATTCTATTGCTCCCTAAACTTGTTTTTCAAACTTATATAGTAAACACAAATAGGGTGCAACAGCTAGTCTTTTTGAGCATCGATTTAACTGTAAGATCCGAACCTAACTTGTTGATTGAAAATGTAATCTATGTCGAACCCTTTTTTTTTTTTCTAGCGGTTGGTATCATTGAATGGAACCCTTTTTCCCTTTTCTCCCCTAGTTATCTTGGAGGCAAAAGTGGGAGTTTCGAGCTGCATGGATTTATCTACAAATGATGAGTTATCATGCAAAATCTTTTGCTCCATTTTGACAAGAGCATTTTTGAGATGGTAAATTGATTGCAATATTTGAAGACTGGATTGCAATTGGGAAAATTAAAGTATACATGCATTAACAATGGTTCAGATAGCAACATAACTTTTTCACCCTAATCATTACGTTTGGAATAATTCTATAATTAATCACTTTATATGGAATTCAAAGTACTGATCAATACTTTAACAAGCAAATTCTAACATTAGCTCATGAAATAAGGAGGGATTTTGGCACAGAAAAAATACATTTGGGAAGAAAAAAATAAATAAAGGAAATTTGAATATCACATAGAAAATTGCTATCACAGGTATTTTTTAGAAATTCCCACAACAAGAAATTGTGAGATTGAAAGAGACTAGATTGCGCCGTATAGCAGCGAAATTTTATGCGGAAACCAGACGATGGCAGCGAAAAGTTTCACACACTTTTTTTTAATACAAATTATTCACAAAAATTAGGTGCAAAACCACATGTAATTCAAAAAAGTGTGTGTGTGTATGTGTGTGTGTGTGTGTATAAACAATGAAACTTTGAGAATATGGTGCAGGAAAAGTGTTAGCACCTCCATTAACAGCAATTTTTGAAGGTTGGTGTTTTCATAGCATAAAATTCTTTGGAGCAAGATTTTTTTTTTATTTAACTATAGTGGGATTGAGTGTAGGAAGAGACCTAAGATCAGGCCTTCTTGCCATTTCCCTTTAGAAATTCTATGGTTAGAAAATCTGAGAGATTCTACTATTAAGAATCTAGATTATCAATTATTTTAGAATTTTTTCAAAAATAAAATTACTTAAATTTTTTGTTGGAAGTATGTCAAAGAAGTCTCTCTTGGCCTTCCTGCCTTGGCACAACAATGCCAAGTGAAGTGGTGGTATAACTATAAAGTGATCACAATTGCACATCCAATGCAAAAAGTCACCCCATCTGGTAATATTCAAGAATTTCTCATGCAAAAAAAAAAAAAAAAAAGAAGCAAAATTCAGAGTTGAATTGTGGCAACTATTTCAAAAGTACAATTCAAAAAACAATTGCAAGAGGCTTTATCTCAGATCGAATTAGATTCAGATGAAGGAAAAGATCTTTATCAAAATGAAGACGATTGCTATGGAATTTTAGATTCCATTCAATGAAAATATCACAATTATCAGAATTCTTGGCACAAAAATAGATAATGACTAGATGATAAGTTGGATGAACCCTTATGTCCATGAATTATCCAAAAAAAAAAAGAAAAGAAGATGATGACTTGGATGGACCCTTGTGTCTATGAATTATTCAAAAGCATTCTTGACAATTCATACAATCAACAGGTCTTATGATTGTATCAAAGCAACTCATACATATTCAAAAGTTACTACAGTTGTTTTGGTGGAATCAAGACATCATGCTAACTACAAAGGCATTATAACCAGATAGTGTTATCCAACAGCCGATAGCTGTATGCTTTCCTACCATTTAGACATTGTTAGTCAGGGTGTGAACTATGATCTTATTCTGCTAGGGGAAAAAAATCATCTTATTGCATGATTTTTCCTATGCCATCTTGCCCTTTAGTCGAGGTTGATAACGTTCTGCACGTGACATTTGCCTATTGTTTGATACATACAAGCTACCCATTTGTTTTTTTGTTAGAAAATCCATTTGCTGTCACCGTTTTGACAACGATTTGTTGAAATATGTCCGTTTGGATTAGTTGTTTTTGGGGGGTGTTTTTGAAAAATTTTACTGTAGCAAAATTTTTATAGTATATTTTGGAATATTTTTAAAAAATATTTTGGGATATTAAGAGTAGAAGAGTTTTTAGAATATATTTTGAGATGTTTTTTAAACATAAGAAAAAATTTAGACTACTTTTTAGAGTATCTTTTAGAGTACTTTTAAAAAATTTTAATAATATTTGAAAAACTCAGCAATCCAAACTAGTTTTTAAATAGTCATTGGTCAAGGTTGAGGCTTTCATGGCTCTTTGTAGGCATTTAGACCCATAAAAAAAATGGAGGGCAACTATTATAAAATCAGTGCAACCTATAAATGAAATGTGGAAACCATTGTCATGGTAATCAGGTTTGTGAAGCCAATTTGACATGTTATTTCAATCTTTATCAACGTGGCTTTCCACATCTTTGTTTGCAGGTTGGCAATTGTGATAAAAGAAATGTAAAATGTTGTGCATGATAGAAGTCACTGAGGTGAGGTCTATTTGATGATCAGTTTGCTTCCTTGCCAGAATATAAGACAGTCAATTGTTTCTGTCATAAACTAAAACTTGAACCAGCATAACACAGCAAATATACCTTTCATGAAAATTGACTGTGTCTTTCATAACTAATTCGTCTTTTCAAAACACTCACTCTTTGGATGCATAAAAACATCTTTCATATTTCAATTTAATCAACAGTAATACTAAAATAGCCAACTGGATTAGAAATTGCTCTAAAATATCATATCTCCACTGAGAAGGAACAGATGACAATAATTTACAGATGTTGATCCCTGCTTGTTTGTGTGTATAATTAGGGATTACAACCCTTAAAACTATTACAATAGGTCCTTCAATTACACATGTATTCCTAATCACTGGCCACTAAAAACTGTTAACAATTGTTTAGCAATGGTTAAAGGTAACTCGATTACAAAATCTGACATAATGTACTTTGTCAATACAGGACCACAAGGCAACACTTTTCGTTTGGTATCCCGCTCAAGACTACACAACATACAATCATGTTTGGGCAATCCCTTTCCTCGCTAGCATATCATAAACTTTATCTACCTTGCTTGGATCAACATTGAACAACCCATGAGCATCAGACTTCTTTGTTATGTTGCCGCTCAAAATCCCCATTGACATGGTCTGCAGCATGTTAAGGTAATGCGCTGGAAGGATCCTGATCTCACCACATAGCTGTTTCTCCTGCATAGATAAGTCATTATATGTGAATCCAGCTGATGACATCCAACTAACAATATGACTAAAGCAACGCTCGCTCATTCCCCTTCCCAACAAGGCCTCTAGTTTCTCTCTTCCCTTTGTATGAAGAAGTGTCTGACTATAGCTTCTTCCTAATAAATTGGAAACATATTAGATTCTTCTTGAGCAATTAATACCCTGTGCATGTTATGTCATTACTAATGACACTGATTATTTCTATTTATCATGACCAGACAATTATGAACCGACACAATTATCTAAATATACAAGTTGCAGACTCATTCAGATTCAGCAAAAGTGATAGAAGTTTCAAGTAGTAAAGAAAAATTGTATGCAGCATTCTTACAGATTCAGACAGTAAATCAGCCCCCAAAAATCCAGTGACATCCCAATTATCTAAGGCATTTATAACATCTAGTCGCCTTTTAGCTGTTGGAGATTCTATTCCTGCAGAATCTAAAACTGTAGGGCCTCTGATAACACCTCTTGGGCTACTATCAAAATCCCCTTTGAGGTGATTTGCCCTTTGAAGAAATTTTCCACAAGGACCAGCCTGGGAACTTTCACTAATTCTAAGAGCATTTTCTTCTGCTTCCCCCCTTTTTTGTTCGATATATCTTTCCGCTTCTGCAGATGTACGGCAGCCAGCAGCCCTTGCTTCCTGCATTAGCACAGCTTATCAAGTATAAGAAGTTTATCTCAATGAAATTTTCCTTTCATTCAAAGGAATTTTTTTTCCTCTCCGCAAACAAGTTATCATGAGCAATTACAAAGACATAAGAAAACCAAATCATATGCCAACAAAAAACCTGATCCCCAGCTAGTAACAGATATTCATATAGGAAAACAAAATTTTTCTTGGCATCAATTTTGAAAACAAGGACCACACAACCTTTGTAAAATACCTAGCAATGAAGAGCACTTCTAGGCGTCAGACATCAGGTCAAGTATTTTAATTATATATATTATCATTTTACGAAATAGCAAATCATTAACTAGCCATTCTCAAGTTTCAATACTTTTTTCATTAAAAATAACACTAAAGCACATCCTGGAAAAGGTTTGTTTGCACAAACCTCTTTATTCAGAGACTAGTTAGTTCTACCAATTGAAACACAAAAGCAGGGTTAATGGTTTTAAAAGCTGTAAGTTAACTTGTTGTTCTGCATACTTCTTCTTTTTCTTTTTTGGGGAGGATCAGGGGTAGATTTTAAGATCAACAGATTCAAGTCATAACCATAGTATATCAGCAAAGTTTGCAATGCTCAATACCACCCCACCGCTTCCCCCCAAAAAACAGAGAGAGAGAGAGAGAGAGAGAGCTACCAAAGGAAACAGCGAAACAAGATCAGACGCCTATGAAACTTTGGTTCTTAAAACTTGCAACATTTTAGGATGTGAACCCAGTACTTGAGTAATAAATAACATATCCCAATAGATCTGCACACGCTTTTCAGCCAGCAAAAACTTCAGCGAAGTATCCTATACTACAAACCCAAGTTGCACAGGAGTGCTATACCATGAAACTTCATATGGTGCAAGGACCTCACTTAAAGGTTTACAGCATTCCTAAAGCTACGAATATGCTATCAATTTTTCGTTGCATGGTATTTCAAAATGACACTATTATAATGCGATGCAACAATCCTCCAGTAATTTTTCATTTTCATAAGATTCTCTTCTCCACTCAGTTCCACCGGCACAAAGCTAAAGATCAATGAGCCCCTTACACAAGCAGTAAAGTAAATGTTAGTCCCACTTTGAAGGCCATGTCAAAATAAAGGGGCATAGGCTTTTATGCACCACAACCCTTTCTTTTGTATTATTTCTCATCAACTCACATGACTGAGTTTGGTGGTTCTAGACAAAGTCTTGCAGGAAAGGTTCACATTTAGAAAAAAGCAAGATTCCCTTTCCATAATTAGTGAATATAATTATATGGTCAATTTCTACTTTTTACCTTTGTAGAGGGTATACGACATTGAAGCAACACAACCCTCTATTTTCTGTTTATGTCCTACCTCTCACACTTTTTTAAGCAAAATGAGCTAGAGGTTCTAAGCAGAGTCTTCCAAATCCGAAGCTCCTGTTGTTTGTTATGAGCTCAAGGAATTGACATTCTAAAATCAACCCATGTATATGGCAAATCACAACTTTGTTTCCCACTTATTTCCTGCTTTTGGACTCATGGATGGTAGGGAAAAGTCAATGTCCTAGTTTGTAGGGGTGCACAATCTGAGAAGTGATTGTTGATGTTTAATCCAGAAGGTAATTAACTGTTCAGAACTTCAATGCTAAGCAATCGAGAATGAAAGATCAGGATAGCTGCTGATTCATGTGCCACAGACACCAAAGAAGCTAGGCTTACTTGTTGCACAAAAGCAAGAGAAGCCCCTCGTTGGATTGGTGAGAAATACTGGCTACTAATAACTAGATTTAAACCATGTACTGTATCAATTTTTTGCCCAAGAGATCAACCAATTAGAATAAGCATAACTTATCCAATCAACAAAAGCATCTTTGAATACCTAGTTCAGTATGGTTTTTCATCCAGCGACCACAATTCCTAGGTTAAGAAGAACATGCAAGTTCTAGGATTATCAAAGAAAATGGTATCTTAAAACCTATCATGAAATTCTATGTATTCCAAAATGGTTTTGAGCTACCAACGGTACAGCATTTTCAGCACCTAGTAGCACATCCAAAAGCTTTTTTTTTTTTTTTGATGAAGCACGTCTACAAGTTAATAACCAGATAATAAAAGTAATGACAACAAGAGCAAGAACAAAACTTTTTTATTCCTGCAGAGCAAGAACAAAGCTTAACACTGAGACATGCAATATTCTGTCAAACCTGAAGATCTTGTATTCTTTTTAAAACACGGTGCTCCTCAACAAGGCTCCTAAGCAATTCCTCATGGTCTTCCTTTGAATGAAATCTCATGAACACCCTGTAACGGTGGCATATATCCTTCTCTTCGTGTGAGAGTTCTTTTTCAACAGTATCTGCATAAAGTAAATTTCTTTCCAATATGAAATCCTTCCTGCGCTTCCTTTCATCAAGCCTACAGAACTCACAAAAAGTTTGACAAATATGTAAGATGAATAATAATAGAGAGTGATCTAGATATGACAATTGACACTAATGTATATTAGTATATTGACTGCATGCAAAAATACTTGCTCACCTGGTTTGGCACAATTTGCATCTAAATTAAAAGCATCTGGTATCTGCTCCTACAGTGTAATGTTAAACCCAATTCTACCCCAAATTTAAGTATGTCAAACTAATTTTCTTAAGCTTAAGTTCATATAAAAGAAGTTTGCTTTGCAGGTTTTCTCAAACCAATGTTAGCTGAAGAAATTTTACACCACACGTCCCCTAAAGTTGGAGACCCAACTGGCAAGCTACCTCCTCATATCACAAAGACCAATGAAATTCGTAGAAGAAATCCACAGAGCTATCCCATTCTTGTTTAAAACATTAAAACAGCTCCATCAATAAACAAATAAAATCAAACCCAAGTACACACTAGACAAATTCTGCTCTCAAATACAGTTACTATGACCATTGCTTCAGCATCTGTTCTTCTCATGTTATAGCAGGTCGAAGCTAGAGTCCAAAAGTTCAATTTACAGTTTAATTCACTGTCTGTGGACCAAACTATAGAAAATTCTCTCATTTAAGCAAGAAAGTAATTATTGAGTGCAGCACTCTTTGTTTAGGATGTAGTTAACACAAGATTCTTAACTTGTCTACCTATATTATTAAGTTGCAACATTCATGCTCCAGAATCCTGAAGGTCAACAAAAGCAGAAGATTTTTAATAAAGCACCAAATCCTCTACCATAATAAAGTGGAACCAGGTATGACAAAGTTTGGTGGGGGAAGTGTGTGTGTGAAGAGAAAGAGATACAGAGAGAGAGAGAGAGATGATGAAGTAACCCAAAGTACCTTTTGGAATAGATGCGCAACACTCTCAATTTTAGTTCTCGTTCAGCATCTGTATCAGTATCCTTGAATTCCATGTCAGCCAATAACTGCTCAGCATCATTGTCGTACTCAACTTCAAACTCTTGCCTCTTTGAATTGTAGCCACTAACTTCTGTCACAGAAGGTCCCTCATCTCCTGATGTTCTAGGCTTTTTCTCTCCAATACTCCTGTCTACAAGAGAATCTGGAAATGTAGTACGAAAGTCCATAAGGTTTATTGTGTCAAAAGCAGAATACCCGGGAAAAGAGAGAAGAGGGGGGGGGGGCATGTATCACCCAAAGAAAACACTTTTCATAGATTTCATTCCAATTAGATAACAGAATTAAATCGTAATAACCACAATAGAGTTGCTTGAAGGCTATCTAAAAACTGATATAGTTTCATCCAGATGGGATTCCTAACCATCTACACCATTTTCCCCAAGATCTAATATGATTCAAAAAAAAAATGCAGAAAAGGTACACAAGGGTGAAAAACTTAACACTGCTACCAATATCAATCTCCCGTCTTCGCATGGGAAATTAACTGTAATATAAAATGAATCCACAAAACAGTGCTTTCACCGAAACAGTACTCCAATATTAGATTCTCATAAACGTACCATCTGTCAACCACCAAAGTTGTGCCACTACTACCGAAAATTAGATTAACTTATGGCATCATCTAACAGAAAATCAACTACCTAATGGAGGAGACAGGCCAAAAAGACAAACATATAGCTACATATATGAGTGGAATTAGTGCTCATAGACACAAAGGAGGAGGAAAGGCTACTAGACTAATCAAGCACCAAAGGAGTTGAGAAAAAAGGAGCTCAAATTGCTAGTTCTTTTAAAATGATGGCCATGAACACTTTTCACACTTTCCGCCTTGCTGCAATCACAGCCATACTTTTTCTCTGAGACACTGGAAACCCTCTTAGCTCCTCCTAAACATCCATTACCATGCTTAAACATGAGCCCGCACCCACCTTTGATATACCAAGACATCAAGGGGCAGTCCCATATATCCCACCAGTGCATTTTTACATCTTTCTGGGTGTTGAGGGGACAATATATATAGTAAAACTAGCTACCAGTTACATTTCAGCATATTGTATAATAAAACCTGAGGTTAAACTAGATGATGAATGTCCTGCTTGACCATCTTTTTTCTGATCTTCCACCCTGACAAAAAGATCAAAAGATAAGATAAAGGAGATCAAAAGTGCTACTTTGAAAAGGTATAGGAGCAAGAAGCAGAAAGATACTTGATTTTTGCTGAGAATGGGAACTCCTCTTTAATTTCTCCAGGAGCAGAGGATCCTGAGACATCAAAAATTAGCAATATCTTTACAGCAATCAATGTGTGCAAGAGATATCATAGTTAGCCAGGTGCCTGTTTTCTTTGGCAATTAACACCATCAACCAAGTTCAGCAAGTCCACAACATCCAGGTGAACCATGGACTTCAACTTTGGGGAGGCAGGTGTAAGGAAAACACACTAATCAAAATGAGGCTAAGCAACAATGTGACTAGCTGCACGTATACCAGATTGACATCTACTTTTAGCAACAGGCAAATTTAAAGAAAAGGTTAACCATCTACATCAGTATACCAACCTCAAAAAAGAAAAAGTGAAAGGATTTGAGCAAGGCATTAAAAATGAAACATTTCCAAGGTGTTGCTGTTTCTCAACACAAAATTTCTCGAGATTTTATTTCATAATTAATTAACAAACTCAAATCTAGGACTAGCTTTTATAAAATCAACTATTGAACTCAAGCATACAAAATATACATCAAAAGATTGAACATCACTTAAATTTCAGAATTAATTGGTGTCTGAGTATATACATTATAGGATAAATTAGGCTGAAACTTGATAATGAATTTCTTAACAGAAATGATCATAAAGAGAATTTTCTCAAGTTGAGTTTTATTTCTCTAAAGACTTAAAAGACACATTCAATGCCAAGGGTAAAATGCACTTTTAGAACCCAGTGTTTTGGGGATGCATGGGTTTGGTCCTATCAGTTTCAGAGCAAACACGTTTAGTCCCTGAAGTTTCAATTTTTGACCAATTTAGGACAATTAAAAATTAATCAATTTGGACAGAAAATGATCATATGATGTGCATGGCCGGTGACTTCAAATTCCCCGGAGGTGGGGGGAATTAATCAGAAGAAAAATAAAGTTGCCCTTTTCCCAATAGCCTTTAGTTGAGTTCTAGGCAATTGAGTTTACTTAGAATTAAAAAATAAATAAATTCTAAGTTCAATGAGTTTCCGAAATATCAAGTTAACATACACATTTTAAAAGAAAAATCAAAATACATGTGATTTTAGAATATCAAGTCCACTTAAAAATCTGGAAAAAAAATAAAATCCAACTCAATTTTGAGGAAAAAGGTCCAATTGAACATTAAGTAAACTCGATTTCTTGGAAATCAAGTTCCGCCCAGCATTTGAAAAAAACAAAATTCTAATTGTACTGATTCTTAAGAGTTTGATTTCAGATCAACATTTTAAAATTAAAAAAAAAAAAAAAAAAAAAAAAAAAAAACTCTATTTGAGTTCACTTAAACATTTACAAAAAATTGTACTCTAGTTCACTTAGAATTTCTTTATAAAATGTTGAACTAAACTAGAAATCCTGCATATCAAGTACATTTAGATTTTTTGCTTTTAAATGTTGAACTGAATCAATTTCCAGGAAATTCATTTCAATGTTATTTTTAAGTGGTTAAGGACTCAATTCCCAGGAGATCAAGTGCGTTCTGACTTTTTAATATGTTGAAGTGTACTCAATATCTAAGAAATTAATTTCAGTTAGAATTTATTTTCTTAATGTAAATGGGAGTAGGGTTGCCTGGAACTGCACTTAGGGCACATGGGAAGCAAACGTTGACTTTGCTTTATGAGATATTTTTCTCACCCCCAGGTATTTGCAGTAACAGCCCGTGCTCATCATGTGATCATTTTCCATCCAAATTGGCTGATTTATCATTAATTGTCTCAAATTGGGTGAAGACTGAAAGTTGAGGGACTAAATGGGTTTTCTCTAGAACTTTTTGGACCACATTGGTCCACCCAGCAAACGTAGGGGGCGAAAAGTTTTTCCTTCAATGAAAAGAAAGCATATCAAAGCTTGGGGCAGAGGTGGAAATGCGAAACCAAAGCTATGGCTTCAAAAGTTTGCTTCCAAAGATCCTACTGCCGTAGAAGGAATATTGAGAGGAGGCTGGGAGTTATATAAGCTTCAAGTCCTCGAGGAATAAAAGGAGAAAATGAGCCCAAAGTATCCCACCTCTTGTAAGTTGAAGCAAGATTAACTAAGAATCACAAGGCAAACAATTAAAAAAGATGGAGTTCCTTTTTTATTTGGGGCCCGCAGGGGGGTTTTAAATGAGAGGTAGAGCACGAGAAACTAACCCTTTTTTATTTCGCCATGCTCTCTGGCCATAGCAAGGAGTTCCTCTCTATTCTTTCCCATAACATGAGACATGTCCTAGAATATTTCAGAATGCATTAATTGATGCTTAATATGTCTAATGAAAACTTTGCTGAATGAACATTACACATCATATGAGCCTCTAATGAGTAGAGATAAAACAAAATCACAATACCATACCGGAAGAGGAAAGTATGGAGAATTCATGTATATAACATTATAATGATCAATGCACTGCAACTTGCTTTTTGTTCCAACATGTTCTGCAACTTCAGTCCAATTTCCCAGTCCATACATTTCAGTTCCCTTGAAAGAAAAAGGACAAATCAATAAATCAGAATTACATACTGTCATCTTCAAAATATCAATATGAGAAATTGCAGATTACTAAGGTACAGAAGTACCTCCAGAAGAAGTATCTCCTCATCTGCATTCCATTCAGGACATATTAGGGGAAAGGAAAGATTATCCTGCAGGTAGAGAGCTCAAAGTGAAAAGAATGACTACTGACAGCTCAAAAGATTTTGAACTTACATTAATCTAGATGAGCGGAGGTCACAAAACAGCTGGTCTGCAAATAAAGTAGGGAAACAACTGTAGTTTTAAGTAATATGGGATATCTGTTATACAAACTTGAGCTGGATTCACACGCTAACTGTCATGTTAATCACCAGCAGTATTGGAACCATACATTATCTAGAACCTCTACACAAAACCAAACACGATACGAAAGATTTCAGACAAATTGGTTATAGTTCCTGTACATATAAGACTCTGCCTTTCAAACTTTTCAATCTCACCAAAATGTACCAAAATTAGGATTAAAAATGAATTGGATTAGGAAAGATAGACAAGGAAGCTGAAAAGGCCTAAAAGACTGTGCTTGGGTTCCCCAGTCATCTGGATGATTTTAAAAGAGATACATTCACAACTTTTGCAATCCCGTTCAGCCTTGGACATAGGTCTGATGAAGGTTATTCCTCTTTTCTAAATGAATTTAACAACCATTGTGCCTATTATCTTGACCCGTAATCCGGAGGGAAAGAAACCTGCTTCTTGTACTTGTCCTTTCTCAATGGTTAATTCTAATCCTTTAATCAGTTACTAAATCTCTTTCCTTTATCCACAAAGAAATTATTGCACTTCCAAATATACTTGTCTGTAGTTCTAGGGACGTCAAATTCAGATTACTAGGTTCAAAAAACTATTTGTATAAAGAAGACAAAAATTCAAGGTACTGGTGAACAGTGTTGTGGCTTTTACACAACAATTGCAGAGACGGCGATGCAAAATTGTCTGTGTCATCTGTCTACAAGCACATATAAAACCGGTGTATTGGTTCATATAAATTTATTATAGTACACAAACATATACATATTAAGTTAGTACTGACCATGACTCTGTAGGGATGATTGCTCTTGTGTGGATGGACCTCAGCCCCAACCGAAAAGCACTCCACACACAGGTCAAAATTAGAACATATTGCACATTTAATGCGTATTTTTCCTGATATATCTTTACTGCAATAATTACAGTGGTATAATGCCTTCCCTTCAGCCTTCCCTTGACCTTCAAAGTAAGAAAACAGTCATGCTCAAATTAGAGAGAACATTTTGGGAGCATGCATCAAAATTTTGATAGATAAAAAGATATAAACATGCCTTCAACTGAATTTACCATGGCAACATTATCGGGCTACAATTTTATTTTCAGTCCTTTGGCGATATCCATATCATAAGCCCATTGTGAACCTTAATAAATTCTCCTCATGTAGGCTAAAGCAACACAGGAGGCCAAGCAGATCGACTGTGTGAAAGAACATCAATTACACAAACAGATATGCCTTCCCTTCCACATTTCCCAAGTGTTTTAAGAGATAAAAAGATCAGCAAGTCTTCATAAAACATTGTGCAAGAGTAAAAATATATAGCATAACAAGACCATTTTGGTAATCCTTGCCACATCAAACAGTTATTACAATAGCTGGTAGGTCCAACTAACATGTTATTCTCTGGAGAACCTGTTCTACAGTCGAGGATGTTTTCAAATAGCAAGATAGTTGATAAATTGTAAGAATGAACAAACATTTGCTTTTAACTTCCTAATACAATGTTAATCCCTTTCAGCAGGAGCTTTTTCCCTTTTTGAGATGGAAGGCAATATACACTTAGAACATGAGTATAGTAGTCCATTCTATTTGTTTTTTAAAAAAAATACATTTTTATTCTGCATAAGTTTTGCGCATGGCATTCTTTTTTTATTTTCTTCTCAAACAGGGAACACAAGAAGAAAATTAGTTATACAAATCTGATAAGGAAAAAAAGTGCATTTGCTCCAATATGACCATTACCATGTTTTCAAGTTATAAAAGTGATTCTTACAGAGAAATGGAGGGGAATTATAAACGAAACAAAGGATTGTCATCAGTTAAAAACTGAGTATGCCTATGTAAGCACACAAGCCAAATCAATGTGTATAATAGAAACAAAGTCAAGTACATCCTGTGGTTTAAGACTTTCAGTACTATCCCAACCTTTTAAGACAATATCAAAACTAATATAAACATGAAAAAACAAATATAAATTGGGGCTCATCTCGTTTATGCTTTCAAAATCAATAACTACACAAGGAGAAGCAGAACCGATACATGTCAATAAATGATCAATACCTGCAGTAGCAATTTCCGAATTTTCCACATTCGAAGCAGTCCTTTTCCTCTTTGACCTACTGAAGAGTATAGCAGCAGGGCCAAAAAGAAAAGGAAAAAAAAAAAAGGGATGTCAAAAAATGCCCACAAAAAGTTTTAAAAGAATAACAGGTAAGCAATGCTTAAAAAAGAACCCTCACTTTTTACTAAACCTAAGTAAATAACTGGGAATGCTTAAACAATGGTGAAAAGAATAACTACTATAGGCTAATTCTTCCAAAAATACTAATTTGGTTCCGTATTTTTGACACTTTTTCTGCATTTCAAAGTTTTCTCAGTACGACAAAGAAAGGAAAGAGGAATTTTACCGAAAAACTTCATTCCATCTTTAATCCTCAAAGATGCTGCAATCTTTTTCCCCAATTTTGACCAAAAAAAAAAAAGTAATACAGAGTTGTAGAAACACAGAATTTTAGGATAGGGTTTACATAAAGTTCACCCCTTTATTTCTTCTTGGGCTCAAAATTTGAAAAAGAAAAGTTACCTTTGGCTGAGATCTTCATCGGCGGAGTGAGGAACAGCGCGAGAACGACCCATTTGGGTTTTGCAATGGGGGATTGAGAATCAAGAGCTCCTGAAGCTGTGAACTTGGGCTTCAATTTTGCTTCTGGGAATCGAATTTGAGAGTTTCAGTTGCCAAATCACTGGCGGTTGGAAACGACAGAGAGAAGAACGAATAATAGATTTAAGTAAATTACTGGAATAGTCCTCAACTCATTTACAAAAACCTTATTAGTCCTTCAACTTTTTCTCATAAAACCCGGTAGTGTTTGGATATCAAAAATTTGAAATATTGGCCTTGTTTGGATAGGTACTATTTGCAATAATATTGGGCTTTCCCTCAAATTAATAGACATAACCAAAATAATGTTTGGATCCTCAAACAATCTTATTCACCATGGGTGTAATAGAAGTTTGCTGACGAGGACAGAAGTTGACGGTTGAAGGAGCCAAATCGGATGCATGTGGCCATTCAAACTTTCAGCTGCTTCTTAGGTGCAAAAAGTTGTGGGTAATAGTTTAGCACATTTAAGGCTGTATGCCTCAAATGGTTTATGAGCCCACTAGTCCTTTGACTAGTACTAAGCACCAACGTGGGAACACTGGGTAATAATTCAAATTCTCTTGAAATGCATGCTCAACACTCTATAGAATTGCCCAGGAAATGTGGAATTTATATGCACATACCAATTTAAGTTCAGACAAATCCAAGTCATCGAAAACAAGAGAAGGAGCACAATTTATTTCAAACAGAAGCTTCTCCTACTATACGAAGATTTACATAGTACTTGTACTAAGAACCACCATTTGATTACAAAGAGTTAAAAATAGCATGCATTCAATAGCTTATTTCCACCGTACCCCTCACCCAGTTTTTTGGTTGCAGCCTCACTTCGTCTAATACACCTGTGGGTGTTAGTTAGTAATTCTCATTCACCTACTGTCTCCGCCTTCTTGACGCGATATGTATTTGATTAGCCATTTTTTCTCTCATTCTCTTCCATTCTTCTATTTCTTGCGAGGACGTCAACGGTTGTATCTATGGATATGGAGGAGCTCCACATTCGCTTTCGAATTGTATGCCCTCTTGCTCATACATCATGAAGTGATCATCCGAAGGCTGATTTTCCCTAAGAAAATTGTGTAGTGCACAACATGCAAGAACGACATTGATTTGCGTTTGAATATATGAATATGGAATCGGACCCCTTAAATAGGCAAATTGTTGCTTCAGGACACCGAATGAGCGTTTAATTATATGACAAAGTTGAGAGTAACGAGTATTAAATAGCTCTTTCGGCCATTGGCCTCAACAACATTTTTGTCCAACTCTTACGTTACGTGCTCCCTTGAACGGTGCTAAAAAACCTGGTACCATCTTATAAGCCGCATCAACGAGGTAGAACTTGCCTACATCTAAGAAAAGAAGTTTAGGACACCAGGAAAATTCATTTATGGGGGAAAAATTGTATACCAGCCTAGTATTCATAATTTGAATATATATGTGAAATTTCGGGGGCATATAAATAATAGCCAAATTTAATAACCTTGGAGGGGGGGAAATGGGAAATCGGTGTGCATTCTCATTACACTTTCTAGCACCCATGCATCGTGTGCGCTACTTTCCTATCTGGTGTAGACATAAATGAACCGCATATCATGGTTACATACAGTTAATACGTTTTGGTTTTGAGTCCCATGCCTATTTGTGTAGGCCATCTGCTCAACTGCGGGAACTGTAGCTGGGATATGTGTGCCGTCCAAAGTACCTAAACAGTCCTGCATTTATTTGACATATGCATAAAAGTCAGTTATAAAAATACTTCTCAAAGGACCATAGTATTTGTAGACAATGGAATTTTAATTAAATTCTAAAAATTACCATTGGTCTATAAAATATTTTTATCCAATCGGATATTGCCATATGGCATGTACACTTGGAAAGTTTGGTTATTAAATAGCCAATTATATTCCTCCACGTGTCAAGTTGAGGTGTTCCAAACCAATTCAAATCGCAGGGGTACCTTCACCAACCAAATCATATCATATCACATACCTATTGGATAAATATCTAAGTATTTATTTCTTATTAAAGGGATAATATTTAGAGTTATTTAATCCAAGTATATCTCTTATATACTGCAATGGCCTGGCCAGTAAAATAGCGCCACGTCACGTGTCCCCGCAAGTCTAGCCAATCGAGAAATTACTTATCTCTTTATTAATGAAGAGATAATATTTAACTGGCACAGTCCTAATATGACTGTACGTCTTGCTAGGCAAGTAGAGTGGTGTACATGATCTCAACCTCCACCTCTTGCTACAACTATAAATAGAGGTCTCTCAACCAAGTTAGGGACACAAAAATAAAATACACAGAGATATCAAGAAGCATCTCATACACTCAAGTGGTGAAGTTCCAAGCTACGAAGGGTTGGGTCTTCAAACTCTTCAAGTCTTCCATATAGCAAGGCTTGAGCCTCCAAATATTCCCAAATTCTTCAAATCTTCTATATCAAGATTTGAAGGAATCGGTGGTGGATCCAAGAACAAGCTGCGAAGCCCTTGGATTGGCGTTCGAGGAGAAGAATCGAGGGAAACCCTCCACAAGTTCGAGAAAACCCCAGAGATTGTACCTACATATTTTTCTAAATTTATATATATTTGTCGTGTATTTCTTTTTCTTGTCGTTTTGCAGACTTGAAATTTTTATCGCGTACAAATTTTTGGCACGCCCGGTGGGACCTCTCTGCCTTCCATATCTTCTCTTCGAATATTCAACTACATACATCATCAATGGCACCAAAGAGCAACAAAATCGTGATTGCACGTTCCAAGGCTACTGATGCTAAGCCTGTTCAGGAAGCTGCACACGTTGCCACCAATACCCGCGTTATTGGCCCCGTGACAAGGAGTATGACGAGAGCCTCCACCCAAAGTAGCATGGAACCCTCGGCGCCAACTCCCGTCTTCGGGTCAACATCACAAATGAGCTATTCCTCCACGATAGGGGTCCAAGACGTTTTCACCTCGATTGAGAAGGCTCTTGCCATGCTCGAATTTGGGTCCGAACCCAAATTTTATAAGCATGACGATGATTCATCAAGCACTGGATCAGCCTCTTCACATGAAACTCTTCATTCAAGATTTTCTATTGAAGATTCTGCTGCTTCTTCTGCTGCAATGCCTGCCATGATGACAAATACTTTAAGTCTCGAAGAGCAGGTTTCGAACATGTCCAAGATGATGGAAACCATGATGAAACACGTTAAGGACCAAGATGCTCTTATCGCTCAACTGCTCACCCAAAAGGACCACGCTCCTGAAGGAAGCCATATGGATTCTAAGGAGAACCAAGAGCGTGAAAATCCCTCATCTAAAGGTAAAGACAAGGTGAAGGAAGTATACGTGACCGCCGAGGGACCTATCCCCGTAGAACAATTGAAGGAACTTGTTGAAGGCGTGATCAAAGACAAAAATGGGGGTAGTTCAAGATCGAGTTTCACCTACTCCAAACCTTACACTGCTAGAATTGACAATCTAGCAATGCCTGCTGGATATCAACCGCCTAAATTTCAACAGTTCGATGGGAAAGGCAGTCCAAAACAACATGTGGCCCATTTTGTCGAAACTTGCAATAACGCTGGAACCTATGGTGACCTGCTAGTCAAACAGTTCGTCCGATCCTTGAAGGGCAACGCATTTGACTGGTACACTGATCTCACTCCGGGGTCCATCGACAGTTGGGAACAACTGGAACAAGAATTCTTGAATCGCTTCTACAGCACTAGAAGAACCGTTAGTATGCTAGAATTGACTAACACTCGTCAATGGAAGGATGAACCTGTGGTCAACTATATTGATAGATGGAGAAGTCTGAGTCTCAACTGCAAGGACAGACTGTCTGAACCCTCTGCCATAGAAATGTGCATCCGAGGAATGCATTGGAGCCTAAGCTACATTCTACAGGGTATACGTCCAAACACGTTTGAAGAATTAGCTACTCGTGCTCATGACATGGAGTTAAGCATCACGGCCAATGCAACCGATGGGTTTCCTATTCAAGCTCCGCGAGTGCAGCCATCTCGTCAAAGCAATGAAAGGCAAGAAAATAAAAAAGGGGGCAAGCCTCCTTCAAGACTCAGTAATAAGGAGTCCATGGCAATAAACACAGCCCCCATGAAAATTGCTACCAAGGTGAGTCGAAAAATCACCGAAAAAGTAGACTCTTTTCAAAATAGGTCGGCAAGAAGACCTACTTTAAAAGAGATGCAAGAAAAGGAATACCCATTTCTTGAATCTGATTTACAAGGGATGTTTGATGACCTTTTCAAGGAGAAACTCCTTGAACTTCCTGAAATGAAGCGTCCGGAGGAAGCCGGTCAAGTCAATGATCCGAATTATTGCTGTTATCACCGCTTGATTGGTCACCCTCTCACTAAATGCTTTGTCTTTAAAGACAAAATTATGGAATTGGCCCGTCAAGGAAAAATCCTTCTCGAGGAGGATAAAGCATCGACAAACCAAACACAATAATGTTTGGGTCTGTGTGTTGTCCGATAGAAGTTTTATCCACAACAAGCAGCGCTTTGTCCAAGGAGCTTGAAAAATCCTCAATTGAAGATGTTATTGAAGATGACAATGAAGGATGGACTGTAGTCACTCGGAAGAGGACTTGCAAGCCAAAAATAAAGAAGTACATCTTTTCGAAAAGCATTCATTCGACAAAGCCGAAAGTGACGATGAAACGACGAAATGCGACAAAGAAACAAAAGGGAGTCGCCACAACACCAATTTCGTCAGATTTTCAACTCCTTCAAGAGGTTCGACAGCCCGTGACATTGAGAGAATTTATACCCAAGGGGTATTTAAGTGACGATACTGATAATTCCACTTCTTGTAATGTCGTCAAAGCTGAAAATCCTCAAGTCACACAAATTGGCACTGAATTTGAGAAAAAACTCAAAGTCGATGATAAACCACCGGTGGATTGTGCGACGACCATCATTTTTGATGATGACGATTTAACTGTTGAGTTCAAGACCCACAATCGACCTTTGTTTGTTAGTGCATATGTTCGAGAACAAAAGATGAATCGGATACTCATTGATGGGGGATCTGCCGTCAATATCATGTCCGTACGTGCTATGAAGGAGTTAGGAATCTCAAGTGATGAACTCTCCCAGAGCCGCCTCATGATCCAAGGATTTAACCAAGGGGGGCAAAGAGCAATTGGCCTCATAAGGCTTGAATTGCTCGTTGGTGAGCTGTCTTCAAGTGCGTTATTTCATATCATTGAAGCCAAAACCTCTTATAACATGCTCTTGGGAAGGCCCTGGATTCACGAGAATGAAATTATACCATCTACTCTGCATCAATGTTTCAAGTATTGTCGAGACGGTATTGTTAAGAAAGTCACTGCCGACGACAAACCGTTCACGGAAGCCGAAACTCACTTTGCCGACGCCAAATTTTATCTTCACAAAGAAGCAAAAAGAAAGGAATCGGTGAGGGAAGAAAGTCAAGATTCCAAAGTACCCATTTTGCGGTATACTCCAAAATCAAAGAGAGAAGAAGGTCAGTCTTCTTTTATCAGAAATGACACATTAAATGTTCCGCTCACCAAGATAGAGCCTGTCAAAATTGAGAAGGTGAGCTTGCAAGGGTTTGTCCGTCCCAAAGAAGAACCGGCAGTGGAACATTACTCGCTACCAACTAATCGGACTCAAGAAGGTTTTGATCCAAACGCCTATAGACTTCTTGCTAAGGCGGGTTATAACCCAAATGAGAAGAATACATTGGGCAAACTCCCTCCTGAAGTGACTGGCGAGAAGACTCACGGATTGACACCTACGCAGAAAATGTTGAAAGAAAAGGGTTATAATGTTGAAAGTTCATCGATGGGTCTTGGTTATCAACCGCCCTCTCCTGTTCGTATAATGATCAAAAGAGCGAGTTGTAACTATGTGAACGAAGAAATGGAGGTCACAAGCCGAAGGAGATCTGTGTTCAATAGGTTGGGAAATAAGCCAAAGCGTATTTCTGTGTTTGACAGACTGGGCCCGCAGCCGAAAAATTTGAAGCCGCCTGTCTATGAAAGATTAGGCAGTAAAAAGCAAGAGTACCAGATTGCCAAGGAAGAAAGTCTTACTCCAATAAAGAAGAACGGACCAAGAAAGCGAGTCTCCAATTTCTTCATGCACTATGGAGACTTATTCAATGTAAGAATTGAAACCATTTTTGAGGAACCGGGTCAAGAAAGTATGGCTTCCTGTCACCATATTACGATCAGTGATCCCGAAGAAGAAGAAGAAGATGCAGACGACGCTCCCCCTGAACTTGAGCAAGGGGTAAAAAATACGGTCGATGAGCTAAAAGAGATTAACCTTGGCACAAGCGACGATCCTCGCCCAATTTACATAAGCTCTTGTATGACTCCTGAAGAAGAAAAAGAGTATGTTGATTTGCTGCTCGAGTTCAGGGACGTCTTTGCTTGGAATTACTCAGAAATGCCTGGTTTGGATCCAAGGGTCGCCGTTCATAATTTGTCCGTCAAGCGGGGAACAAAACCTGTCAAGCAAACGCAAAGGCGCTTTCGGCCCGAATTGATTCCCCTGATAGAAAATGAGATAAATCGATTGATTGAAGCTGGATTTATACGAGAAGTAAAATATCCAACATGGATTTCAAGCATCGTCCCTGTAAGGAAAAAGAATGGGCAAATTCGAGTTTGTGTTGACTTTCGAGATTTAAACGAGGCTTGCCCCAAAGACGATTTTCCTCTCCCCATCACAGAATTGACGGTAGATGCTACAACCGGGCATGAAACACTATCTTTTCTCGATGGATCGTCTGGCTACAATCAAATACGCATGGCGCCCGAGGATGAGGAGCTAACTGCCTTCCGCACCCCCAAGGGAATTTATTGCTATAGAGTAATGCCGTTTGGCTTGAAAAATGCTGGAGCAACATATCAAAGGGCAATGCAAAGGATTTTTGATGATATGCTCCATAAAAATGTGGAGTGCTATGTCGATGATCTTGTGGTGAAATCAAAGAAGCGGGAAGATCATATTCAAGACCTTCGAAAAGTTTTCCAACGCCTTCGGAGATACCAACTGAAGATGAATCCTTTGAAGTGTGCGTTCGGAGTCACTTCTGGCAAGTTTCTCGGTTTCATCGTTCATCAGCGAGGAATAGAAGTCGATCGATCTAAAATTGACGCCATTGTGAACATGCCTGAACCGCGAAATATTCATGAATTGAAGAGTCTTCAAGGGAAATTGGCTTATATCCGCAGGTTTATCTCTAATTTGGCCGGACGATGCCAGCCCTTCAGTCGATTGATGAAGAAAGGGGTGCCCTTCGAGTGGGATGAATCGTGTAGGAATGCCTTTACAAGCATCAAAATGTATCTCATGAATCCTCCAGTTTTGGCTGCACCCATCCCAGGAGAACCATTGATTCTTTATATTTCCGCTCAAGAACGGTCGGTTGGGGCCTTACTTGCTCAAGAAAATGATGAAGGTAAGGAGAATGCGCTGTATTACTTAAGTCGGATGATGACACCTAACGAGTTGAATTACTCTCCCATCGAGAAGCTGTGTTTGGCACTCATATTTGTCATTCAGAAGTTAAAACATTATTTTCAAGCACACACTATTCGACTCATATCTAAGTCTAATCCCATTAAATATGTGATGGCAAAACCTGTACTGTCTGATCGGCTCGCGAGATGGTACCTCCAGTTTCAACAATTTGAAATTATTTATGTACCTGCGAAAGCTGTCAAAGGACAAATATTGGCAGACTTTTTAGCCGATCATCCACTACCTGCCGAGTGGGAGTTGACTGATGAACTTCCCGATGAAGAAGTGTTTATGGTCGAATCGTCGTGTGTCGCGCCCCACTTTTCGAATGAATGATGGTGTGTGAGAAGTGTGGTGTGAACGTGTGCAACATGAAAAGTAAAAGGCCATGGGACTTTGGAAAGCGACGATTTGGCCAAATGAAATTTAAAAAGGGTTTTTTAAATATGAAAACGGAGTCGCCACTTGGTATAGATTTGGGGTGTACCAAGTCACCCAAAAAGTGTTTTTTAAAGACAAAATAGTAAAACCCTTTTTAAAACGACTCCTAGTCCACGTAAGCCAAAGAAAAAGGTTCGGGGGTCACGTTTGACAAAGGGGAAGGCAAGGATAGAATCCAAGGCACCCCTTTGACCTAGCCAAGGCTAGTTGCGCGACTTAAACCAATTTTTCCTAGTTTTCTACCCAATGTATGTTCGCACGTTGGATATGACTATGTGAATGCAGAACGGAAAGGAAAATGCAATCCTAAATTCTACGATGTCTCTCGTGAGGCTTTTGGTCCCAAACCACATGAATTGTGGCGGCCAACAAAGGAAAACCTCATAGAGGTCGGTTAATGCAAATGAGATTCAAGCGTGCAAGTGTGAAAGTGTATGAAAGATGCAAGAAATGCAAGTGCAAGTGTGCGAAATTGTATAAAGGTGCTTGTGTGAAATTGTAAAACAAATTCAAGTGTTTTCGTGTGCAAGTGTATGAAAAGGTGCATGTGTGGAATTGTATGAAAAATCCAAGTGTTTGTGTGCAAGTGTATGAAATATAGTGATAAGTACATATAGGTGTAATTAAGTGCAATTTTGTGAAGTAGAAATCAAAATGAACAATAAGGAAAGGAAAATGTGAATTGAAAAGAATGAGTAAGTGATAAACGAGAATGAATGAACCTAAGGGAATGCATCAGGTCGGGTATGGGAATGACTCCTAACTTTTCGACTTCGATTTTCCCTTTGATTAGAAGGTGAAACTAGCGTGCTAAGGCTATCGAATAGCCACACTCGCTCGTCTCCCTTATCGGAAGGGGACTCTCAAGCAAAATGAACCCTATAGCTAGTATGGGATGCAAAACCTAAGAATGAGGGGAAAGGGGTTCGAGGATCATGCCAAATGATAAAACTAAGAAAAATGCGTGATATGTGGTGAACAAGCAAATGATATGCTAATGAGGGGAAATCCCTAAGGGTCTAGCGTTGGACTAGCCCATTCTATGAATTCCGACTAGCGTTGGACTAGCGGAAACGTACATTCATCCATTCCATTCATTCATGGCCATGAAAGCAAGTAGACATGCCAAAACACTCGTAACCACGTAACACGTAACACTTAGCATGCTCGACTAGATGCAAGGGCCTAATAAAGCAATTAAACATGTTGCAACAAAAACAAGCAACCAAGGGGAAGGGGAAATGGACCAGATGCTCTCCAAGCCCTATCTATTACAAGCCAAGAGGTGTACACATACCCCATAAAAAGCATAAAGGGGAAGGGGAAATGGACCAGATGCTCTCCGAGCCCTATCTATTACAAGCCAAGAGGTGTACACATACCCCATAAAACTTAAATGAAATAAAAAGCAAGTAAATGCACGCAAGGAGGTAAGGAAAGCGGAGTAGACATGCATATTCACATAACACGTAGGAGCACGTAGGGTCAAATGAAGTGCAAATGAAGGATAGAGTGTACCTCCCTTGAAGCGACGCCCTAACGTAGTGAAATTACTAACTTACCCTCCAAAATAATAAAAAGGTCAAGGTACCACTTAAATTATCAAATAATCACATGAAACAAAAATTAAATATGAAAAATGAAAGTTAAACACTAAATTGAGTCAATTAAAGTATTTACATAGACAAACCAACTATGTACAAAGCAATTAATGCAAGAGGGACTTAATTAGAAGGACATGAAAATTTCTAAAAGAGAGTAAAATAAAATACCAAAATTGATGACTTAAGATGAGACCCATAAAAATCAAATGCAAAAATGTGTTTAGAACACAAATCCAAGCTAAAAAATTCTATTAAAACTTATTGAACCTCAAAATGCATCCTAAAACTCACTAAACGTCTTACCCAAAATCATGTCAAAGCAAACCAAAAACAATTAAGATTCTAGAATGACAAAAGTGATTAAATTATTCAACTAATTGGACCATAACAAGGCAAGGGGGAACTTAGGGGGTTAAAGTGCAAGTGTTTTAGGACCTAATTGCCTATAATTAAACATAATTGGGCCACAGCTAGATAAGGGGAAACTGGAAGGATCAATGTGCAAAATTCAAAAGTATTTTCATGCAAAACCCATGCAATCACGTAGAAAAACTTCCTGCAATGAGACCAATAAGACTGCTGCATTCTTTGTTTCCATTTCCAACACCGTGATTCAGATTTAGCCAAAACTTTTCTTAATTTAACATCCAAAACTTCAAACCAAACAACAAGACATAAATTTGCCATTCAAACAAGCAAAAACCTGGGAAGAAATCATGCAAATGTTAAATCTGAATCATGCAAGACCATGTAGAAAAACAAATTCTTATTTCTGCAACATGAACTACGCAGCTGCCCACTTTCCATTTTGCATTCGGGAATTCCTTTAAATTTCTGGACCAAACCAAACGCAGTTCACACTCAACAACCCATCACCACCTGATGCTCTCACTTTACAATGCAACAAAAGAAATCAATCAAACAAAAGGAGCCTACAAAGCAAATTTTCTGCTGCAACATTCATTCCAGAATTTTCTGCGACTAAGTTCTAGATGCAATCTCCTTTTCATTCAAATGCAACTCATGTCTCTTCTAACGACAAATAGATCAAAGTAACAAGATAACCAAGCTTTCTTTTAACTTTTCAACATAAAAGTTTATGTTTAAGCTCCAGAAATTCATACGAAACAGAAATCTAGCAAGCATCAAATGACCATATTTTCAAAATTTCTGCATTTTTCAGTTAATGTTGCTTCTGCAACTTTTAGCAACTTATCAAGACATGAAAACCAACTTTGAAGTTAATCCAAGCAAACATGGCTGCGCATCCAAACGAACAAGGAACATAAAAAGCAACATGCAAAGATTCTGGACACGATGTTCATGTGACAGTGGCTAGCAACCTGGAATTCACTTTTCATTAAGCATCCGCATATGATTCAAGCATTTCAGCTTCCCCAAACATGCAAACCCAACATCACAACTTTAAACGGGGCAACCAAACTACACAAAACTTGAAATGGAGTATGAAGATCAACAAAGATTTCTTTTCACTCTTCAACACAATAATTAACATATACGGATTCAAATGGGTCGAGCAAATCTGGAAATGAAATGCGACTTCCAGCTATAGCATTCAGGACAACGTACGCAGCCAATAAAATCTAACAAAACAACAACAACAAACCTCATGAACTCTCACGAATCCCATCAACCAAACCCATAGGAAAAAGGTCTCAAACTACCCTTCCCAAAACCCAAACCAAAACTTCAGAACAAACTCATTCGGCTTCATGGAGCAAAGAGTGTATGAAGATTGACAGCTTTTGGAGGTCATGCTGGAATACAACAACAAGTGCCAATCTACCAGTAATCATCAAATTATGGCCCAAAAGAGGATTACAAATTTCATTCTTAATCCAAAACTTCAGCAACCAAATATAAAGCTCTAATCTTGTGCGGGGGAAAAAAAATGAAGCAGAAAACATGCGATGAGCTGTCCCAGAGGGAAAGACTTTAATTAATGTACTCTACCTGCTCCCACTCCCTCTTTGCAACAAAGAAAAACCGTTGCTTAATACAAAAAAAAAAACATGAATCCGAGCCTCTCCTTTTTTACCCAAATGCGCAAAATAGCCAATATAAGGAAAGAAGAAAATGAAAGAACGTGGCAACGTCTGTAGCATTGGAGGTTTTGCAGCTTATGATGTAAATCTTATAACCCATGAACATAAGAGAAGGAAAGATTACCTTTAGCAGTTTTGGAGCTAAACCAAATCCAGATCCTTGCACAATGAATCTCTGCGAAACCCTTGCTTCCTTCACCAACCAGCTTTTCCTTCTCGACCCAAAAGCTTGCCCTTTTTACTCCTCCGAAGCCCTTTTTATCGTTGGTTTCTTTCCTCACTCAGCCGTAAACTTGCCCCAGATTTCTTCTAGTTTTTATTCCCGTTTCCCCAAGCTTTTTCCGCAGCCAAATCCCTCTTTCTCTCGGTCTCTATTTCTTCAAGACTCCACCTTTCCCTCTCAATCTCTCAGCTCTCCGTTTTTCTTTTAGCCGTTCCTTCTTGTTCTAGATTTTTCCCCCTTTCAACCCCTAGCCGCTACGTAGCCTTCTAGTTTTCCTTTTTTCCGTTCCCGAATCTTCTCCCCTCAGCTGCTAACTCTCTCCCCCGTCACTCTTAGCTCCTCCTGCGGCTGTTCTTTTTCCTTGGCTTTTATATGGGACTCAAGGCTACTAACCCTCACCCCAATGGTGAGGATGAAGGGCCTGTCCTTCCTTCACATCCAGCCATCCAAAGGACCCTCTGAGATTGCGCTTTGCACGCTGCAAAAATTTGCAGCGTGCATGCCGCGACTCTTTTTTTTTTTTTCTTTCCAACTTAATAAATACATAATATAAATAATAATAATAATAATAATAACAAAATGACAAAAACCATGTAATAATAATAAGAATGAAAACAAATAAATAAAAAAAACAAACTAAATAAATAAAAACAACAAAAATGTCCATTTTTCAATTTTTCTTCATTTTTCCTTTTTTTTTCTTTTTTCAAAATAACTTAATAAAAATAACTAAGGTGCAAAAAGGTTGAATGTAAAGAAATAAACATATTTTTGTGAACCAATTTTTTCCTTTCTTTTCCATTGTTTTTTCCAAGAAACCTAAAAACCTATTTTTTTGAATTTTTCTTTTCAAGAAAGCATTGAATAAAAACAAAATGACTACAACATATTTTTGATGTTTTCCTTTTCTTCTTTTTTTTCTAAAAACTCTACGCTAATTTTAAACTTAAAAGCTAAAACTAAAAATTAAAACTAAAAGTAAACAACGAATGCAAGCAATCTAAAATGAAAATCATGAAATAGATGCCACATAAAATTATTCAAAATTTGGTGTCTACAGTTTGCCCCTCTTTGTCTGAGTTTTGAAAAAACTTGAGACAAAGAAGTAGACACCAAATACTTACCTGTGTTATTCGGCTGCGAAAGATTCCAACGAACAGGAATTCTAATACGGGACTGACCCGAACATGAAAAATAAAACGGGACTTACCCGAACAGAAATTTAAAACGGGACTGACCCGAACAGGAATTTTGAAATCGGGACTGACCCGAACAGGAATTTAAAATTGGGATAGACCTACGGGATAGACCCGGACAGAAATGTAAAATTGGGATAGACCCACGGGATAGACCCGGACAGAAATATAAAATTGGGATTGACTAGAGATAGAAAATTCAAATCATGGGACTGGCCCGAACAGGCTTTAATCACGGGACTGACCCGAATAAGCTTTGAATTGTGGGACTGACCCGAAAATGCTCTTGATCGTGGGACTGACCCGAATGAGCTTTTGATCATGGGACTGACCCGAAAATGCTTTTGATCGTGGGACTGACCCGAATAAGATTTTAATCGCGGGACTGACCCGAACAGGCTTTGAATCGCGGGACTGACCCGAAAATGCTCTTGATCGTGGGACTGACCCGAAAATGCTTTTGATCGTGGGACTGACCCGAATAAGATTTTGATCATGGGACTGACCCGAAAATGCTTTTGATCATGGGACTGACCCGGATCGTGGGACTGACCCGGAAATGCTTTTGATCGTGGGACTGACCCGAAATGCTTTTGATCATGGGACTGACCCGAAAATGCTTTTGATCATGGGACTGACCCGAAAATGCTTTTTCGATGGGACTGACCCGAAAATGCTTTCGATCAATGAAACTGACCCGAAAATGCTTTCGATCGTGGGACTGACCCGAAAATGCTTTCGACTGACCCTTTCGAACTGACCCGAAAATGCTTTCGATCGTGGGGGACTGACCCGGAAAATGCTTTTGATCGTGGGACTGACCCGAAAATGCTTTTGATCGTGGGACTGACCCGAATAAGCTTTTGATCATGGGACTGACCCGAATAAGCTTTTGATCGTGGGACTGACCCGAAAATGCTTTTGATCGTGGGACTGACCCGAATAAGCTTTTGATCGTGGGACTGACCCGAATAAGCTTTTGATCGTGGGACTGACCCGAAAATGCTTTTTGATCGTGGGACTGACCCGAAAATGCTTTTGATAAAATTTGTGTTGATTTCTGATTGATGATTTTCTTTTTGCTTTTCTTTTTTGACTTTTGAAAATCTTTCCAAAAAAATTAATTTGCCCCAGTATGATGAGTTTTTGCAAATGTGAGTCCAGAGTTGATTCTGTATCGCCATGCTGTTGCATTTTTGATGAAATTTGCTTGCGACATTTTCAATCTGCCTTTGTTCACCGGAGGACTCTTTCCGACACCGATTTCAGTGCGAGGTGTGATGACTTTCATTTGTGCATGCGGTTTTTCTGCAAAAGAGAAGAAACAAAAGAATTGCCACCATCATTTGATCCGCTTGCCTTTTGAGAATCGTGTAAACATGAGTCTTTCGATGCCTTTATCGACCTTTGTTGCGGCAGCCGATTGAGTTGGAATTTGCTCCCTAAGGCTTTTCCGATTTACAAACTGATCAGGTATGTGCTTTGCCATATTGTGAAGTCTGCGTAACTGACTTTGTTGAACCTTAACCCTTTTCAGGAGATGACTGAACCCAAGTATGCTTCGAATAAACCACGGGGATTGTTGTTCACCAAAATTCAAAGATAAAGAATGAAGTATGCAGGAAAATTCACATGTCATACAAGAATGCACACATAACCATTTGTGCTTAAATTCTACAAAAATGCCATGAATGCAAGTAATTTGGTAAAAATGAATTTCCTAAGAATGTATTTGCCAAAAAATGCCTTTCAAAATGACCCAGTTTTGGCCCCAGGACGCGTATTCGAATCTCTGAATATCCTTGTTCTGGAATTCAATATTGACAGAGGTATGACAAAAATGAGGAGAAGTCCAAATGGACCAAACCACCAGTTGTTCCTCCTTGTGCTTGATCGTTGCAAAATCCTACCTTGGCGCCCTTTCGGGTTTTCACCAAGGTTGCCCCCACTCCTTTTCTTTTCTTTTGTTTTTGTTTTTATTTCCCTCTTTTCCCTTTTTTTCCCTTTTCTTTTGAGGTGTCCTTTCGGGTTTTCACCTAAGGAACAATAGAAAAACTCAACCATAATCGACTCAGGGGTATGAACTGAAGATTGCTGACATCAGTGAAATGCGCTTCCCTTGTAAGATTAGGCGAAGGCATTATGGACATCACTTGCCAGTTGATTAGCAAATTTCCCAATAGAAAATACGACAAAAGACGAAAGCCAGGACTTTGGGCTTTTGCAATGAAGTCAGGTGGGGTGTTTCAAGAAAAGTTGAGGCTTGAAAGCAAATTTGATGAGAGGGGTGTAAAATAGCCTGAGATTGCATCATTTTGAAATTATTTCCAATTTTGAACGAAACTGAGGAAAATTTTGCCCCAGTTTGATTGGATTTTTTTTCGTTGCATTTTCTTCATTGCATTCTTCTTACTTTTGCATTTTTCTAAAAACTAAATTTGCCCCTGTGTGGGGTTCTTTTTCCTTTTCATCTCTTTTTCAAAGATAAATTTGCCCCAGTGTGGGGTTTTTCTTTCCTTTCTGATCATTTTCAAAATGAATTTGCCCCAGTGTGGGGTTTGCAGTTCTCAGGGGTTGCCAAACGAAAATTATTGTTCTGATAGCTCAAAGGGGATGACTAGGGATGAAATGTTTTGATTGGAAAGGAAGATGGCCTGACTTGTGCCTCGACCCTTGCGCGATTTCCAAAAAGAAATTTGCATAATCAAATAAAGAACATCTTACACATGTCCGAGTTGATAGGTTGAGGGAATGTCTGTCCATCCATTTCTCCTTTGAACACCCAATAAGCTTTGTCAATTTGAAGCAAATTTGCCTTCGACTTCGTCTTTCATCGCTTTAGCACTTTGTTTCCTTTTCAGAAGATCGGTGGCGGACATAGGTCATGCTTATGACATTCGGCTGTTTTTCATCAATCATTGGTAACCCTACTCTGACCAATCAGCTTCGAGCTTGGCAGGGGAGGAATTTTTATCAATGAAGGGATCTTGGCCTTTTCCATGAAGGTTTTTCCAAGGGATGGATTTTCAATGGAGGGATTTCAATGAAGCAAGTTTTATAAGGGATTTCTGTATGAAGGGATTTTCAATGAAGGTTTTTCAAGGAAGGGAGTTTTAATGCAGGGATTTTTAAATGAAGGGATTTTCAATGTGCGGCTTCATCGAATTCCAGAACAGTGATATTCAGAGGGTCAAATAATTTCAACTTTGGCCATCTTAAAAGAATTTAAAAGAATCAAGACAATAATCAAATCAAGCAAATTATGCATTTCATGCAACTCCAAATCAAAGTGGAAACAAGATAAACTCAATTGCAAAAGATGCTTTCATTAAACTATTCACATATGCAAAAAACAGCTTTTGTGAAATTTAGTAAATAACAACCCCTAGATTTACCAAAATTCCCCTCGAGAGGGAAAATACTCGGCCAACCATAATTACAACGTGCCTTCAAGATTCTCAGATTTCGTCACTGGAGGTGGATGCCTCTAAAGTGTCTTCATGTTTGGGAAAGGGGTTTGTGCTTACACTTGGTCCTTGTCCACCCTTTCCTCTTAGCACTATTTCTCCAGCCTCGATCATGTCTTGGATCTGGTGCCTAAGTACTTTGCAATTGGCGGTTGAATGGCCAGGTGCTTCTGAATGATAAGCGCAAGTGTACTGTGGATTGTATCCGCCAGGGATGCCATGAGGGTAAGGCGGAGGGGGAATGACGTCGATTTTACCAGCGGCTTTTAATTGTTCATACAATTGGTCCAGAGGCCTGCCAAGATTAGTAAAAATGCGATGGCGATTTTGCCTTTGAGGTTCAGTGGGTTGAGGGTAGTTGTAGGTGAGTCCATTTGGTGGAGGAAGTTGTTGATTGTAAGGGGGTCGGGGTCGTATTTGTTGAAAATTAGGTTGAGTTATTTGAAAAGGGACTACAGGTGGATTAGGATAGCTTGGGCGAGGTCGAGGGTGGTGGATATTGGCGTGATAAACAGGATGAGAGTTTGGATAATGGGGGTAAGGGTTGGAGTAGGTAGGGTATCGTCGAAATCTGGGTTTTGGGGTAGGGTTTTGATCCCAAACAAAAGCAGTTTCTCCCTCTTGCTTTTTGAATTGTTGCTTCTTCCCATTACTACTTTGGCTTTGCAAAACTTCCACTTGAGTTTTCAGGGCAGACACATTAACAATCTTTCCAGCCTTCACGAAGTCATCATATTCTTCCAGTTTATTGATAATAGCAGCAAATGAGCATCCAGTCATGCGGAAAATTTCTTCAAAGTGCGGCGGATCATGTGCCTTAATGAAAGTGCGAATGATTTCGTCTTCAGTCATCGGTGGCTCGACTTTTGCAGCTATCTTCCTCCACCTCTTGGCATAAGTCTTGTGATCCTCGGAGGGTTTTCTTTTCGTTCCTTCCAATGTGGTTCGCGTCGGAGCCAACTCGCAATTATACTCGTACTGCCTTACAAAAGCGTTGGACAAGTCAAACCAGGTCTTCGCTTCTTCGGGTTTCAGCTTGGAATACCAGTCGAGTGCATCCCCCTCCAGACTTTCTGGGAATAGCCTCAAAGGCAGATTTTCATCATCTGTTGGCCTACCCAACTTGTTGGCGAACAATCTGAGGTGTGTCTTGGGATTGCCCGTCCCATCATACTTGTTAAACTTCGGAGTTTTGAACCCCTCAGGCAATTGCACATTCGGGAAAAGGCAAAGCTCATCGTAATCCAAGACTCCTTGTTTGTTCAACCCCTGACTTTTCTTTATAAACTCATCGAAACGGTCCAGGCGTTTGAGAAGCTTTATATCAACGGGAGCGGAAGATTCCCCAATTTCTGCCTTGGTTTGAACAATATGGTCTGGTAGGAATGGCTCAGCAACAGAGTGATAAAAGGTATGCGGCTTAGGAGGTATATTCGAAGTGATTTGGGGCTGTGGGCCTTGCATGTAAGTAGGGAAGAATGAAGGATCAGGAGGGCAAGTGTATGGCAAACGTATGGTGGGATAGGTGAAAGTTCCTTCGGGTGGAATAATGAAGGGTGGAGTAAAAGTAGTTTGGGTCGTGGCTATGCCAAACGATTCTGGCTCCGGCTGACTGTCGGGTTCAGGCTCAGGTTGAACTCCACTACTGATAAGCTCATCGATTAATTTCTTTTGGACGGCCATTTCAGTTGCCATTTCACCAAACTTCGTAAGCATCTCGGTCAGTTGGACCCCCAAACTTGCAGTCTCAGGTTGAGCTGTAGTAGCAGACCTATCCGACTGTTCCGGTTGTGAACTCATGTTTACACGATTCCTCTGGGCTTGACTGCGGGATCGCGTTATGATGGGGCTTCGACGAGAAGCTATGTTTAAAATTACCTGAAAATTTTGAAAGATTGCCTTTAGATTTAGCCGTCGCTTAATTATTCCAAAGAAAATAAAGAAAAGGAAAAGAAAAAGGCAAGAGTTAGTAGATATCCAGAAAACTCGGATGCATGTCCTATGGGGGAACCCTTTTATGCCAAGGGTAGGCCTAGCATGAAAATGCAATCCTCCAGAGCAGGCACTATACAATACCTGATGGATCCAATCAGCTTATGGAGTGAAAATAATTTTGAAAAATTTGGCCCATTGGAATAAGAAGAGACGTTTGTCAAAATGAGGACCTCGTCCGAAGGGATTGATTACCTTTGATTTGCAAAACGCATGGGTTTGACCTTGACGAACTTCCTATTCAAAGAGATTGGAATTCGTTGATAAAATTTCTCAGTGAATTACGGGTCAAAACCCCAATTGATCAAGTGATTGCAACGGACGGTTTTCTTCAAAATTGACTAGATTTCCCAATTTGGAATTTGACAATGAAACCCCAATAGGGCAAATGGATTGAATGAAGTTGACAATTTATTTAAAATCGACCAAATTACCCTAAAAAGGGAAACAGGTCAAATGAATTGAATGAAATTTATCCAAAATTAATCAGATCTCCCTAAAAAGGGTAAATTGATCAAACAGATTGAACGAAACTTGATTTATTCAAAATCGGCTCGGTTGCCCTAAAAATGGGTAAATTGGGCAAAAGACCCTAAAAAGGGTAATTTGGTCAATTGAATTGACAATTTATTCAAAAGCGACCGAATGACCCTAAAAAGGGTAAATTGGTCAAAAGATTTGATGATTTATTCAAAATCGACCGAATGACCCTAAAAAGGGTAAATTGGTCAAATGAATTGATGATTTATTCAAAAATCGACCGGATGACCCTAAAAAGGGTAAATTGGTCAAAGGAATGGTTTATTTAAAATCGATCATGAATTGACAAAATGGATTGATCGAATCGGCCGGCCATTGGTGGTTTCAGAAAATCAGTCTATGAGCCTTCTAAAAATCAAATTTTGGCCTCAATTTATTTATCATCTCAATAGGAGGAATCATTTGTGAATTTCTTCGAATTAATGTCCTTTTACGCAAGGGAATTTTACCAAGTTTGATAAATTGGCCAAAAAGTGATTATTAGATGCTCATATTCCAAAGATCACTCTATGAAAATGATCGGATCTTACCTTACCTTGTGCACTACCCCTTTGGATGGTACATGAAATATAAACGTGCAAGTCTCATTGGATTAAGTATCCGAGACACAAGGTGGTTTATTCTTAAACACGGGATTCCCTATGTGGCATTCCCTTTCTATGGTTTATGCATGATGCCAGTTTATTAAAGCGATGTAAATATGCGACAAATATGACCTAAAGGACATGAATAATGCATCGGGGGAAAGGTCTAAAAATGAAATGTATTTATTGAAAATCAAGTGCAATAACTGAAATTTAAACAGGTGAGCTATCTAGTGGGTGAGTCACTAAAAGAGTGCCAAAAAGGGTCTCTTATTGCTAAGGCATATGAATGCAGGCCAAGAAACAAAAGAATGGTTAGTGCAATTGATAAAGCACATAACACATTGGGAGCAATTAAGAAAAAGAAATACAATAAAACAAGTAAAAGGGGTGGAACCCCTTCCCTCGTGCCTAATGTGCTTAAAATAGGGTGAGGCTGACTCTAACCTAGGAAAATTCTAACATGGATGCATGAGGTTGGGGTTCACTAATGCCTAGACACGATAAAGCTTCGGCTCCCAAGCCTTCAGACCTAAAGGCGAAGGGTCATCACTCCCAGGGCCTTTGGTCGGTGGCTCGAGTGATCCCTTAGGTAGCGCTATGGGCGCAGAGCACACCAGCCGCCTACCCAAGGCAATCGATCCTAATCCTACAAGGCGGTGTGGGAAACGCCCACGAAAATAAAAATAAAATGGGATAAAGCAAGTAAACGTGCACGTATGAAGTGTTCCCCTATTTTGAGGGAAGGGGTTGAGAACCACGCGAGGCTCTAAAGGTGACACACACCCCCTCCCAAATGCAATACAAGCACGAGATAAACAAGTAAACATACATCCAATCAACCAATCACACATACGTGAGTGAGGGAATAGTTGGATACGCGCGCGAGGCAAAAGGCCCTAAAAATGGAAAATGCAACCCTAATATCCAAATGCAATGCATAAAAAGGGTAGAAAAAGGAAACGAATGGCTAAGTCAAATGCTTGGACCCACTTAGGAAGTTCCCCAGTGGAGTCGCCAACTGTCGCGCCCCACTTTTCGAATGAATGATGGTGTGTGAGAAGTGTGGTGTGAACGTGTGCAACATGAAAAGTAAAAGGCCATGGGACTTTGGAAAGCGACGATTTGGCCAAATGAAATTTAAAAAGGGTTTTTTAAATATGAAAACGGAGTCGCCACTTGGTATAGATTTGGGGTGTACCAAGTCACCCAAAAAGTGTTTTTTAAAGACAAAATAGTAAAACCCTTTTTAAAACGACTCCTAGTCCACGTAAGCCAAAGAAAAAGGTTCGGGGGTCACGTTTGACAAAGGGGAAGGCAAGGATAGAATCCAAGGCACCCCTTTGACCTAGCCAAGGCTAGTTGCGCGACTTAAACCAATTTTTCCTAGTTTTCTACCCAATGTATGTTCGCACGTTGGATATGACTATGTGAATGCAGAACGGAAAGGAAAATGCAATCCTAAATTCTACGATGTCTCTCGTGAGGCTTTTGGTCCCAAATCACATGAATTGTGGCGGCCAACAAAGGAAAACCTCATAGAGGTCGGTTAATGCAAATGAGATTCAAGCGTGCAAGTGTGAAAGTGTATGAAAGATGCAAGAAATGCAAGTGCAAGTGTGCGAAATTGTATAAAGGTGCTTGTGTGAAATTGTAAAACAAATTCAAGTGTTTTCGTGTGCAAGTGTATGAAAAGGTGCATGTGTGGAATTGTATGAAAAATCCAAGTGTTTGTGTGCAAGTGTATGAAATATAGTGATAAGTACATATAGGTGTAATTAAGTGCAATTTTGTGAAGTAGAAATCAAAATGAACAATAAGGAAAGGAAAATGTGAATTGAAAAGAATGAGTAAGTGATAAACGAGAATGAATGAACCTAAGGGAATGCATCAGGTCGGGTATGGGAATGACTCCTAACTTTTCGACTTCGATTTTCCCTTTGATTAGAAGGTGAAACTAGCGTGCTAAGGCTATCGAATAGCCACACTCGCTCGTCTCCCTTATCGGAAGGGGACTCTCAAGCAAAATGAACCCTATAGCTAGTATGGGATGCAAAACCTAAGAATGAGGGGAAAGGGGTTCGAGGATCATGCCAAATGATAAAACTAAGAAAAATGCGTGATATGTGGTGAACAAGCAAATGATATGCTAATGAGGGGAAATCCCTAAGGGTCTAGCGTTGGACTAGCCCATTCTATGAATTCCGACTAGCGTTGGACTAGCGGAAACGTACATTCATCCATTCCATTCATTCATGGCCATGAAAGCAAGTAGACATGCCAAAACACTCGTAACCACGTAACACGTAACACTTAGCATGCTCGACTAGATGCAAGGGCCTAATAAAGCAATTAAACATGTTGCAACAAAAACAAGCAACCAAGGGGAAGGGGAAATGGACCAGATGCTCTCCAAGCCCTATCTATTACAAGCCAAGAGGTGTACACATACCCCATAAAAAGCATAAAGGGGAAGGGGAAATGGACCAGATGCTCTCCGAGCCCTATCTATTACAAGCCAAGAGGTGTACACATACCCCATAAAACTTAAATGAAATAAAAAGCAAGTAAATGCACGCAAGGAGGTAAGGAAAGCGGAGTAGACATGCATATTCACATAACACGTAGGAGCACGTAGGGTCAAATGAAGTGCAAATGAAGGATAGAGTGTACCTCCCTTGAAGCGACGCCCTAACGTAGTGAAATTACTAACTTACCCTCCAAAATAATAAAAAGGTCAAGGTACCACTTAAATTATCAAATAATCACATGAAACAAAAATTAAATATGAAAAATGAAAGTTAAACACTAAATTGAGTCAATTAAAGTATTTACATAGACAAACCAACTATGTACAAAGCAATTAATGCAAGAGGGACTTAATTAGAAGGACATGAAAATTTCTAAAAGAGAGTAAAATAAAATACCAAAATTGATGACTTAAGATGAGACCCATAAAAATCAAATGCAAAAATGTGTTTAGAACACAAATCCAAGCTAAAAAATTCTATTAAAACTTATTGAACCTCAAAATGCATCCTAAAACTCACTAAACGTCTTACCCAAAATCATGTCAAAGCAAACCAAAAACAATTAAGATTCTAGAATGACAAAAGTGATTAAATTATTCAACTAATTGGACCATAACAAGGCAAGGGGGAACTTAGGGGGTTAAAGTGCAAGTGTTTTAGGACCTAATTGCCTATAATTAAACATAATTGGGCCACAGCTAGATAAGGGGAAACTGGAAGGATCAATGTGCAAAATTCAAAAGTATTTTCATGCAAAACCCATGCAATCACGTAGAAAAACTTCCTGCAATGAGACCAATAAGACTGCTGCATTCTTTGTTTCCATTTCCAACACCGTGATTCAGATTTAGCCAAAACTTTTCTTAATTTAACATCCAAAACTTCAAACCAAACAACAAGACATAAATTTGCCATTCAAACAAGCAAAAACCTGGGAAGAAATCATGCAAATGTTAAATCTGAATCATGCAAGACCATGTAGAAAAACAAATTCTTATTTCTGCAACATGAACTACGCAGCTGCCCACTTTCCATTTTGCATTCGGGAATTCCTTTAAATTTCTGGACCAAACCAAACGCAGTTCACACTCAACAACCCATCACCACCTGATGCTCTCACTTTACAATGCAACAAAAGAAATCAATCAAACAAAAGGAGCCTACAAAGCAAATTTTCTGCTGCAACATTCATTCCAGAATTTTCTGCGACTAAGTTCTAGATGCAATCTCCTTTTCATTCAAATGCAACTCATGTCTCTTCTAACGACAAATAGATCAAAGTAACAAGATAACCAAGCTTTCTTTTAACTTTTCAACATAAAAGTTTATGTTTAAGCTCCAGAAATTCATACGAAACAGAAATCTAGCAAGCATCAAATGACCATATTTTCAAAATTTCTGCATTTTTCAGTTAATGTTGCTTCTGCAACTTTTAGCAACTTATCAAGACATGAAAACCAACTTTGAAGTTAATCCAAGCAAACATGGCTGCGCATCCAAACGAACAAGGAACATAAAAAGCAACATGCAAAGATTCTGGACACGATGTTCATGTGACAGTGGCTAGCAACCTGGAATTCACTTTTCATTAAGCATCCGCATATGATTCAAGCATTTCAGCTTCCCCAAACATGCAAACCCAACATCACAACTTTAAACGGGGCAACCAAACTACACAAAACTTGAAATGGAGTATGAAGATCAACAAAGATTTCTTTTCACTCTTCAACACAATAATTAACATATACGGATTCAAATGGGTCGAGCAAATCTGGAAATGAAATGCGACTTCCAGCTATAGCATTCAGGACAACGTACGCAGCCAATAAAATCTAACAAAACAACAACAACAAACCTCATGAACTCTCACGAATCCCATCAACCAAACCCATAGGAAAAAGGTCTCAAACTACCCTTCCCAAAACCCAAACCAAAACTTCAGAACAAACTCATTCGGCTTCATGGAGCAAAGAGTGTATGAAGATTGACAGCTTTTGGAGGTCATGCTGGAATACAACAACAAGTGCCAATCTACCAGTAATCATCAAATTATGGCCCAAAAGAGGATTACAAATTTCATTCTTAATCCAAAACTTCAGCAACCAAATATAAAGCTCTAATCTTGTGCGGGGGAAAAAAAATGAAGCAGAAAACATGCGATGAGCTGTCCCAGAGGGAAAGACTTTAATTAATGTACTCTACCTGCTCCCACTCCCTCTTTGCAACAAAGAAAAACCGTTGCTTAATACAAAAAAAAAAACATGAATCCGAGCCTCTCCTTTTTTACCCAAATGCGCAAAATAGCCAATATAAGGAAAGAAGAAAATGAAAGAACGTGGCAACGTCTGTAGCATTGGAGGTTTTGCAGCTTATGATGTAAATCTTATAACCCATGAACATAAGAGAAGGAAAGATTACCTTTAGCAGTTTTGGAGCTAAACCAAATCCAGATCCTTGCACAATGAATCTCTGCGAAACCCTTGCTTCCTTCACCAACCAGCTTTTCCTTCTCGACCCAAAAGCTTGCCCTTTTTACTCCTCCGAAGCCCTTTTTATCGTTGGTTTCTTTCCTCACTCAGCCGTAAACTTGCCCCAGATTTCTTCTAGTTTTTATTCCCGTTTCCCCAAGCTTTTTCCGCAGCCAAATCCCTCTTTCTCTCGGTCTCTATTTCTTCAAGACTCCACCTTTCCCTCTCAATCTCTCAGCTCTCCGTTTTTCTTTTAGCCGTTCCTTCTTGTTCTAGATTTTTCCCCCTTTCAACCCCTAGCCGCTACGTAGCCTTCTAGTTTTCCTTTTTTCCGTTCCCGAATCTTCTCCCCTCAGCTGCTAACTCTCTCCCCCGTCACTCTTAGCTCCTCCTGCGGCTGTTCTTTTTCCTTGGCTTTTATATGGGACTCAAGGCTACTAACCCTCACCCCAATGGTGAGGATGAAGGGCCTGTCCTTCCTTCACATCCAGCCATCCAAAGGACCCTCTGAGATTGCGCTTTGCACGCTGCAAAAATTTGCAGCGTGCATGCCGCGACTCTTTTTTTTTTTTTCTTTCCAACTTAATAAATACATAATATAAATAATAATAATAATAATAATAACAAAATGACAAAAACCATGTAATAATAATAAGAATGAAAACAAATAAATAAAAAAAACAAACTAAATAAATAAAAACAACAAAAATGTCCATTTTTCAATTTTTCTTCATTTTTCCTTTTTTTTTCTTTTTTCAAAATAACTTAATAAAAATAACTAAGGTGCAAAAAGGTTGAATGTAAAGAAATAAACATATTTTTGTGAACCAATTTTTTCCTTTCTTTTCCATTGTTTTTTCCAAGAAACCTAAAAACCTATTTTTTTGAATTTTTCTTTTCAAGAAAGCATTGAATAAAAACAAAATGACTACAACATATTTTTGATGTTTTCCTTTTCTTCTTTTTTTTCTAAAAACTCTACGCTAATTTTAAACTTAAAAGCTAAAACTAAAAATTAAAACTAAAAGTAAACAACGAATGCAAGCAATCTAAAATGAAAATCATGAAATAGATGCCACATAAAATTATTCAAAATTTGGTGTCTACATCGTGGTCAATGTATTTCGATGGAGCTGCCCACCGTGATGGAGCTGGTGCGGGAGTTGTCTTTTATACTCCTGAAGCAGATATATTGCCATACTCTTTCACTTTAACACGCCGGTGTTCCAACAATGTGGCTGAATATCAGGCGTTGATTCTCGGTCTTGAAACGGCTGTGGACATGAAGCAGTTGCATCTTAGAGTCTATGGTGATTCAAAATTGGTGGTAAATCAACTTCTCGGTGTTTATGATGTCAAGAAGCCCGAATTGATCCCATATTATAAGTATGCAAGACAACTCATGGGATATCTGGGCGATGTCACTATAGAACATATCCCTAGAAATTTCAACCAACAAGCTGATTCTTTGGCAAGGGTGGCGTCTATGATCACTCTACCTTCTCATCGAAATCAAATTTCAATTTGCCAAAATTGGGTCATACCTCCGATGTTTGATGAAAATGATGATGGTGAGGAAGAAAATGCTTACCATATTTTTGTCCATGAGATCGAAAAGGAGGATTGGCGTCACCTCATCATTGATTACCTTAATCATGGGAAGTTACCAGAAGATCCTAAGAAAAGGGTTGATATACGTCGTCGAGCGCCACGTTTCATTTACTACAAAGGGACGCTTTACCGAAGGTCATTCGATGGGGTGTTTCTACGATGTCTTGGAGAAGATGAGACCATGCAAGCAATGGAGGAGGCTCACTCTGGGATATGTGGTGCTCACCAATCTGGCCCGAAATTACACTTTCGCATTAAAAGAATGGGATACTACTGGCCAACAATGGTAAAGGATTGTATCGATTTTGCTAGAAAATGTCAAGCTTGTCAATTCCATGGCAATTTCATCCGTCAACCTCCTGAACCATTGCATCCAACTGTAGCTTCTTGGCCGTTCGATGCTTGGGGTTTGGATATAGTTGGACCGCTTCCAAAATCTTCCGGAGGACACATTTTTATTTTGGCAGCGACGGATTATTTCTCAAAGTGGGCCGAAGCGGTTCCTCTAAGAGAGGTCAAAAAGGAGAATGTAGTAGATTTTATCCGCTCGCACATCATTTATCGATATGGGGTCCCGCGTTATATCATCACCGATAATGGTAAACCTTTTTGCAATGTAGCAATGAACAAACTTTGCGAAAAGTTTCATTTCAAACAATACAATTCGTCCATGTACTACGCTGCCGCAAATGGACTCGCTGAAGCATTCAACAAGACCTTATGTAATCTGTTGAAGAAAATCGTGGATAAATCGAAAAGGGATTGGCATCTTCGGATTGGAGAAGCGCTTTGGGCATACCGAACCACTTTTCGAACTCCCACACAAGCAACCCCATATGCGCTTGTTTACGGTGTTGAAGCTGTTCTTCCACTTGAGTGTCAAATACCTTCGCTAAGAATTGCAATTCAAGAAGGGCTCAGTGGAGAAGATAATGTTCGTCTTCGCCTTGAGGAATTAGAAGCACTCGACGAAAAGAGATTGGAAGCTCAGCAACGGATTGAGTGTTATCAGGCTCGCCTTTCAAAGGCATTCAATAAGCACGTTCGACCCCGCTCTTTTCAAATTGGAGAGTTAGTGCTCGCCGTTCGGAGACCAATCATTCTCACTCATGGCGGACAAAGAAAGTTTACTCCTAAGTGGGATGGTCCATATGTCATTCGAGAAGTATATACAAATGGCTCATACAAGTTGGTTGCTGAAGATGGATTAAGGGTTGGCCCCATCAATGGCAAGTACCTAAAAAGGTACTATGCATAATCGGAACCGCGCGATGCTCCTGGCCCGCATGAGCTAAAACTGTGGATGGCAACCACCAACAGTGTAGTATGTGGTTAAACTGCTGAAACACTCCACCAAGTCTAAGGTGGTAAACAAATAGATACTCCTGGCCCGCATGAGGTTAAAATGTGAACGGCAGGAACTACGTGTGACTTGATTCCCTTGTTGGGATACGTAGGCAGCTTGGAGGGCATCCTCTAAGTTCAGTTACACCGCTCCAAATCAAATCCTTGTCCCTTACAAAAAAAAAATGAAAAAAGAATTTTCTCTTTCCAAAAAATAAAAAAAAATAAAAAAAAATAATAAAATGCTCCATTTGAGTTCTTTTCTCTTAAAAAAAAACATGAGATAAGAAATGAAAAGCATTTTATTATTCAAAAGAAAACTCATTACATGGAAAAAATGAGTGATAAAATAATTCAAGGAAAAGAAGAACATGGTGGAAAGTCTAAATATCAAATTTGTATTCCACTACAGCTACTTTATATGATTCAAGTGCAGAATTCATGTCTTCAAGTTCCTTCATTGCGTTATCAGTCATGATGCTAGTATTTTCAATGGAAGATAGCTCATCATGCGCTTGGGTTATTTCAGCCTGGATCTCCTTGAAGGTCTCATACTTTTGATCGATAGTCGAACTGATTTCCAGGCCTTGTTTCTCCAAACTGATGAGTTCCTGTTGCAGAACCTTCTTCCTGTCTTCAATGGACTGCAACTTTTCTTCAAGACTTTGCAAGTGACAAGTTAGTCCTTCTTCCTTTGCCTTAACTCTCTTGAGTTGGACGGTCGCGTTGGAAAGGAGTTCTGCATGTGTTTCTTTGCTCATCCTTTCCCACGATGAGGATGCCAGAACATCATATGCCTCCGCCTTGGCAAACAATTCCATCAAGTGATCTTTTAAAGGGAGACCATTGGTAGAATCCGTTCTTGTGATTTCCGCAATGATTTCCTCTGCACACTCTTTTAAAGAAGAGATCTGTTCAGTTGGAGTGTCAAGAATCTGTCCGCGAAAATCCATCAACAAACTCTGCAAGTACTTCCTTCGATGCGCCTGGATCAATTTTTGACCATGAAATTCTGAAACCAATGCTACCTTAGGTTTTTTCCGGATTTCGTGCAAATTAGACAGCTCCTTCTTTGACAAAGCGCCTCCACTGGGGGCAAGTTGCTTTGGGATGCTGATAACGACTTCGTCACCTTTCTTGTTTGAAATTATAGCATCAGTCTCAAGTTCAAGTGGTGAATTGGTATCAACATCTTCTTGGTGGAATTCAAGAAGTGGGGGCTGAAAAAAAAAATGTTTTGAGGGTCTTTTTTTTTTAAAAAAAAAGAAAAGGAAAATATGATTACCTTAAGTGGCGACACTCCAACCGACGGTGGTGAAAAGGAAATTTCCTCCAAATCAGAAGATGTCCTCTTCTTCGATCGGTTCCAATGACGGTCTTGGCTACTACTGCCGCTTGCCAACGAATGGGTTCCTCTCTGGGTAGATTCGATACCCTGAGCTTGAGTCCCTTCTTGTCCTATAGCCTCGAGAGAACCACGATCGTCCATCATTTCAATTTCGACATCTTCTTCTGTGTGAGTCACTGATAAAGATTTTGAAACCATGGGCGGCATCTTCTTTGCTGGAATCACTGGTTGCGCCTCTTTGATGGCCTGTCGAGAGTCCTTGGAAGACTTATTTCTTGTAACAATATTTTCCAAGGAGCTACTAATGGTTTTGTTCTTCCGCAAGGTAGATGAGGTAAGACCCGTTACAATCTCTATAACTCCATTAGGATGCACTGACTCGTTGGCGGAGGTAATCTTGCTCTTCTTCGATGATTGCTGAGGGATCTTAACGGTAAATTTTAAGGGAGTTGAAGAGACACTATTTGACCGAGTCGACCACCAGGCATCATAGTCTTTGGTGATCAATGGATACTTCCTGTGCATGGGTATAGTCATCCGAGATCGCGTCTGAGTGCGAACTGAGGAATCCCATAGTTGAATAGCTTCACCTAAGGTATAAGTGTGAGTGATCTCTTTCAAGTTGTTGGGGATGTCCTGACAAAAGCCAAATTGCCTGCTAAACCTGCAAGGATTATATTTTTCAATAATGAAAGTATTGTCCTTACGTAAAGTTAAATGGCAGGAGCGTTGACTAATGAAGTAACTCGTGAGTCTTGATGATAAGGATCCGTCATCGATCAACGCCTTTTCTTCATTCTCAGTCCAGCACAACTTAGGAAGCATCAATGGATTCGTTTCTTTGAAGATTTCCTCAGCTTCCAATTGGCCATAAAATATTGCCATTTTCTCACCACTAAATCTTGTCATGCGGGCGTGGTGGCTACTTACTTGATGATTTTCGTAATATACGTCGAAGTATTGGCCAATCCAAGCATAGACGTAATGGATTGGAAAAGTCACCCCACATTCTCCAAGGTTAGGGGCGTGGACGATCTCCCTCAACCCATGATATATGCTCGCAAGGACGGGAATTGCAAGACAAAATCTTTTCCCCGTAGCCATTAAGCATGCAACCTTGAAAACACTTGGGCGAATACGGTCGACCTTTTTGCTTGGCAAAAGGAACTTGCAGATCCAACACGCTATGAATGCCGCAATATAGGTCTCCTTTCTTAGAGACCCTGGGATACCCAGGGTGTCAAAAGGGACGTTGAAGTCATTCGTATCGGCAAGGTCGTAAGGCTCCACGCTTCCAGAAGGGTTGTAAGTCATTTTTGGTTTAGATGTGGTCTTCCTTCTATTCGCTCTACTCGGAGGAACCCTATACCTAGCCTCTCCTTTGAACCAGAAGCGAATCCAGTCCTTCATCCATACCCCTTGGTCATTCGTCCAGAGGTGGTAGTAAGCCGAAAAAAGATGCCTGCAACTCTCGGGGAGAAGTGGTTTCCCTTCTTTGTCGCGAGTGAGGAGCTCCCGCGCCGAAGGAACAACTTCATCGAAAAATGTGCCGTCGACCGAAAGGCCACCGAGTCGATAAAGGTCCCAAAGTGTGATGGACAACTCCCCAACGGGCGTATGGAGCGTGTTCGTCGAGGGACACCAATATTTGAAGAAGGCCCGCAAGATATTTTCACAGCGGTCGTAGGAGTATCTCGACGCGTAGACGGCTTCAAATATACCAGCGCGTGTGAGTATGTCTTTATACCTTCCAAGCATGTTCTCAACCCACTCCCAATAATGGGAGGTGAAGCACGCCTCACCGAAGAATGACGAAGGGGTTTTCCATGTAGCTTTGTCAACATTGAAGCCCACGAACGGAAGCGTGAATTTGGCTATTTCTGGATCTCCATTGTGAAGTGACGAGTTTAATACGACCACTTCATCTTCCCTCGATGTAGTGGAGTAAGTCGACGGTGCCACCACTTCCTTGGTCCACTTGCTAGTCCAATTTTCGAGATGAAAGCTTTCTTCAAGGGGTATAAAAGATTCGGCGAGCGCCCCAACAGCTGGTTTATACACATGTAGCGACAAGCTCTTTGATTGAGGCCCTCCCCTTTCATCCGTCAGTGAAATATGCGGCACTGGCACGGTGTAGTCCTTAATTTGCATGATTGCTGAAATTTTGTAAAAGAAAATATTAGAGGATGCAGGAGTTTCGTGCAAGAAGTTTGGTAATTAAATTACCTAATTGGTTGCCTCTTCTCAAATCCTCAAAATTGTTTCAAACTCCTTTTCAGGCACGAGATGAGGTATCTACAAAAGAGCAAGTTAGTAAAATTGGGATATTGACATGGACTGGGGCAAAAAAAAAAAAAAAAAAAAAAAAAAAAAAAAAAAAGAGAGAAGAGTTTGAGGTCAGAGTTCTAACAAAAAGAAGGGAAATTTCTGCTCAAATATCATATTTGGTATTGTCCCAATAGATGAGCAAAAAAAAAAAAAAAAAAAAGGCTCAAATACCATATTTGGTATTACCCTCATAGATGAAAAAAGAGGGCTCAAATATCATATTTGGTATTGTTCAAAAAAAAAAAAAAAAAAAAAAGGGGGCTCAAATATCATATTTGGTATCACCCTCATAAATGAGCAAAAAAAAAAAAAAAAAAAACAAAACAAAACAAAAAGGGGGTACAAAAATTTCAGCCATGAGAAATGGCTCAAATGCTATGCTTGGCGTTATTTTAAGTAGATAAACCGAAGGATTAAGTTGCTTTGCAAATTGTAATATGCTGGGGATACGAGTCAAAAGCGCATGTCAGGAGGACAAATAAATTCCAAGGGCTGACCGTGTTCAAGGTGAATAAAAAAAAAAAACTTGAAGTACCTGGCAAATAGAAAGTGCTTATTGGAGTATAAGCAGCCGATGATGGCTGTCCCGTGCAACAGACAACGGCTGACTCTGGCGCAGCGGCAAGTTGATGATGCGGCTAGAAATTTGATGGTGCGGCAATTGGTAAAGCTAGCCACGGCTATTTATAGGGGAGATTTGATGCGAACCCGGGCCGAGAGAGAAAGTCTTCTTCCGTAAGAATTTGAGAAGGAAGTCAATTCCTTGTTGGAATGACTTTGCTAAGCCTAAAAGCGCATGTCAGGAGTTGCCGGCCAAGAGCTCGCTTCGGTCAAAGAATCCCAATTCAATTTGGGAAGTGAGCAAACATAGTCAATGTAGGAAAAGGCTTAGTGGGCCACGAGAGAGAGTCATATTGGAAGATAACCACCAAAGCTTGTTGGATGATGCACGGTGAGTTTGAAGCCTTTGGCATGATATGCTTTGACTTGGGATTGTAGCATTAAATGTTGCATGGAGTGGTGGCCCCCGCATGGTCATCTTGTGACCAATTCAAGAGCTGTGAAATTGTGAAGCCTTTGAGTCCATTCACGGACTTTTGTTGTAAGACTCCAGTAGAGAGTAATTCGGCCTCGGGGTTCTCCTAATCATCATCAGCATCGAATACTATTTGGAGTTCAAATACTACTTGGAATCTGGCAGGCGTGTTGTGCGAATTAATCAAGACCCGTGGCTATTTTGACACTTAAATTTCAGCCTTGCGGTATTCGAATCAAAATGAAAAAAAAAAAAAAAAAATCGAAGAATGTCGAAACTTGTCCGTTCAAGTTTTACTCTTCGTAAACAAGTTTCGAGGGGGCATTTGTAGACAATGGAATTTTAATTAAATTCTAAAAATTACCATTGGTCTATAAAATATTTTTATCCAATCGGATATTGCCATATGGCATGTACACTTGGAAAGTTTGGTTATTAAATAGCCAATTATATTCCTCCACGTGTCAAGTTGAGGTGTTCCAAACCAATTCAAATCGCAGGGGTACCTTCACCAACCAAATCATATCATATCACATACCTATTGGATAAATATCTAAGTATTTATTTCTTATTAAAGGGATAATATTTAGAGTTATTTAATCCAAGTATATCTCTTATATACTGCAATGGCCTGGCCAGTAAAATAGCGCCACGTCACGTGTCCCCGCAAGTCTAGCCAATCGAGAAATTACTTATCTCTTTATTAATGAAGAGATAATATTTAACTGGCACAGTCCTAATATGACTGTACGTCTTGCTAGGCAAGTAGAGTGGTGTACATGATCTCAACCTCCACCTCTTGCTACAACTATAAATAGAGGTCTCTCAACCAAGTTAGGGACACAAAAATAAAATACACAGAGATATCAAGAAGCATCTCATACACTCAAGTGGTGAAGTTCCAAGCTACGAAGGGTTGGGTCTTCAAACTCTTCAAGTCTTCCATATAGCAAGGCTTGAGCCTCCAAATATTCCCAAATTCTTCAAATCTTCTATATCAAGATTTGAACGAATCGGTGGTGGATCCAAGAACAAGCTGCGAAGCCCTTGGATTGGCGTTCGAGGAGAAGAATCGAGGGAAACCCTCCACAAGTTCGAGAAAACCCCAGAGATTGTACCTACATATTTTTCTAAATTTATATATATTTGTCGTGTATTTCTTTTTCTTGTCGTTTTGCAGACTTGAAATTTTTATCGCGTACAGTATTAATTTAGACAAAAACAGGTTGGCACACTATTAAGAAGATGCTTTTTTCAACATAGCATTTGATGTGCGATTGCAAAAAGGAGGACCGAAGAATGATTCATGTATAGTCATAGTTTTACCCCAATTTCTATGTCATGGAGAAATTCGGGGTATCCACAAATTGACCTCAAATTTTGGCCAAATATATTAAATTTCACTATATGTTATCCAATATTCTATCCAAAAATAAAAATATCGAAAAAAGTAAAGTAGACATGTTTTACCTTGAACCAAAGATAATACTTGGTGCTATATCTTATTTTTGGATGCACTTCCTCACTTTGTTTTGGACGAATAATTCTTTATGCAAATCGACATAACCCCAACAGCACTTCTGCCACATTTCTATGGATGGTTTCCGTTGAATGTTGGAATCTTTCAGCTACTACTCGAGTTCGCGTGCTATAACTTAACATAATTAAAGTCATGGCTAGCGCTTTCTCGATTGACACATACTTGTGTGGATTTTGAGGGACGTAGTTATTGCCTACTAGAACATCACAAAATCGCATAAAATTGTCGACAGTGATTCGGCAATTCTCTAAAATACGTAATGGGTGTCCTGTTATTAGCTCTTGAACACTTCCAACCAGGCATGTCAGAATTGCGGCAAGGTATTTTGATAAGAGACCCATCATAACGTTCCGCTTCCAGTGAAAAAAGTAGCATAGCTGCTGTTGAGAATTGCCTCTTCATCTTCTTCAGAGCGTGAGCCGGAAGAGGAGGAAGCGAAGTACGGATTAAAGTTGGCCATGTATGGAAAATAGCTATAAGCCTGCAATGGATGAAAACAGGTAGTTGTTAATTAAATGGCAAGTTGAAATCTAAAAATCTCAGGACTTCACCTCGTTGCTATGACTGAAAGAAAAACTAATGAGGACGATGGGAGGGGGAGCGTTAATACAGGACAGGACCTTAAATAGATGTTATAGCAGTAGTCATTTAATTGCTCGGGAAGACTATAGCTAAAGTGTCAATTCCTTACGGGAAAGTAAAGGTGGAGGACCGATGATGCACTTCTTTTGAGGCAAGTAAGAAATAAGAAATCCTAACGTTTTAGTGTATAGAGAACAAAAGGTGGTGTGAATTAGTTTTGATGTTTTGTTATATATATAGTGGGCAGATTCAGGGACATGGATGTGATGGAGGCCTGCATAGCTTTTGTCATCCACTGTAAAGTTGTAGGAGTGCAGTATGTTGAACAGAAAAAGAGATGCCTAATCAATCTGTTCATTCATGTGCCTTCCTTGGTGGCCCCTGTTTATTTGCTCTAGTTATTTCCTTACGTGAAAAGCGCATTTGAGGCATGTTAGTGGGTTTCTGGCCACTGTCGGTGAATTGAGACAAGATGTTCTCTATTATTGCATATACAATGCATGAGATAAATCATCCAATTTTTGAATGAGAAACAAACATATGCCAATCTCACTGGATGCACTTCAATTGGACAGGTCTGACATTTACAAAAGTACTCAAGTACCCAAGGTCATAGCTTTTTGTTAGAGATGTAGTAGGAGGTGTAGTAGGACACCAGACTTTTCTTCATTGATGATCTATGTTGCTGCATGAAGCAAAACACTCAGCCTTTGGCACTTTCCTTAATTTCTTCTTGAGCAATTTATTTTCCTTTGCTAAATCATAGAAATCAAATTGAGCAAATCAATCATATCAGCTTTTACGTGGTCATTAGAGGTTGTGATCAGGTCACAATTGATTAAAAGTGCACAAAAAATGATCATCGTTGGTACTCACTTTGACTGGGAAGGGCATTATAGATAAGAATCAAGTGAAAAAAAACATAAACTCAGGAAATGGAAAAGAAGACTCCAAACTAAGCACCTGCAAGTTTAGTGACTCTCTTTCCATTGCATAAGTCACTGAAATATCCATTTTCACATTGGACTTGAAATTTATGTGTTAGAAAACAGTTCAAAATCAACCTGTTTAAGGAAATTTTGTGGGGAAGTACAAAACTTGGTGTCCTACTACACCTCCCAAAATAATTTCAGCCTGCCTGTCAAAACTTCCCCTGGTTGATTAAATATACTCCAAAGTGAAGGTTTCACTTTGGAGCAGCAAGTTAAAAACTAGCTTTGGAGCAAACAGTCCAAAGTCAGTTCGACTGAAGCTCACATAGCAGCATTTTATGGTGCTCACAAACACTTTGCATAAATCCACGAGAAAGCATTGGATAACCAACTATGAGCAATTGGATGCAATCCATTAAGGCTATGGTGTCCAAAATAGCTCACTCAAAATAAAAAATGTCATCTTATAAGCTGCTAACATGGGACAACAGAAAAGTAATCTGCCATCTCTTATATAATAAATATCCGACTCCAAACTTAATGTTCATAACAGCTAAGAAACATCAAAAAATAGGTAAATTCATTCACTGATACAATCAGGTGGTCAAACTAACAATAAAATTCCACCAAATACAACAACATATAATCAATAAAAACAGGGAAACAAGCTATCTGATCATAGCAATAATAGAAACAAGAAATTTAAATTCACAAAGTTAGGCCCGTGAGGTTTCCTACTTCTCGACGATCTTTGGCACGATGAACAACTCAATCCATGTCATCTGCTCACTCTCACTGAAGCTATGAAATAAAGCACGGAACTCCTCATCCAACAATTCTTTCAAGAGATACATTTGTAGAGTTCTCTCTAACTTCAGCCCTTGAACAACTTTTTTGGTTACTTCAATTGAATACTTCTTCTTTGCTGCTCTATCGGTAGAAACTATGGAGGAAAATCTGTTGAAATTGCTCAGTGCCTCTTGGTAGTTATCCGAACCTGACCTTCAGGACTTGGTTTCTCTTGAGTCTTCATTCTCAAAACTGTAGGGAGCACTACCCATTGGTCGCTTGCCGGGATTTCTCATAATTGGACTTCTCGATGGATCGTCTGGCTACAATCAAATACGCATGGCGCCCGAGGATGAGGAGCTAACTGCCTTCCGCACCCCCAAGGGAATTTATTGCTATAGAGTAATGCCGTTTGGCTTGAAAAATGCTGGAGCAACATATCAAAGGGCAATGCAAAGGATTTTTGACGATATGCTCCATAAAAATGTGGAGTGCTATGTCGATGATCTTGTGGTGAAATCAAAGAAGCGGGAAGATCATATTCAAGACCTTCGAAAAGTTTTCCAACGCCTTCGGAGATACCAACTGAAGATGAATCCTTTGAAGTGTGCGTTCGGAGTCACTTCTGGCAAGTTTCTCGGTTTCATCGTTCATCAGCGAGGAATAGAAGTCGATCGATCTAAAATTGACGCCATTGTGAACATGCCTGAACCGCAAAATATTCATGAATTGAAGAGTCTTCAAGGGAAGTTGGCTTATATCCGCAGGTTTATCTCTAATTTGGCCGGACGATGCCAGCCCTTCAGTCGATTGATGAAGAAAGGGGTGCCCTTCGAGTGGGATGAATCGTGTAGGAATGCCTTTACAAGCATCAAAATGTATCTCATGAATCCTCCAGTTTTGGCTGCACCCATCCCAGGAGAACCATTGATTCTTTATATTTCCGCTCAAGAACGGTCGGTTGGGGCCTTACTTGCTCAAGAAAATGATGAAGGTAAGGAGAATGCGCTGTATTACTTAAGTCGGATGATGACACCTAACGAGTTGAATTACTCTCCCATCGAGAAGCTGTGTTTGGCACTCATATTTGTCATTCAGAAGTTAAAACATTATTTTCAAGCACACACTATTCGACTCATATCTAAGTCTAATCCCATTAAATATGTGATGGCAAAACCTGTACTGTCTGATCGGCTCGCGAGATGGTACCTCCAGTTTCAACAATTTGAAATTATTTATGTACCTGCGAAAGCTGTCAAAGGACAAATATTGGCAGACTTTTTAGCCGATCATCCACTACCTGCCGAGTGGGAGTTGACTGATGAACTTCCCGATGAAGAAGTGTTTATGGTCGAATCGTCGTGGTCAATGTATTTCGATGGAGCTGCCCACCGTGATGGAGCTGGTGCGGGAGTTGTCTTTTATACTCCTGAAGCAGATATATTGCCATACTCTTTCACTTTAACACGCCGGTGTTCCAACAATGTGGCTGAATATCAGGCGTTGATTCTCGGTCTTGAAACGGCTGTGGACATGAAGCAGTTGCATCTTAGAGTCTATGGTGATTCAAAATTGGTGGTAAATCAACTTCTCGGTGTTTATGATGTCAAGAAGCCCGAATTGATCCCATATTATAAGTATGCAAGACAACTCATGGGATATCTGGGCGATGTCACTATAGAACATATCCCTAGAAATTTCAACCAACAAGCTGATTCTTTGGCAAGGGTGGCGTCTATGATCACTCTACCTTCTCATCGAAATCAAATTTCAATTTGCCAAAATTGGGTCATACCTCCGATGTTTGATGAAAATGATGATGGTGAGGAAGAAAATGCTTACCATATTTTTGTCCATGAGATCGAAAAGGAGGATTGGCGTCACCTCATCATTGATTACCTTAATCATGGGAAGTTACCAGAAGATCCTAAGAAAAGGGTTGATATACGTCGTCGAGCGCCACGTTTCATTTACTACAAAGGGACGCTTTACCGAAGGTCATTCGATGGGGTGTTTCTACGATGTCTTGGAGAAGATGAGACCATGCAAGCAATGGAGGAGGCTCACTCTGGGATATGTGGTGCTCACCAATCTGGCCCGAAATTACACTTTCGCATTAAAAGAATGGGATACTACTGGCCAACAATGGTAAAGGATTGTATCGATTTTGCTAGAAAATGTCAAGCTTGTCAATTCCATGGCAATTTCATCCGTCAACCTCCTGAACCATTGCATCCAACTGTAGCTTCTTGGCCGTTCGATGCTTGGGGTTTGGATATAGTTGGACCGCTTCCAAAATCTTCCGGAGGACACATTTTTATTTTGGCAGCGACGGATTATTTCTCAAAGTGGGCCGAAGCGGTTCCTCTAAGAGAGGTCAAAAAGGAGAATGTAGTAGATTTTATCCGCTCGCACATCATTTATCGGTATGGAGTCCCGCGGTATATCATCACCGATAATGGTAAGCCTTTTTGCAATGTAGCAATGAACAAACTTTGCGAAAAGTTTCATTTCAAACAATACAATTCGTCCATGTACTACGCTGCCGCAAATGGACTCGCTGAAGCATTCAACAAGACCTTATGTAATCTGTTGAAGAAAATCGTGGATAAATCGAAAAGGGATTGGCATCTTCGGATTGGAGAAGCGCTTTGGGCATACCGAACCACTTTTCGAACTCCCACACAAGCAACCCCATATGCGCTTGTTTACGGTGTTGAAGCTGTTCTTCCACTTGAGTGTCAAATACCTTCGCTAAGAATTGCAATTCAAGAAGGGCTCAGTGGAGAAGATAATGTTCGTCTTCGCCTTGAGGAATTAGAAGCACTCGACGAAAAGAGATTGGAAGCTCAGCAACGGATTGAGTGTTATCAGGCTCGCCTTTCAAAGGCATTCAATAAGCACGTTCGACCCCGCTCTTTTCAAATTGGAGAGTTAGTGCTCGCCGTTCGGAGACCAATCATTCTCACTCATGGCGGACAAAGAAAGTTTACTCCTAAGTGGGATGGTCCATATGTCATTCGAGAAGTATATACAAATGGCTCATACAAGTTGGTTGCCGAAGATGGATTAAGGGTTGGCCCCATCAATGGCAAGTACCTAAAAAGGTACTATGCATAATCGGAACCGCGCGATGCTCCTGGCCCGCATGAGCTAAAACTGTGGATGGCAACCACCAACAGTGTAGTATGTGGTTAAACTGCTGAAACACTCCACCAAGTCTAAGGTGGTAAACAAATAGATACTCCTGGCCCGCATGAGGTTAAAATGCGAACGGCAGGAACTACGTGTGACTTGATTCCCTTGTTGGGATACGTAGGCAGCTTGGAGGGCATCCTCTAAGTTCAGTTACACCGCTCCAAATCAAATCCTTGTCCCTTACAAAAAAAAAATGAAAAAAGAATTTTCTCTTTCCAAAAAATAAAAAAAAATAAAAAAAAATAATAAAATGCTCCATTTGAGTTCTTTTCTCTTAAAAAAAAACATGAGATAAGAAATGAAAAGCATTTTATTATTCAAAAGAAAACTCATTACATGGAAAAAATGAGTGATAAAATAATTCAAGGAAAAGAAGAACATGGTGGAAAGTCTAAATATCAAATTTGTATTCCACTACAGCTACTTTATATGATTCAAGTGCAGAATTCATGTCTTCAAGTTCCTTCATTGCGTTATCAGTCATGATGCTAGTATTTTCAATGGAAGATAGCTCATCATGCGCTTGGGTTATTTCAGCCTGGATCTCCTTGAAGGTCTCATACTTTTGATCGATAGTCGAACTGATTTCCAGGCCTTGTTTCTCCAAACTGATGAGTTCCTGTTGCAGAACCTTCTTCCTGTCTTCAATGGACTGCAACTTTTCTTCAAGACTTTGCAAGTGACAAGTTAGTCCTTCTTCCTTTGCCTTAACTCTCTTGAGTTGGACGGTCGCGTTGGAAAGGAGTTCTGCATGTGTTTCTTTGCTCATCCTTTCCCACGATGAGGATGCCAGAACATCATATGCCTCCGCCTTGGCAAACAATTCCATCAAGTGATCTTTTAAAGGGAGACCATTGGTAGAATCCGTTCTTGTGATTTCCGCAATGATTTCCTCTGCACACTCTTTTAAAGAAGAGATCTGTTCAGTTGGAGTGTCAAGAATCTGTCCGCGAAAATCCATCAACAAACTCTGCAAGTACTTCCTTCGATGCGCCTGGATCAATTTTTGACCATGAAATTCTGAAACCAATGCTACCTTAGGTTTTTTCCGGATTTCGTGCAAATTAGACAGCTCCTTCTTTGACAAAGCGCCTCCACTGGGGGCAAGTTGCTTTGGGATGCTGATAACGACTTCGTCACCTTTCTTGTTTGAAATTATAGCATCAGTCTCAAGTTCAAGTGGTGAATTGGTATCAACATCTTCTTGGTGGAATTCAAGAAGTGGGGGCTGAAAAAAAAAATGTTTTGAGGGTCTTTTTTTTTTAAAAAAAAAGAAAAGGAAAATATGATTACCTTAAGTGGCGACACTCCAACCGACGGTGGTGAAAAGGAAATTTCCTCCAAATCAGAAGATGTCCTCTTCTTCGATCGGTTCCAATGACGGTCTTGGCTACTACTGCCGCTTGCCAACGAATGGGTTCCTCTCTGGGTAGATTCGATACCCTGAGCTTGAGTCCCTTCTTGTCCTATAGCCTCGAGAGAACCACGATCGTCCATCATTTCAATTTCGACATCTTCTTCTGTGTGAGTCACTGATAAAGATTTTGAAACCATGGGCGGCATCTTCTTTGCTGGAATCACTGGTTGCGCCTCTTTGATGGCCTGTCGAGAGTCCTTGGAAGACTTATTTCTTGTAACAATATTTTCCAAGGAGCTACTAATGGTTTTGTTCTTCCGCAAGGTAGATGAGGTAAGACCCGTTACAATCTCTATAACTCCATTAGGATGCACTGACTCGTTGGCGGAGGTAATCTTGCTCTTCTTCGATGATTGCTGAGGGATCTTAACGGTAAATTTTAAGGGAGTTGAAGAGACACTATTTGACCGAGTCGACCACCAGGCATCATAGTCTTTGGTGATCAATGGATACTTCCTGTGCATGGGTATAGTCATCCGAGATCGCGTCTGAGTGCGAACTGAGGAATCCCATAGTTGAATAGCTTCACCTAAGGTATAAGTGTGAGTGATCTCTTTCAAGTTGTTGGGGATGTCCTGACAAAAACCGAATTAACTGCTGAACCTGCAAGGATTATATTTTTCAGTAATGAAAGTATTATCCTTACGTAGAGTTAAATGGCAAGAGCGTTGACTAATGAAGTAGCTCATGAGTCTTGATGATAAGGATCCGGCATCGATCAACGCCTTTTCTTCATTCTCAGTCCAGCACAATTTAGGAAGCATCAAAGGATTCGTTTCTTTGAAGATTTCCTCAGCTTCCAATTGGCCATAAAATATTGCCATCTTCTCACCACTAAATCTTGTCATGCGCGCGTGGTGGCTACTCACTTGATGATTTTCGTAGTATACATCGAAGTATTGGCCAATCCAAGCATAGACGTAATGGATTGGAAAAGTTACCTCACATTCTCCAAGGTTAGGGGCGTGGACGATCTCCCTCAACCCATGATATATGCTCGCAAGGACGGGAATTGCAAGACAAAATTTTTTTCCTGTAGCCATTAAGCATGCAACCTTGAAAACACTTGGGCGAATACGGTCGACCTTTTTGCTTGGCAAAAGGAACTTGCAGATCCAACACGCTATGAATGCCGCAATATAGGTCTCCTTTCTTAGAGACCCTGGGATACCCAGGGTGTCAAAAGGGACATTGAAGTCATTCGTATCGGCAAGGTCGTAAGGCTCCACGCTTCCAGAAGGGTTGTAAGTCATTTTTGGTTTAGATGTGGTCTTCCTTCTATTCGCTCTACTCGGAGGAGCCCTATACCTAGCCTCTCCTTTGAACCAGAAGCGAATCCAGTCCTTCATCCATACCCCTTGGTCATTCGTCCAGAGGTGGTAGTAAGCCGAAAAAAGATGCCTGCAACTCTCAGGGAGAAGTGGTTTCCCTTCTTTGTCGCGAGTGAGGAGCTCCCGCGCCGAAGGAACAACTTCATCGAAAAATGTGCCGTCGATCGAAAGGCCACCGAGTCGATAAAGGTCCCAAAGTGTGATGGATAACTCCCCAACGGGCGTATGGAGCGTGTTCGTCGAGGGACACCAATATTTGAAGAAGGCTCGCAAGATATTTTCACAGCGGTCGTAGGAGTATCTCGACGCGTAGACGGCTTCAAATATGCCAGCGCGTGTGAGTACGTCTTTATGCCTTCCAAGCATGTCCTCAACCCACACCCAATAATGGGAGGTGAAGCACGCCTCACCGAAGAATGACGAAGGGGTTTTCCATGTAGCTTTGTCAACATTGAATCCCACGAACGGAAGGGTGAATTTGGCTATTTCTGGATCTCCATTGTGAAGTAACGAGTTTAATACGACCACTTCTTCTTCCCTCGATGTAGTGGAGTAAGTCGACGGTGCCACCACTTCCTTGGTCCACTTGCTAGTCCAATTTTCGAGATGAAAGCTTTCTTCAAGGGGTATAAAAGATTCGGCGAGCGCCCCAACAGCTGGTTTATACACATGTAGCGACAAGCTCTTTGATTGAGGCCCTCCCCTTTCATCCGTCAATGAGATATGGGGCAATGGCGTGGCATAGTCCTTGATTTGCATGCTTGCTGAAATTATGTAAGAGAAAATATTAAGTGACGAAAGGAAATCCTTACAAAACCTTGGTAATTAAATTACCTAATTGGTTGCTTTCTTCAAATCCCTGAAATGATTTCAAGCTCCTTTTCAGGCACGAGGTGGGTTGTCTACAAGAAAGCAAGTTGGTAAAGTTGGGATATTGAACAATGGACTGGGGCAAAAAAAAAAAAAAAAAAAAAAAAAAAAAAAAAAAAGAGAGAAGGTTTGAGGTAGAGTTCTAACAAAAAGAAGGGAAATTTCTGCTCAAATATCATATTTGGTATTGTCCCAATAGATGAGCAAAAAAAAAAAAAAAAAAAAGGCTCAAATACATATTTGTATTACCCTCATAGATGAAAAAAGAGGGCTCAAATATCAATTTGGTATTGTTCAAAAAAAAAAAAAAAAAAAAAAAACAGGGGCTCAAAATATCATATTTGGTATCACCGTCCTCATTAAATGAGCAAAAAAAAAAAATAAAAACAAAACAAAAAAGGGGTACAAAAAATTGAGACTAAATTTTCGGCCATGAGAAATAGCTCAAATGCTATGCTTGGCGTTATTTTAAGTAGATAAACCGAAGGATTAAGTTGCTTTGTAAATTGTAATATGTTGGGGATACAAGTCAATAGCACATGTCAGGAAGACAAATAAATTCCAAGGGCTGACCGTGTTCAAGGTGAATAAAAAAAAAACTTGAAGTACCTGGCAAACAGAAAGTGCTTATTGGAGTATAAGCAGCCGATGATGGCTGTCCCGTGCAACAGATAACGGCTGACTCTGGCGCAGCAGCAATTTGATGATGCGGCTAGAAATTTGATGATGCGGCATTTGGTAAAGCTAGGCACGGCTATTTATAGGGGAGATTTGATGCGAACCCGGGCCGAGAGAGAAAATCTTCTTCCGTAAGAATTTGAGAAGGAAGTCAATTCCTTGTTGGAATGACTTTGCTAAGCCTAAAAGGACTTGTCAGGAGCTGCCGGCCAAGAATTCGCTACAGTCAAAGAACTCTATTTCAATTTGGAAGTGAGCAAACATAGTCAGTATAGGAAAAGGCTTAGTGGGCCACGAGAGAGAGTCTTATTGGAAGTTGACCACCAAAGCTGGTTGGATGATGCACGGTGAATTTGAAGCTTTGGCATAATATGCTTTGACTTGGGGTTGATAGCACTAAATGTTACATGGATTGGTGGCCCCCGCATGGTCATCTTATGACCAATTCAAGAGCTGTGAAATTGTGAAGCCTTTAAGTCCATTCACGGACTTTTGTTGTAAGACTCCAATAGAGAGTAATTCGGCCTAGGGGTTCTCCTAATCATCATCAGCATCGAATACTATTTGGAGTTCAAATACTACTTGGAATCTGGCAGGCGTGTTGTGCGAATTAATCAAGACCCGTGGCTATTTTGACACTTAAATTTCAGCCTTACGGTATTCAAATCAAAATGAAAAAAAAAAAAAACAAACGAAGAATGTCGAAACTTGTCCGTTCAAGTTTTACTCTTCGCAAACAAGTTTCGAGGGGGCATTTGTAGACAATGGAATTTTAATTAAATTCTAAAAATTACCATTGGTCTATTAAATATTTTCGTCCAATCGGATATTGCCATATGGCACGTACACTTGGAAAAATTGGTTATTAAATGACCAATTATATTTTGCCACGTGTCAAGGCGAGGTGTTCCAGATCAATTCAAATTGCAGGGATATCTCCACCAACCAGATCATATCATGTCACATGTCCATTGGATAAATATCTAAATATTTATTTCGTATTAAAGGGATAATATTTAGAGTTATTTAATCCAAGTATATCTCTTATATACTGCAATAGCTTGGCCAGTCAAACGGCGCCATGTCACGTGTCCCCACGAGTTTGGCCAATCGATAAATTTCTTATCTCTTTATCAATAAATATAAAATGAAGAGATAATATTTGACTGGTACAGTCCTAATATGACTGCACGTCTTGCAAGACAAGTAAAGTGGTACACAGGTTCTCAACCTCTACTTCTTGGTACAGCTATAAATAGAGGTCTTTCAACCAAATCAATGACACACAGACACAGATACAGAGGCACACACCAGGAGGCATCTTATACACTCAAGTGGTGAAGTTCCAAGCTACTAAGGTCTGGGTCTCTAAGCTCCTCAAGTCTTCCGTATATCAAGGCTTGAGCCTTCAAATATTTTTCAGTTCCTCAAATCTTCCATATCAAGATTTAAAAGAATCGGTGGTGGATCCAAGA